>NC_056747.1:352232900-352586094 GCF_019279795.1 Protopterus annectens | reverse complement strand
AGGAAAACAGCAGACGCAGGACCCAAGACTTTGGAATTCAGGCCGACTGAGGGCAACCTGCCATCAGATTACCCAAATGTAATGACTGCAACAGTGAAACATGAAGAACATCTTACGTGTAGCTGGCCCCAGTTTCTTCAGCAATGAATGCCGCTGGGCCTAATGGCTATTCATAAAGTCAACATGGACCACCAAGATGTAAAGCCACCCAACAGAGTGCAGAGAGGGGAAAGGACATCTGTTCACTGAAGCAGTAGCCTCTAAATATCAACTATATCAACTACTGACATGACAAGAACAGCATTTGGGCTCCACCAATGCCCATTACTGCAGCACATACATCTGGTCATTCTCTGTCATCACCTCTATCTGTAAGTGTACAAAGATGTCTTCCTCAGGGAAAGCTAAAATACATGGCTATATACAGAATGTTTTATATATATATATATATATATATATATATATATATATATATAATATATATCTATATATCTATATCAATAAATAAAAAACACATACCAGGCTATCATCCATATCACCGCATCAGGGCAGTTAATGTAATTCTACTTGTCAAGATGGACACTATTTTCAGAAATCACTGTCACTAAAGACCTTTACTTGCACATTACATTTGTTAGGCTCTATTCACCTTAACACAAGTACTACGAGTACTCCCATTCCTCCACACCAAAGCACATTACAAGACAACATAAATGAAGCATAAGGAAGGGGCATTATTCTGGACTGAATCAGTTCTCAGATATATGACCGTTTTCTCCCATCTAGGACCATCCATCTGGAATTCCCTACCAAGCACATTTTATCTTCTCCCTTCTTTTTGCTTTTCCTAAACAGCATATGCAAATGCACCGGATCCACAGCCTTCTTTCTACTGCACAAACTAACATTTCTTTCCTTATGCTCCTACACTATACCCACGTTATCCTCAGGATGGGGTAACAATGTAATCTGTACTAAACAGAGCAAGATTGGAGTAAATAGTATGTTATGTTTCTGCTTTGTATGGCACACAGTTCTGCAAATTTTAATAAATCAATAGTGCAACAAACATTTTGTACATTGTTTTGTTGTCTAGTTCTTCTAGCTACTTAGTTGTACCGTTTCAAGGTTTTTAAGTTCTAAGAGCTGCAATGGGGTTATACTGTACATCCGTTTGCCATTTACATAACTATAAATCACAAACTTAGAACAGTTTGCATTATTTAGTTCCTACCAAGACATCTTAAATTGTGGTCTTAGTCTTTGAACTGTCTCTGCTTTATTTATTTAACTCCTGCTAAAACAAATGTTTTCTAAACTACTCTCTCTGAAACAGTTTCCTTTATTTAACTCCTGGTAAGACCAATGCATTTTAAACTGCTGTCTTAAAACGGTTTTGGTTTAAATAATTCCCGAGACAAATGCATCTTAATTTGTTTGCTTTATATATTTAAGCCATGTATTTTGTACCTCTTTCTGTTACCTACTTTCCCCACACATTTCACGGTTTTCACACTACACAGCCCAATACAAGTTATCCTGAGCCTCCAAAAACTCAAGCCTATCCTGGACCCTCCCCCATTGCTTAAATTAATGTTAGTGCCACTACAGAATGCAATTTTAAAGTGCTGGTGCTTGCCTTTTCATCCACTGCACATCACCGAGACGCTCCAGAATTTCCTCCACCCCTCCCCACTCTGGTCACTTATAGCTTTTAGTATTTCACCCCATACTGCATTGTTAACATCTTTTGTCTCTTTTCCTCTGTTTATATTTTTACTAGCTAGTTGATCTTTTTTCCCCTCACTTTTTCAATTAAAACCAGAAAATTACTTTTAGTGCCATTTTCCCCTACTGGCCAAAACTTGTAACCAAGCTGACCAGTAGAGGTATATTTACAATAGAAGCATTATCTACAGGATTCAAATACTCACTGATTGTTCATGACTACTGCCTCTGTGATCCAGGTACTCCCCTGCTCTGTTCGCCCTCACTTCGCTTGGGCTCTTCTCTGCTCGCCTACCCTACCCCCATTCCCACCCACCCCTATTATCCTTAAATTTATATGCCTTAACCACACCTCCAACCCAAGCCCAACCCTACACTCTACTCTACGTCCTGTCACTCACTTCCTATCTACCTCTAACTCCTCCCCAAACAAGGTCCCCTCCACCTTCCTCTTATGTACTATACTATTAGCTCTTAGTAGAAATCCCCTCACTCAATTCAAATTTAATACTCACTACATACTCATTTAAAACCAACTGCATAAATATCTCAGCAGAAATCTGCTCAGTTATACACACCAGCCTTTATTCTACAACTCTTCTGCTTTATACTAAAATACTTATTCTCCCCATAAACTATTCAACTTCCTGCTCAAACCACACCACCCCCTTCTACTGCACTTTATACACTCCACACACACTTTTCTCATCACTAATTCAACGTGGCAACATCCATCCCAACCCAGGTCCCACTGCCACCACTCCACCCACCAGAAGCAACTCCCCTAATCTCGTTAAATCATTACACATCACAACCATAAACCTAAGGATCCGGAAAAAAAACTTCAGACCTGCACGCCTGGCTAGTCCATAATAAAACTGATATCTCTGCCATAACAGAAACCTGGCTAAAACCTAATAAAGGACACAGAATCCCCCCCAACTAAAACATAACACGGGCAGACAGAACTAACAAAAAGGGTGGTAGTGTTGTTATCCTATTCCCAAATACATTTAATATGCATTCATTTACTGGTAAAATATCACAATTCTCTAATGCCAAAATCTTAGTAGACTTCCTGAAAATAAATTACTCTAAAAACCTCTATCATAGTCTTGTATATTCCACCAGGTAACATATAAATTGTAGAAGATATACTATCTTGGACTTCCCAGACCACATAAAATTAAACCGTAACACTTAGTGATATCAATATAAATGGGTTACGTATTAGCTCAAACTCCCATCAACACTACTAACCTACTTCAGTGCACCCAACCTTCTCTCTACTCCCACCAGATATAACAGAATTAAAGGAGCCATGTTAAATTGGATCTTAGCCTCTGATCCCTATAAAATCTTAGCAGTCGGTACCCTCCCTAACTTAAGAGACCATTTTCCTACCTTTATTTGAACTACTACCATTATCACAAAAAATCATTATGTTAAACATGTCAGGAATTTATCAATAGTCAATCCATCCACTTATAACACTCTAAAATGCATCAATTGGAATATCCTAAAAATCTCCCACTTGATGATGCCCTGCTCTATTTAAACACCACATTCCTAAAAATACTAGACAGCCTTGCACCATCCCCCTGACCAAAAGGCTGAAAATTAATCACGCTCCATGTTTAACTAAACCAACAAAGGAACAAACGTTACTAAGAGATAAAACCTAGAAACTTTGGAATAAACATAGGAACTCCAATCTAGCAAAATCCAAGCAACTTTGTAACCATTTAAAAAAATGTGTAACCAAAGATAAGAACGCATAATACAATGAGCTCCAAAAAAATAAACACAACCCCAAACAATTCTGGTCCTCCATTAGTAATCTACTTAACCAAGGTACAAAAAATAATCCTTGCCTCCACCCCAACAAATCACCAGATCAGACGGCAAGTTTAACTCCTACCTCACTGACACTATAAGCTAATATTGCAACCAATTTCTCAAGACCTCTCCCTGCATCTAACACCCAAGACCAAACTACTGTACTGCAACACACACAATCCCTACTTCCACTCCCTACCACAAACCTTACAGATCAATCCACCCTTCCCATTCACACACAGTCCCAGTCATACTCGCACAAACTTGGCCACAAACAATTCAAAGCCCATATTCACACTCTCAATTGTCCCAACCTCTCTCAAAAAAATCTACTTCTAAAACTAAAACCTTGTTCCAATGCAGCAGATGGACTAGATGGACTACCCACGGAGTATCTAAAAATCACAGCAGATGTAACTGCTTACCCCTTCAGTATACTCAAACTGATCCATACAGGAATCCTATGTTCCCAACCTTTGGAAAAAAGCATACATCATACCACTCCACAAAGGAGGTTCCTCAACTGATATTTCCTACTTTCACCCTATCCACCTTGTCTAAACTTTTGGAAAAATGTATTCACAAACAACTTCTACACTTCATTCTCAACAATTAAATTCTCTTACAAACACAATATGGTTTCAGACCAGGTCACAGCACCTCCACAGCCATAACATCCTTTATGGACCTAGTTAATACAGCCTATGACTCTAGGAAGTTTGTCTCCACTCTCTTTCTGTACCTATCCAAAACCTTTGATACTATTTCTCACACACTGCTCCTCTCACAGCTTGCTAACATTGAACACTCTACCCCATCACTCAACTGATTCAATAGCAACTTAACAGAGAACATTGCTGTAAAATAGCAACATCTATCTTCCCATATATACACAACCCCACTGGCCCCCCCAGGGCTCTATTCTAGGACGTCTACTTTTCAACATTTTTAACCACCACCTCCACTCAGCATTTCACCAGGGATCTCTTGTATAATATGCATATGACTCCACTATTATCTGCTCTGCAATAGACTTAACTCAGCTGCAACAAAACACTCAATCTGCATTCTCCGCCACAGAATCATGGGTCCACAATAATCATCCATCTCCAAACCCCAATAAAACCAAGCTTATAATTTTCACTCCAAAGAGAAATACTCCCCCTCAACAAAATCCAATTTAATGCACTCTCCCTGAACAGAACAAAAACTTAAATAGTTACCAAAACCAAACTGCTAGGTGTCAATTGAGAACCTAAAATTTGATCTACACATCCAAAATAACATCAGTAAGATCCACAAAAAACTAGAACTTCTTTACAATTTCTTTCCTTCCCACCAAAATAAGTACTCGTGTCCACCTATCTACTATGGTGCCCAACTGCTTACCAACCTCCAATCTTCACTTAAAACTAAACTAGAAACGTGCTACAACAAAATAGCCAAATTTGCAATAGGCTCTCACCATTCCACCCATCACTGCACACCCCTAAAAACATTAAACTGGCTGGAATTCCCCCACTATCTAAAACTTCCCACCACATGCAAACGTCTTACGAAACCTCAGGATTCACCTGCCCTAAATTCCTTATTTTCCAGACTACAACCCCAGCAGGTTCTTATGATCAGAGAACCAGCTCCTCCTCCAAAAACAAAAAAACTACCTGCAGGCCAATTTACTCTTGGACAACAGGAAAAACTTTAACAGCCTTCCTCTAGCCATATGCACCATTCATAGCACTGGTTCTTTCAAAACATCTCTCAGAAACCACCTCCAATGCAACTGGCTAACTGTACCAAGATTCCACCTTCAATAACCTAGCTTTCAAATACCCTCCCCTTTATTCCACATCTCTCCCGCTCTTTGCTCAATAACTTTTCACACTCCTATTATTCTATATCTCCTCCATCTTCCCAGTGCCTTGCCCTTTCTAAACTTACATCAATTTCTCTTACTTTTTCTTTTTTTACTACTTTTTCATACAACTTGCCTTCTTCCTCCTTTCACTCATCTTATCACCTTTACCCTTTCCACTAGCCATCCCCCTCATCCAACACTATATCTTCTCACAGTTCTCTTCTACTCTCTATTCCTATAATTTAGCTGCAAAGAAAACTTGTAATATAATTTTAACTCTAAACAAACTCAAACCAGCTAGGTACTTGGTATAAAGCAACCTTTTCTACTTAGACACACTAGCTAAGTTTTTGATGTAATTTAACACATACTGCTATATTTAACCCTTGTATTAGATTATGCTGCATGCTTGTTCCTTGACTGTTCTACCTTGTAAAAGTTTACTTTTTCATTTGTTTACTTTTTCTTTGCATGTTTAACTTTGTAAAAATGCTCATCTTTTATGCTTTGTATATGTTTTCTGTGGAGCTTTTCTCCACAGGCACTCAGTGAAAATGGGATCTTCTTGGCCCAGTGGACTATCCCAGTAAACAAATGTCAATAAATAAAAGTTTTCATAGTCTGAAATTACTTTTTACAACTTTAAAACTTTTTTATATTTTTAATACCTTTTTGTTTTATATTTTTTGTACAATTTTACACTCTGTAAATTAGACAGCAAGAACAAAATGAGTCCAATTCACCTACCTGCTTAAATAAGATACTAAAAGTAACTGCATAATTAATTGCATTTACATATTTATTTTACGTATTTATTTTATTTTCATTTTGGTGACTTGGTCCACTTGGTTGATACCCATCTTCACATAGCACTTGGAAATGAATGCTAAAAATACTGAAAATTTGACAAAAAGTAATGAATGAACAAAGCCAGTTATCTACTGTTACGGTTACTTTTTAAAATGTACTATACAGATTACTTGCTTATTTATGCCCTTTGGGCATTAACCTACTTGGAAAAGCAAGCTACGCAAAACCACCCCTTGCTTTAGGATGACAGTCCAACATGTAGGTAATAACACTTTACAGAAAGAAGACACTCTCACTACTTCTCAAAATACACACATTTGGTAGAGTGAATTGTAAAAGGACCATAAACAGATCTTGATGACAATATGCAACTGGTTAGTCAGTTAAAAGTAGTTTGCCTCCAAAAAAAGTAACCAACTTGCTAGAGACAAAGGAAATAAACATTTGGTCCAATTTTCCTAATGGTTTTAGTCCAGGAAATACAGGCTTTCTTGTGAACATGCAATCCTTTTCTCTAGGGTTCTGAGGATTAAAGGAAGGCCAACAGATGCAACAGACAGCATGTTTACTGTACTTAACCTACAAGATTATTCATCTTGCATACTACATTTGTGCTGTGTTGTGTTCTGCTGTGCCACATTAAGCATTATGTAACATTTGACTGTACATCTGATAACCAGGTAAATGAACAGGAGTTTAAAAAACAGTAACATGAAACACACTCTTCACATGAGTTTTTGGTAAGTGATCTAATTTGAAGATGAATTTCAGTCTCTGCCACAACCTGGCTCTAATGCAATAGATACCAGCAAACATTAAAAACAGTAGTAGCAACAGTTCACATTAGGCAGAGATATGCAACTGATTCTGTCTGCAGACTATACACAGGCATAAGCATTCAATCAATAATTGTACTGTGAATCTGTAAGTAACACTGTGCAGAATTTTAACAAATCAGTAACGCAACTAAACAAATTTAAGGAATATTTGAAGGCATAAAGTATATTTTAGGAAGATGCATATTCAATAAAGTCTGCAAAAATGAAAAAAAGGAGTGGGAATGTTGAAAATAGCACGAAGTGTAGGCAGCATGAGGGAATGCTAGGGGAAAATAGCATGATGTGTAGGCACTAATCACAGACAGCATGATCTACTGTCTGAAGAAATGGTAGGAAATAATGAAATGTGTTGGTAGATGCTTAGTAGACAGAGATGGTAGTTCATAGCATGCTATACAGAATTGAGTACGGAATGGGTGGGAAAATTCTGGGTGCCCTGATTGGTAAAGGTCACCCCCCATAGGAACCTATCAGCATCTTCCAGAAGTTCCCACTCTTGGAGACAGATGTACCCATGGCAGCACAGGCTTGATGGCATGCAATGACAATGCAAGAGTTTCTACCTCTCAGGTCACTAAAATCACCTCTCTCCAAATTACAAAATAAAGAAGTCTGTCCTCTCCAAATGGTAACAGCATAAACATGCCCAACAGGGAACTCCAACATCCAAGGCAGAGCCACCCACCACCCCAAGTGTGATGGTGGAACACTATCCTCACCACCCAACATATTTTGATATAGTAAAAACATTTTTATATCTAACTTCCAGGACCCTCCTTGAAAAGCTTTAGCTCATTCATTGGTGCCAAGTGGTACATCACTAAAGCTGGAAAGAGCTTGCGAACACAGCTCAGAAGACGCATCCATAGAAAACAATTTAACAAGAAGAGGACTAACTACCACAGTCATGGTTGAGAAAAAAATCCACAACTGCCCCCAGCAATACCAGACATGAGGCACTGGGTGCTGAATAGTTAAATGATGTCCTAAGAGGGACCAAAAAAAATAAATAAAAATTATTTTGAGAAGAGAACAACCATAGACTAAAGGTCACAGTGACCAAATTTCCCAATGGCAGACTAAAACTAGCATTGAGGACAAGAATTTGCCCAAAGTGAAAGTCAGTGAGCAGACAAACCAATGAAAGAATGTACATGATAATCCCCTGAGAAAAAGAGACACAGAAAACAGGCCAGAGCATGCAGGCCTCCTGAATGTTAAAAACACCTGAAGCAAACTAGACAGTACAAGGTAGCACTCCTTCCACATGGAGACCCCCTACTCACTTGGGATCAAAGTTTAAGACTTCCTAGAGCTGAAGCCTTCCCACCACCCTAGAGTGCCATCTAATAGGCCAGCAGTGTCTGGTGGGGAAGAGACCTGACTTGCGTTATGAGCCAGACCTGTTTTTTATCAAAATACTGTGGGAAGGGGAAATCTCTGGCCAAAGGAAGTGTGCCCCACTATTCTGCAGGAATTATGACTGCCTCTAGTGCCCACCAGGAGGTTAAGCCTGAGGCTGCTTCAAAAAGTTCTGTAGTGTGAGAACACATGAAAGAAGAAAGACTGAAAAAAGAATGGAAGAGGAAGGAGTGAATGAGAATGAGCAGCTCTCACTCAAATTCTGTTGAACCTCAAAACAAGAAAATGTCTCTACCAGTCGCAGTAAAACAAAACATCCCCACAGCCCAAGCCTACAGAAATGGTAGAACAGACAACCTTTTAGCATCTTTCCAATGGTAAAAGGCAGGGTGGCTAACACGAGATGCTTAGCCTTACAACTAGGGTAAAGAAAGGGCCTCTTAAGAGTGCAACTAAACAGAAAGGGGACATTTCCACTCAAGGACAGCCAGATATCAAAACCTGAATGCATTTTTCGAACAGCACTCTTTTAAGGAGTGATGTCAACAGGATATAGCAGCTGAGCCAGTACTCAAGGAGAAGGACTTCTGCCAAATCATTCCATATAGGGACATATCTCAGCCTAGGCTCCAACTAGTCGTAAAATGCACAAAGTCCCTCAAACAAAAAAGGTATGTGGAAGAGAGAGACAGGGTCTCGAGTCCAGACTCCAGGTGGTTCCCAAACTTTTCAGTACCATTTTCACAGTTATGTACTACTAACTGTACACAAGTATAGTACATGACTGCATATGTTTTAACATATGGCTGCAACTTTAAAAACCTGTACTTATCAGTATTTGTGTGTGTGTGTGTGTGTGTGTGTGTGTGTGTGTGTGTGTGTGTCTGTAAAGAACTTGATATTAAGTGTATGCATGGTTATGGATGTTCAGCATGTTTGTTATACTGTTCTCATGTCAACTCACTGCATTTGCCTTATGTGCACCTGGCTCAGGACCTGCATGAAAAGGGTATCAGGACCAGCTCACTTACTCAAGTTAAATAAAATAATTACAGACTGGAAGTTGTGCAGATGAGATTGTAAGGTTTAACATAGTACAGGAAGAGATGCTTGTTTGCCAATCGTTCAGTCCCATCAAGCCATACCAGTTTCAAACTCCAGACCCCCCTATCAGGTGGGTAGAAGAGAAATGGAGAACGTAGAAATGGACTGCAGTCTTTGGGGCCCCTAGCAGCCCAATGACACCATCTAAGAGTCAGCTATGAAGTATTTAGAAAATGACTCTAATCAACTAAACACCTTTATAACAGCAATGGCTTTCTTGAGGGCCACAATGGCAAGATTACCACTTCTCAAACCTCTATATCACCCCTAAAAGCTGTTCTACAAGAAAGAGTTGACCAGGAAACCCATTCTGTTTTTCAGACATGAAGTATCCCAAACAACAAAAGGGGAATGGAGACCTAAATATACAAGGCTTCCTGAGCCATAAGAAGTCCTCAAAAAAAGAGGTCACCAAAACCAAACAGGAGCTGGAGAATTGAAATATTTCATCTGTTTAAGCGGTGATGGCCTTTCTGCTGATGGTTTTTCCAAGGGAGACCACTGGGGAAGGGAGCCCCATGCCCTTTCGCAACATTAAAGAATCACACACAGGCTCCAACTATGAGCAAGCATAAAATGCACACTGGGTGTCTGGTTCCATAGTGTACAGGCATGATGCCATGACTGTAGCCCAGGTGACTAAGTTTGATAAGAGGCACTGAAGTATCAAGGTAGGGAGAGGGAAGAGTGACTAGGCACTGCCCACTCACCTCTCCATTTGATGGATGGGAGGGGTTTTGCATGCACTCAGGTGTACACTTGGCAGTGCAATTTCCCTGATGGGAGTCCACAGAATGACTGCTTATGGCATGTGGGGAAGGGCATAGCCATTTGGAGGGATAGCCTATTGAAAAAGTGATAGGATATTGTCTGTAGACAACCCACTGCGAGTTTCTCTTTGACACCAAAGCCATGTGTGTGCAGGTTATGGCTGGGAGAAAACTGAGACAAAGCCATGAATTATCTTTGATGGCTGTCAAAATGACGGCCCATCATGGTCGACCTTTACCCTGATGCTAGGGAACAATTAAGGCAACTGACTGAGGAGGTGCGGTTGAACAACACAGGGAGTGGGATGGGGTGTGCAAAAAGTGAAAAAATGCATACTGGGTAGATCAAAGCCAGTACACAGTCAAGGCAAGTATGCGAGAGAGAGAGAGAGAGAGAGAGAGAGAGAGAGACTAGTACTGGACATGGTACTAGTGATGAAAGTCAGCACTCTCAACTTATGCTCCCATTATGAATCAATTGTCTGATTTCTCATGCACTACCCATGGATCTTGGTGTGGGTGCACAATGACTTTTCATCAAGGACAGAGGAACCAAGTTGGGTCTACACACAGAGGTTCTCAGAGAACAATCATCCTCAATCCATAGCACAAATGTCTGCTTCCAGAAATTAGGCTACATGGATCAGGGCCAACTCAATCATCCACATGATTAACAAGTGGCATTAAACATCTTAGAATTCCCCTTCCAAGGTGAACACAAGAAGCACATCTTTTCCAGGATTCTTGATCACCTTTGTAATGAAAGAATCAGACCCTTGTCTTCTAAATTGAGGACAATCCTTATCTCTGTGAAAAGGAGGGTGGCGGAATTGCAGACATTTTTTGAGAAGTCCACAGAAAGAAGTCTCCACTGGAGAAACTTCAGACTTCTCAAAGGATGACAACAACCACCCTTCCACAAATTTCAAGAGTAGCTTCCTGCCATCCACTGCAGAGATGAAGGAATTGTTAACTTCATTAAGACAAGACAGAAATTACATTTGCTAGTTGGGGTATAACACCGATGTACATGGACTTCAGGCTCAGCCAGAAGCACTGTCTGTTAAGTGACTTGCTCAGGCTCACACAGTAATCAGACTCAGGACTGCTGCAGGGTATACATAGCTGTAGCCTTAAACATTTGTGACAAACTACCAGACAAAAATCCAGAACATAAACCAATGAAAGCAAAGACTGAAGTATGAAATACATGAGTGGCAAAAAAAGAAAAATGCTAGTCGCTGCACATTTTAAAGAATATCATGGTAGTAATGTGGAAGGAGTTCAGATCAATACAGAACAGGTTAAGGTGGACAGGTTCAATATTTTTGAAACAAACTATTGCAAAAAGAATCTATTTTTATATTAACGCATGAAACTTTAGTCCCTAAGGGACTTAATAGAGATGTAATTGGAGGGTTTTAATTGGGTAAATGTTTTGTAATGATGTAATTTCTTTAGTTATTTTATTGAATAATTAGAAGCGGTTTTGTATATAAATGACTGTTATTTGTGTTTTTTAATACCCTGAAAAGCCTTTTTAGCCGAAGTTCTAAGAGTTTTTATCCGAATAAATTACTATTTAGAAAAATGCTTGGTGGATTCCTGGTTGTGTGTGATCTGTTGTTGATGCATCACTGGGAAAAATTGCCTGGGCACATGGATGGTGGAAGGGTAATGAACAGCAACCGCAACAGGCCTAACAGCTCAGCTGATGTAGTGAGTGGATCTATTCGATTTGAGGCTTTCTGCAGATTGTAACCATGAGAACACTACTAAACAGTAAAAACTATAAAACTTCCCTTGGAGGCTATGTTCAGAAAACTAAATCCTGACTCCAAGAGGTGCCAAAAAAAGTGTCCCAATTCCTAGAATCATAGCTCAAACAAGAATACTTTCTGATGGGGTCAGATACACAGTGGCCATGGCATTCAAGTCTGCAATGGAGGCATTTTTGAAGCAAGCTCTGGAAGTAGCAACAGCTCTAACAGGATAACTTCAGTCAGCAGCATTTTCCAGTGGACTGTTCACCACCTGATGGCAAAATGAACAGTCTGCAAATCACTTGGAAACAATTTGCTTTGAAACTGGAAAAAAAATATTTCTGTCTGAAACACAGGAGACAAAACTGGTTGGTCTTCTTTAACTAATGCAGCATCTCCAGGTAAAACCTGAGCTGGCAATGCATGCACAAAGCATGAGTGACTTTCCCTCTACTCCAGATTCTGATCCTGCAAGAAAATATGGAGATATGGAAAATATGGAGAACGGAATATGGAAAATATGGAGAACGGATTGGTTCTTAAATAATTTTTTAAGCATCAAACTTTCACTAAAACAGCAGTCAAGGAGTACTCCACCAAACAAACCATAAAACACATACTAAACATTTCATGCAACATAAAAAATTATAAACACCAGAACTGGACAGAACATGGACTTAAACCATGTCATGCATGCCAAACAAGATCAAATCTTAGCCAGCTCCACTGGCATAAACGAGTACAGGCTTGACTATAACACAGGTAATTTGAGTTTAATTTGTGTCTCAGGCAACTGCTGCAGCTGGCTGAAGGGGAAACAAGAATGAAGTGACCAAGCCCACTCGCCTTCCTCATGGATGAGGTGCAAGGTACATGTTCCAGGACACACCTCATGGAAACCAGGAAAAACCTGCACAATGTGGTCACTTCCATAAAAATAAAAGCTGAAAAAGTAGCTACTATTAAATCTAAACTGATAGGTATAGCGTGGAGTGGTAAGCTTATACCATGTTGACAGTTTCCCCAAAAGCCAAAAATCACTACCTTTTTTCTATGACATCAGATCCTCAAGACCCTTTTTTATTCTCAATGAGAATATCCCATTTACCTGAAAGATAAAAACTGCGCCAAATCATATGGTCATAATGTGTTGAGTGCATTTCAGCATTATAATTTGCAGGACCCCCCCCCCAAAAAAAAAAAAAAAAAAAAAGATGCTTTAGATAAGTGTTGCAGCAAAGTAATAATTTGTAGTAACATATTTAACAAATGGGTGGGGTAATTTATTAGTTTGAGATTATCTTGCTCCACTCCCTGCTAACTTATCAGCTAAGAAAATGGACCACTCAGACAGTAATTCTTCAAAGTCTGAGGAGACTGTATTAGAGTACTTCTTGAGAAATAACTTTAAGCTTAACAGTGGAGAGATTATACTTGGGTGCTTTAGAATTCCATAGCTACAAAAGTTACATAACTACTACAAAAGATCATAAACCATATCCAACCACTTCAACCTGCAGAAGTCACAGGGATTAGTCAGCTTGACACCTGATTTTTTTAAACCGGGAAGACCAATGGACTCAAGTGTGCATCTTCAGTGGCAACCCAGCAGCACTGTTTATTCAAGTGACTTGCGCATGGGTCTCACATTATGCAAACTGAGGTGGAAAAAGTCGCACCCTGTACCCTTGACTACAGGAAGCAGCTTGTTAATAGCTAGATTTTTCCAGGACAAACCTCTTCCATCAACTCCCAACATGCTTTGCTTTTCTCCAGAACTATATAAACCATAGGACTGTGAGCACCTTCAAAGAAATGCACTCACTATAAACTTTGTAAGGCCCTTCAGGTCTCAGCCATCAAAAATAGAGAAAAAGCTGGGTGGGTATGCTGAAACTGATGGACATGGACTATGGAGCTCTATCATTCTGTAAGCATGCAACTTTTGTTATCTAATCTAACATGGTCCAGTTTGCCCACTTCAGCATTTAGGACAGATTCATCATCTCTTCCTTTTGGGTGGCATCATAACAGAGTCCCTTTGATCACTCTAGATTGGAAGGCAGACATAGATCCGAAGATTGCATCCAGCATGTACAATTCTGCAGAAGTATGCAAAGCAGCATATGTCATAGCTGCACAGATGTCACCCGGAGTCATTCCTGAAAAAAGGTTCAGGAGGTTGCCATTACTCTAATGGAATGTATTCAGAAAGTCCTCTACACAGGGTGACTTTAGAAACTTTTAAGCAGAGTTATTAGTTACACATGAGACAAAAAAGCTCAACATCTTTTCTCCTCTCTCTAGTTTTAACCACATAGAAATTTAAATTATCTGATCTGTGCATACCCAAACACAACAAAAGATACTTTTTATGAAAAAATCGGTATGGAGATTTAAGAACTTATGGTCTGCAATTCAGAAATCCTTTCTTGAAGGAAACAGCCATCAAGATTAAGGTTTTACATGTTTAACAAAAATACTTTATGACCTAGAAGTTGGTTTAAAGGAAGAGAAATTGAGATCCCAGGGAGGACTGCCCAATAGTGCAGAAGCAGGGTATCCATCTGTACCACTAGTGACCAGACTTAGGAAATGGATTCAAGCTGCTGGCAGTTAGTTGGTGGGACAGGATGAATGAAACTGCTGATAACTCTCATCTTCGGGGAGGAATTGGGGAAACCAAGTGCCTGGAGATCTGTGGTGGAAACTAAGGACCATGCAGGAAATGTAAAGTTAACATAGCTAGGAGGTGGAGAAGTCCTGTGATCACTGCACTGACCACGGTCTACAGTTTTGGAGTCTGAGTAACCTGTGTGAATGATAGTTCCACTTTTCACTTGCAAATAGACTTAGGATTCCATAAGTCAAAAAGATGTTGTTTTCCTAAGGAATTTGGGGGGAGGGCTTATCCAGTAAAGGATAAGGTCTAGGACACCTGTCAAGTGGCAACTGGGGGTTCTGGGACTGAATGATTATTGAAACCAGTGGTACAATTTTAGGCAGTGTGAGGTTTTTTTTTTTTTTTGATGATGGTGGGAAATCATTTCTTCACAAAAATAGGGCATCAACAAAAAAAAACTTTCAAAAGGGCTTTACAGGCATTGAGTTAAGTCACTAAGTGATTTAAGCAATGGTGAAAACTATAAATCACTGTTTACAGAATCTGTAACAGAGTGCAGACTACCCTCATCTTAAATGAGGATGTATAGTCCAATTATCGAGTACCATGGACAGTCTTCCCTTGACAATGACCATTTCTCCACCCAAGGGTTGAGGTATCCATGACAGCCTATGGGGGAGGAGAATCGGACTAGAGACTTTTGCAAGAGATGTGCTATGCAAGTTCTGGAAATAGTTATTTGGCCCAATATGAGATTTGCACTTTGATTCCATTGACTTGAGAGTCCAGTGCAGTAACCTCATGTGAAAACTATTTGGGGACCAGAAAAATAGTGGTCACCATTACTCACAAAGCTTTGAGACAAGGTGCACCCCAAAATGAAATCTGACTGAAGATACAGTTTGCTGAATCAGAGAAATTCTTTCCAAAGACAGGCTTTCTTTGTACAAGACTGTCCAGTGCACAACTAAAAAATGTGAAGGTCCACATTGGCTACATCTATGAATTAATGAGTTCACTATTATTCCTAACAATTTGAACATTTGAAGAGACTCCAAACCCAACACTAGTTTCCCAGTGTCAGGTCAGCTAGGAGCCTGTTGCAGAGGTAGGGAAATTGTAAGACACCCTGCAGTCTCCGATTCGCTGCAACAACTGGCTTGTGGTGAGGCCAAATGGAAAGGACAAAAACTAAAAATAACTGGCTCCTATCCTGTAGCACTGAAATCTCCTTGACTCCTGTGCTACTTTTATATGCATGTAGGCATCTTGGAGGTCTACAGTGTATACACAGTTTCCTTCTGACAAGCAAAGGATAATCAATGTCACTTACTTGTAACTAACATATCCTGAAATAGCATCAGGACCCCCTATAGTCTGGACAGGAACTCTTGGATAACACATTTTTGAAAAAAGGTTTAGGACCTCTTCACTGTCCATCACACTTGACAGGCTGTGAAGTTGGGTAATTGTACAGAGTACTGCCTGGGTAGTCCATGGAACAGGATCTTGTAGCCTACTGATACGAATGTTCAAATCTACAAAAACACAAATGTAAAGGGAAAAACAGTGCCAATAAACTAAGAGACTACCTGTTCTATATGAAAATCACACAAGCCGACAGTTGGATAGACAAATGACACCCTCCCAACTGCTGCCAGACAGGGACAGTCAGGCGAGTCCTCATGGATTCGGCTGCTGAAGCAGCACCCCCAATGAGTAGCTATTACATCCCTGCTTGGGTTTGGGACTTCTATCCACTACCCCCTTTGAGGAAGTCCATTTTGGAAATGACCAAAGACCTGCTGATTCTGTCCAGACTGTTTGCTGTTGACTTCCTCTGTACTATAACTGCAATGGACTCTTCTCCATCGTGGTGTCTCAAAGTGAAAGCCAACCCCGATTTTGCATTCATTTTTTACTGCCGCCAGTGTTTTCGATAGTGTCTGAATAAATCAGTTCCATTAAAGGGGGAATTAAAAAGGACACATCTTCTCAGCCCAATTAATGAGGTTGTTTCTCATGCCAAAGTACACCTATCTAGCCCTTTACATCTCTCTCAGTATTTTATTTATTTAAATTATTCAGTACCTAACTACACAAAGAATGTCTATTCTGGCCTGTGCTCATTTATTTTATACCTTGCTGACTTTTCCAAACAAGCTGAGATTCTTACAAACTCGCTACACACTATAAAAAACAACAGTAACACTGCACACAAATTAAACTAGCCAATACAAGCAGCAAATAAATAAAGGCAAAAAAATTAGACTACAGCTTACATAAACATTACCAGAAAGTCAGGTGCAAATATAGTGCAGGAAGTCACAACCTGCAAGAAAGGGAGGTACCAAGTAGAAATGCATACAATTTCAGGAAATACAGCAAAGATCTGAGTTTAGTATAAAGGTAATCATTCAATGTATAAATGCAAGATTATAAAAACAGAAGTAGCCAAATTTCTGTCAAGGAAGATGCTGTAAACCCTGGGAACATTTCTCCATGAGAACTTAGGAATCTAGATTTGGAGAGCGAGAGATGTGTACAGTGCATCGTAAGTAAAGGGGAGGAGTTTGAACTTGGCACAGTTTTAGGGGTTTGGGGAAGATAGAATGCATCATGTTTAAGATTGCCCTAGCTTCATACGGTGGACCAAAAGCATGAACTGGGACACGATCGCCTGTATTTCAGAACTTAAAAAGATGAATATTAAGTGCCCCTACTTCACAGATACAGGCACACTGCCCATTGCACAAACAAACCTTACATAATCACTAGGACATAAAAGCTGTGTAGTAACAGGAATATCTTGGGGTGTCCCAACAAGCAGAAAAGGAAGCCAAGAGTCTTAAACTGCACTTTTTAACAGGTATGCTTGCTACAATATAGTATGATACACTGAGATGTTTTATTGCACCACTAGCAAATACTTAACTTCATGACTTACAAAGAACATAAATATTTCCCAGCACTGATGCATAATTAATCATCAATCCAAAATACTAACAAAACAATCAAAAAAACTATTCAATTAGCTCTTGGGTTATCTAAACATAAAATGTGAATTTTTTTAAAATAAAAATAATCAAATAGGTTAGATGAAAAATGCTTTTTACTTGGAAAGATTTAAAATATAATCAGACTGTTAATTTTTAATTGGTGGGGCAAGGAAATGTACAACTAAAACATAAATTTGACTTGACAATTTTCAAAAATGCGTGCATTATATGCATTCTGTAATTTCACAAAGATGTTCTCCCATTAGCCAGTGTTCACATTACTGTTCACTTTATTCACCCAGTTTAATTCAGTCTCCTCTTCTAAAAAGTTCAAATTCTACAAACCACCTGAGGGTGAGAGTCCTGCTTATCCAGACCACATCCTCCTTGCTAAGAGAAGAAAAGGGACAAATGCAAAAATAGTAAATGATCAGTCCCGAAAAGGGACTCATGATGCTACAGACCTTAAAAAAGTTTAAAAACAATTTTTTCTGCTGATCTAGCCTTCTTGGAGCCTTAAAAGATTAGAAATCTTATGTTGATGACTGCTTGCCTTCTCAAATAAGATATGGAGACTATTTATGATGAATAAGTGCTTTTTCATACAGTAACTTGTGAGCTGCTACACAATTAAGATTACTAAGGGTAGGGCTTGAGACTGGGGTGGACTATAATTGGCCTAAGCCTGTCCTGCATCAGAATGGGTGCCAGGCTTTCTCAAAAAAAAAAAAAAAAAACAGACAATGAATAACACTTATTCCAACGAAGTAAAAGTTATGAAAGTTCCACTGGCAGAATAATGCCATCCTAAAACAAAATAAAATGCAAGAAGTCTATATGTCTGGCCAGTGAAAGTGATTTACCTGATTAAATGTTAAATGATATTAAAAGCCTACACTCAACAGAGCAGCTATCACTGCAGAAAGTGATAAAATATTCATCTTCCCTTATGTACTATGTGCAAGAATAATATTACAGCCAAGAAAACATTTAATTTAACACCAGAGGACAATTTACTTTGTTGTCAGATAAAAGTCTGAATTCAGGAAGGCCTGAAGAAAACTATTAAAGAAAAGGGAAAATGTGCACACTTACTGTAACACTCCTTATTACAGGTAGCCTAAGAACAGTCCTATAATGGCTTATAAACAGCAACAGTTAGTGGACTTTTAGTCTTGTATTAGAAAATGGGACAGTTACTCTAAAGCCTATAGATCATCAGTCAGGGTAGACAGTTTTCACTTTGAGAAAATAAGATAGTAGGCAATCAGTCCATACAATGATCCTTGAATTAAATGATACAGCACAGCAGTTAAATGGGAATTAGGAGACGCAGGCAGTACCACTGAAAAGTTAGTTAAGAAAATGATTGATGTACAGCTATCCCATGGTTCTGTGGCATACAACTCAACCTCCAAAGAGTGCATTTGCAAGAAAGAATGCTCTCTAGGATGGGCATTAGATGAAAAGAACAGATCACCACAGATATAACACACATGGGTGTTGTAAGGCAGAGTGCCTCCCAATCTCATGAAGTTTGTTACTTAACCCTACAATGCTCAAACTAGATTGTATTACTGCACTTAGGAAATGGCTTGTGTTTCTGTGTTTTAGTTTACTGTATTTTTTAAATATGTGGATATACTTACAGATTTGCAAGTGTGTGAGTAGTATATCTGTTCTGCAATGCAATCATATACTTACATGACTGCAGCTATGACAAATTTTCACTGTACCACAACTCTGCTTCTCTGGATGAGTAGTAATACGAGGGATGTTAGGGGTGGTGAGTGCAGCTGGGACATTTTGTACTGCAGTTTGTAGCAATGGACAATAACATAGTATCCAGAAAGCAAGACTTGGTACTGTAGTTTTCCATCTAGTCTGGAGCTGTGACATTTTACTTTGCCTTTTATGAGACAAATGCTTGCTTCTAATGTAGTGCTACTCTGGCATAGTAAACTCTACACCAGAAGTGTAAATCTTTGAATGAAGCTGCAAGTTTGGGGAAATTTTCATAGTGCAATCATGACATTCTGCATTTAACAGAGCAATGGAGAAAACATACAAAAAATCTTTTATCCATTGCTCTGCAACTCTGAAACTGAAGGTCAACAATTATTTTAACCTCCAAAGTGCATGATTTGACAGCTCTTTTTGGCATTTAACTGTCAAATCTGCTGTGCTTTACAGCTGTCAAAACTGTTGCCATAGTATTACACTTGACAATTGGCAACTATCAAACCACAATATTTTAACAGCTATTTTACAGCTGTCAAGTATGGTAGTTGGGCCCATCAGTTTATCAATAAAATTATGGAGTTAATAAGAAGCTTCTCAGAGATCATGTTGTCAGTCAAAAAAATCAGTCAATAAATAAGCATTTCTTTCTTAAATTGGGGTTTGCAGATACATATCAGCCTGAAAATGTTGAGGTTTGACCAATCACACAAAAGCATTCTGGATGTCAGTCAATTCAGTTATCTCAGATGGTTTAACCCCACATTCAGTATGCACACCACACTGGTGGGGTATTTTTTATAGCCCCAAGAAGCAGATAGCATCACATCACATGTCACAGCACCTACAATGACAAACTGCATTTGCTGGCAATTTAATTTGGGGGGGGGGGGCCTGGCGCTCCTAACCCCCACTTTAGCTATTTATAAATGGAAGTGGTGTTAACAAAACTGACCGAAAACAGTCTGAAATAATGAACTGTTGATATGTGCCCTAAAACAAAAACTTCATACCAAAGGTTGTGCAACTGGTGTAACAAACTTGCACTTGCAGCACATTAGTCTGGATGTAGATATTGCTAGAAATGACGGCAGTGTTGCATAATTTAACACGTATACTGTATTTAAATCTGTTTAGTTTGACAGCTGGAACATAGATTAACATTTTGAGCTATAGCTCCCTTGGTACACGGTTTAATTCCTTGAGCTATAGCTCCCTAGGTACAGGGATTAATTCCTTCAGACCTCATTTACTTACTGTATGACATTAAGCAAGTCACTTAAGCCCTTATTTCCAGGTTGTCACAGAAAAGAGACAGTGTCCAGTGGGTCTACCTGGTTAAGAAACAGGTGCCCACTGCTGTTCTTTTAGCATGAATGGTAAATACGTGGCAAATGTCTGTTAAGTACAACACTAAGTCACATACTGTACCTTAGCTGCAACCATGAAAATCAATGGTAACTGGTGTCTTAGGTGTGGGTCTTAATATATTTTATTATTTTTCTTCTTTTCCTTTCCTTTCCCATTTAGGTAGTGTTAACTTATTTTATAATCCCTTAAATACATCTGGTTTGCACACTTTAATATACTCTTTTGGAAATGTATATGGAAAGCAGAATGAACGAGTTCTGTAAATTACCTATAAAAGGACAGTAGCTCAAGGACAGAAAAAATACAGTTGTGTACACTTACCATAAATGTAGATGTTCGAGTGTATTCACTGTTGCAGTCCTAACTAATGGGTTATCTGGCTCCCAGTAGCCCTCGGTCGGCCAGAATACCAACGGTAAGTAAAAATGACATTGGTTGCCGTCTGTTGTAAAAGACGTCAGGGCGTCCGATACAAAAGGAGGCAGCCAACGTCACTTCCTCAGTCTTTCTTGCCATAACAGTCAGGAGCCCCCAGAAAATAAGGCTTAAACCAAAAACAAATTTGGCAAATATTAAATTTAGCCTGTAGCTCAGGAAAAGAGAATAGGAGAGGACCAAAAAAGGGGGAAGGAGGGAGGGAAACCAGGACTACAACAGTGAATACACTTGAACATCTACATTTATGGTAAGTGTAAAGTACAGTTGTGTACACTTGCCATAAATGTAGATGTTAGAATGTATTCACTGTTGCAGTCATTACATTTGGGTTATCTGCCTGCAGGTAGCCCTCAGCCGGCCTGAATATCAAAGTTTTGGATTCCTGCGTCAGATGCCGTCTCTTCTTCCATGACGTCAGGGGGGTATAAAACATGCAGCAGACGCCATTAGTTTTTCTTGACCCAGATGTCAGGTGCCCCCATAATGGAAAGCAATTGTATGTTAGCTTACACCTCCAACAAAAAGCAAACACACCAGAAAGATGAATACACTAAACAAGAAAAGTATAGCCAAGAGAAATCAGGGGGCTGGAGGGAGGGTAACCAGGACTGCAACAGTGAATATACTTGAACATCTACATTTATGGCAAGTGTACACAACTGTATTATGTTCTTCGTGCTTCACTGTTGCAGTCATTACATTTGGGTTGATTCCCAAAGCTAAGATAGGGAGGAGGAAGTTAGAGAGCATTAGGACCAGCTATTAAACCCTGCAAAACTGTAGTGGCAAAACCAGCTCTAGATTTAGAAAAAATAGGCATGTGGTAATGCTTGGTGAAGGTATGTACAGAGCTCCAGGTAGCAGCTTCTAGGATGTCCCTGGTGGGGACACCTCTGAGAAAGGCTGTAGAGGTAGATGC
Organism: Protopterus annectens; assembly: GCF_019279795.1. Classification (NCBI taxonomy): domain Eukaryota; kingdom Metazoa; phylum Chordata; order Ceratodontiformes; family Protopteridae; genus Protopterus; species Protopterus annectens. The sequence continues at coordinate 352,563,931 of NC_056747.1, read as the reverse complement.
AGCCCTGGTGGAATGTGATTTTATCCCCTGTGGGGTAGGTTTTCCATGGTGCTTCTAGCAGAAATGGATGCAATGGGCTATCCACTTAGAAATGGTTTGCTTTTAAATGGCCTTCCCCTCTGTCCCTGCAGCAAAGACAACTATAGCAGCTGTTCAGATTTTCTGAGAGGCTTAGTCCTGTCCAAATAAAATCTAAGTTGTCTGTGCATGTCCAAAGAGTGCAGTATTAGTTCTCCTTTGTTTTGTGGATTTGTGAAAAAAGTAGGCAAATTAATGAACTGATTAAGGGACACACTAGACACCACCTCGGGCATGAAGGAAGGATAGGTCCTGAGGGGCACCCTGTCTGCATGGAAGATGATGAAGGGCTCCACTGCCATGAGGGCCTGCAATTCTGACACTCTTCTTGCTGAAGTGATGGCTAGAACGAAGGCTGTTTTCCAAGAAAGAAATTTCAAATCTGCAGTTACAGCTGGCTTAAAAGGAGGTAGAGTGAGCTTTTCCAATACAAAGTTAAAGTCCCAGGCTGGAGTAGGGACTCTCCTCCTGGGGGGTCTTAAATTTTTGGCCCCTCTAAGGAATTGCTTTAGCAGAGGGCGAGATGAGAGGGGTGGATCAGTATTATAATGTGCTGAAATGGCAGAGGCATGAATTTTGATTGACGAGAAAGAAAGGACCTTGTGGAGCATCTCTGTTAAGTACTGAAGAACATGCGTTAAGCTGGGCACTGTTGTGCCCATCCCCTTAGTCTGGCTCCAGGAACAGTATCTTTTCCACTTTTCAGCATAGGATTTTCTAGTACTAGGCCTCCTTGTCTCCAGAATGACATCTAGCACCTGTTTACTGAGGGATGCTATTGGACAGCTCAAGGAATTAGCCAGGCTACAAGGTTCAGGGTTTGAAGCGGAGGGTGCAGAATCTGGCCCTCCTGCTGGGACAGCAGGGAAGGGGTCTGAGGCAGGTGCCACGGCTCCAGCAGTGACATATTGTGCAAGAGGGGGTACCAATGCTGTCGTGGCCAGTCTGGTGCAATCAGTATTGTTCTTGGTTTGTCCTGTTTGATCTTTAGCAGAACATTCGAAAGGAGAGGCAGAGGAGGAAAGGCATAAAGCAAGAGACTTTCCCAGGTGAAGGACAGGGCATCCACTTTCCAAGCTTGACTGTGGGAAGTCCTTGTGCAGAATTTGCCCAGTTTTGGTAGTTCTGAGGGGAAGCAAACAGGTTTATCTCTGGATTCCCACCATTTGTTTCTCAACAGGTTGAATATCTTTGGTTCCAGTTTCCACTTGTGTGGGTCCATGAGATTTCTGCTTAGGTTGTCTGCCAGTGAATTTAGCTTGACTGGCAGGAATTTAGCTTGTAGGTGCACTTGGTAGCTTAAGGCTGTGTTCCACAGAGCCATGGCTAGTCTGCAGAGAGGGTACAAGTGGGTTCCCCCCTGCTTATGTACCACATAACAGTGGTGCTGTCTGTCCTTACCAATAACTGTCCTGGAAGAATGTGGTCCTTGAAGGCTGCCTGAGAATTCTGTACAGCTAAAGTACAGTTGTGTACCTAACATAAATGTAGATGTTAGAGTGTATTCACTATTGCAGTCATTACTCTTGGGTTATCCTGCTGGCAGGCTACCCGCAGTCGGCCTGAATTCCAAAGTCCTGGTCCGGCGTCGGTTGCTGTCACCTCTTCCCTGACGTCAGTGCGCCAGGGGTATAAAAGATGCAGCAGACACCATTTTCTTCAGTTTTTCTTTCCCCAGATGTCAGGTGCCCCCAAATAGGGTAGGCTAAAAAAAATTATGCCAATAAACATGCATGCACTAAAGTAAGCATTTCCTTCATCTACAAGCAAATACACCACATAGGTTGTATAGAATAGAGAAGTACAGATAATACCCAGTAAAAGAAAGGGGGATGGTGGGAGGGTAACCTGGACTGCAACAGTGAACACACTAACATCTACATTTATGGTAGGTACACAACTGTACTATGTTCATCATGTTTCACTGTTGCAGTCATTACTCTTGGGTTGAATCCCAAAGCTGAAGATGGGTGGCTGGGGCTAAATAGGATTAGGAGAGGCTATGAGGCCCTTGCAGAACTGCAGTGGCAAAGCCTGCTCTGGATTTAGAGTAGAGAGGTAAGTGGTAGTGCTTTGTAAAAGTGTGCACTGAACTCCAAGTTGCAGCCTCTAAGATGTCTTTGGTTGGTACTCCTCTGAGGAAGGCTGCTGAAGTGGCTGCTGCTCTGGTTGAATGTGGCCTAATGCCCTTATGCACTGATTTGCCATGTTGTGAGTAGCAGAAACGAATGCAATGGCCTATCCATTTTGAAATAGTCTGTTTTGAGATTGCCTTTCCTTGTGATCCTGCAGCATATGCCACTAAAAGTTGCTCAGTCTTTCTGAAAGCTTTAGTTCTGTCCAAGTAGAAGTGTAGCTGTCTCAGTATGTCCAAAGAATGTAGAAGTCTCTCACCCTTGTTCTGTGGGTTTTTATAAAAGGTAGGCAAGTGAATAGTTTGGTTAAGGGCCACACACTGGACACCACCTTAGGCATAAATGTCGGGTTTGTCCTCAGAGAAACCCTGTCTGGATGGAAAATGATAAAAGGTTCCACAGCCATGCGTGCCTGTAACTCAGACTTGTCTTGCAGAGGTTATTGCTAGGAGCAGAGCTGTTTTCCAGGATAAGAATTTTATATCAGCTGTTGAGGCGGGCTCAAAAGGAGGCAGTGTGAGTTTTTTCCAAGACATAATTGAGGTCTCATGCAGGTATTGGCGTGCTCATTGGAGGTCTTACGTTTTTGGCCCCTCTGAGGTACTGTCTTAGTAAAGGATAAGAAAAGATAGGTGGCTCCGTATTGTAATGGGCTGAAATGGCAGAGGCATGGATCTTAATTGATGAAAAGGATAGGCCCTTGTCCAGCATCTCAGTTAAGTATTGTAAAATCTGAGGAATATTTGGTACAAATGTGTCAATTCCTTGTGCCTGGTTCCAAGTACAGAATCTCTTCCATTTTTCTGCATAAGATTTTCTGGTACTGGGCCTCCTAGCCTCCAAAATAACATCCATCACACCTGTGGAGAGAGGAGTGTTCTGAATGGCTACATTATCCGCCATGCTGCCAGATTTAAAGTCATGAGTTGGCTGTGCAGGATCTGATTGTTTTGTTGGGTCAGTAAGTGAGAAATTTGAGGCAATGTCCAGGCTGGACCTTGAGACAAGTTCTTTAGGATTGGGTACCAGTGCTGGCGTGGCCAGTCTGGGGCAATCAGTATCATTTTTGGCTTCTCTCGTCTGACCTTTAGGAGTACCTTGGGGAGGAGAGGCAGTGGAGGAAAGGCATATACTGTAGGTTTTTCCAGCTGAAGGATAAGGCATCCACTTTCCATGCTTGCTTGTGATAAGTCCTTGTGCAGAATCTCTGTAGTTGGCAGTTGTGAGGGGAGGCAAATAGATCTATGTCTGGGCATCCCCATTTCCCTGTTATCATGCTGAAGACTTGTGGATCCAGTTTCCACTCGTGGGGGTCCATGAGGTTTCTGCTTAGTCAGTCTGCCAAAGTATTTATCTTTCCTGGCAGGAATTGTGCTTGCAGGTAACCTTGATAAGTCAATGCTGTGTCCCACAAAGTCATGGCTTGTCTGCAGAGCGGGTAGGAATATTTGCCTCCCTGCTTGTTTATGTACAACATGACTGTAGTATTGTCCATCTTTATCAGTAGTTGTCCTGGATGAAGTAGATCCTTGAAAGCTGTCAGGGCATTCTGAACAGCTAGCATCTCTTTTTGATTGATATGAAGATGCATCTGGCTTGCGGGCCATGTGCCCCGAATACATTTTCCTGCCATGTGGGCCCCCCAGGCATAATCTGATGCATCTGTTGGTGTCTGCCTGGCTGTGGGTAAAGTGAATGTCTGTCCCTTGTTGTAGTGAGAGGCCTGTGCCCACCATCGAAACTCCTGTTGTAGGCAGGGAATGAGAGTAATCGTTTCCAGGCTATGGCAATGTTGAGTCCAAACACTTTTTAGATACCATTGTAGTTTCCTCATATGCAGTCTGGCATATGGAATTAACAGAATGCAGGATGCCATGAAGCCCAAAGCCTGCAGAATTTTTCTTGTAGATAACTGGGTCTTTGTTGCCAACATTTTGAAGTAAGAAGTCAGTTGCCTTTGTTTGTCTGGAGTGAGATAAGCCATCTGGCCAGTTGTATTTAAGCTTGCAACCAGGAATATTATTCTCTTGAGAGGGTACTAGTTTTGATTTCTTTTCTTTTACTGTGTACCCTAGGCAAATTAGTAATCTTTAACGCCAGATGCTTTAGTAGAAAGTCCTTGTTCTCTGCTTGAATAAGGCAGTCGTCCAAGTAAGGATATATTTGAATTCCTCTGTCTGCAAAATGCAATTACTGGTGCCAGGCATTTTGTGAAGACCCTTGGCACAGTAGATAAGCCAAAGGGCAGTGCAGGGAATTGGTAGTGCATTGAGCCAGCTAAGAATCTGAGGTATCTTCTGCAAGATTGTCTGATTGGGACATGCAGGTATGCCTCTTTTAGGTCCAAAGTTACAAGCCAAGCCTTCTTGCCCAGCATGGGCAGAAGCTGCTGCAGAGTCAACGTTTTGAATTTTGGAACGTCCAGAAATGTGTTTAGAATAGACAGGTCCAGTATTGGCCTCCAAGCTTTGTCCTTTCTGGGTACCAAGAACAGTCTCTAGTAAAATCCTTGTCCCTGCTCTTGCTTTGGTACTTGCTGAATGGCCCTCATGTCCATGAAGGATGAAACTTGCTTTTGTGCCTCTGCCCATTGATTGTGTGGCAGGTCTGGCATACCTTTTGCCCTTGGCAGGGTGTGAAAATGGAACCTGCAACCCTGAGACACTATCGTTCAAGAACCTTTTGTCCTGGGTGATCATGTGCCAATTTTGTGAAAAAAGTGCTAGTTTTCCCCTTAAGGGGGCTGCCAAAAGATAAGTGTTTGGTGCTGGCAGAAGAAAGTCATTGGGACTGTTTCCTGTATGGCTGTGATTGGTCTTCTCCATTTTTGGAGGTAGAAGCACCCCATTGTTTAGGCCTGTATGAGCCTTGGGGCTGGGATCTGCCTCTGGGGTGTCCATATCTGCCTCTGAGGCCTGTCTGACAATGGAAAGGACCAATTATTTGTAGGCCAGTTCCTGCTAAATCTGGGTGGCTGCACTTGTAAGAAATCCTTAACTGTCTGCATAGATTTTGCTTTGTCCTCCATTTTCTTCAACACCTCTTCTGCTTTAACACCAAAGTATCATGCTGTAATGGAGCATCTAATAATTTTGCTTTAACATGATCAGGCAGATTCTGTTCCTTTAACCAAGCATGCCGCCTAAAGACAGAACCCGTAACAGCGGCCCTGCAAGAGGCCTCCAGAGAATCAAAACCACATTGCAAAGTATGTTTTCCCACTTGTTCAGCTGCATGCAATAAATCCTGCATTTCCTTGTTTTCTGCACATTCAGAATTTAACATTTTCTGTTTAAGCAGTGACATTAAGTATTGCTGATATTTAAGCATATGAAATTGACAATTTAAAGCCCTCACAGCCAAGGTAGCAGAAATGTAAACCTTTTTCCCCCATCTGTCCAGTGCCCTTGAATCCCTATCAGAGGGGATAGAGTTTTTTTCAGTGGAAGCCTTGACCCCTTTGGGACCCTGAGAAATAGTTTCTGGGTCAGCAGCAGGGTTTTTAAAAAGAAATTTATGTGAATCTGGAACCCTGTAGTATCTTGTCTGGCTTAACCGGTGCAGGGGGTAAAGAGGCAGGAGACAGGCCGGACTCTGAAAATACATCATCTACAATGTCTAAAACAGGAGGGATAGCAAGAGGCCTGTGCTGAGGTAGTAAATAAAAAGTCTCTGAGCCTTTTCTTAGATTCTGAGTAGTCTTGGCTCTCCCAGTGGAAGTGCTCCCTCATGGTATGCAGGGTTTCCCCAAAAGAATAACCCTCAGGAGGGGAGGCTGAAGGGATAGATTCTTCAGCATCGGAATCCTCATAGGGAGGGAGAAAGTATTCCTATTCAGAAGAGGAGTCAGAGGAAATGGAAACCTGATCTGAAGATTTATATTCTGTCTCTTGCCTAGGCCTCTTATCAGGAGGGGGATGGGAACCCCTGAACAAAGTAATTAGGTCTTCGGCCATTTTGAGCATCTGTTTTTTTAGGCATGGAGGCCTGTCCATGGGCTTGCTGCACTTGTTTCTTTGTCTTTAGTGGTGCTTTAGTCTTTGCCTTTGAAGCTGTTGTCAGTTTTATATGCAACTGTGCAGGCCTGAAAACACCCTCAGAAGCAGATGCCTGCTCAGCAGCTCCGGACCCATCTGAGGGAATATTTTCCAAGTGTCCAATACCTTGAGTTTCCAGAGGCCTAGTCTGCTCCACATGGGAGTCGGAAGTGGCCTGCGGCTCTGAGGTAGCGGGCGTCAGGGGCTGCGAAAGTGCCTCACTGAGAACCGGCGACTGGCTTAGAAGAAGCCTAGTCAGTTTTGGACCTCGGATGCCTGTCCTTTTCCTTGCATTTCTTGTGAATTGCGGTAGTCGGATGGCTATCCGACATTGTGTAATTAAATCTCTGGCCAAAGTAATGAAATGCAAAATAGTACCGACGCTTATAGTGCATTGGTTAAATCTAGCACAAAACCTGCAATTAGCAATGCTGTGATCAGGGCCTAGGCAAGGAATACAATAAGAACGGAAGTCCTTATGAGGTATTTGCTTCCCACAAGAAATACAATTAACTTTTTCTGACATCGGTCTGGAGCAAGAAAAAAGTTTCCCCAACGGGGTACTTCGCTTTAAATGAAGACTTTGGATCTAAAATTCGAACACGAAAATCTCAGGAGTCGGCCGACCGGCACTTGCGAACTGCTTCTGCTTCAGGCACCGCGCGGCAAGAGACTGGAGAAAATGGCGTTGGCTGCATCTTTTATACCCCTGGCACACTGACGTCAGGGAAGAGGCGACCTCAACAGACGCCGGACCAGGACTTTGGAATTCAGGCCGACTGCAGGTAGCATGCCAGCAGGATAACCCAAGAGTAATGACTGCAATAGTGAAACACGATGAACATAATTTCTTTTTGATTGATATGCAGGTGCATCTGACTCTGGTTCCATTTGCCCTGAATGCACTGCACTGCCAAGTGAGCCCCCCATGCATAGTCTGATGCATCTGTTGTTAGGGTTTGGGCAGCAGGGGGTAGAGTGAATGGGAGCCCCTTGTTGTGGTAGCAGGCCTCTGCCCACCAAAGGAACTCTTTATACAAGGAATGATAGGAATCATTGATTCCAGGTCCTGAGAATGTTGACACCATAGGCTTTTTAGATGCCACTGTAGTTTCCTCATATGCAGTCTTGCATATGGAATTAGTAGACTGCAAAAGGCCGGGAACCCCCAGGGCTTGCAGGATTTTCATTGCAGATAGCTGGGTCTTTGTGGCCAGTAGTTTGAAGTAGGCTATCAAATAAACTCGTTTCTCTGGCGTGAGGTAAGCCATCCGGGAAGTTGTGTTCAAGCCTGCTCACAGGAAAACAATTTGTTGGCAGGGTACTAGATGAGATTTCTTTTCGTTTATTGTGTACCCCAGTGAGGTTAGCAGTTTCTTTACAAATGCCAGATGTTTTAGTAGAATGTCCTGGCTTTCTGCCTGAATTAGACAATCGTCCAGGTATGGATATATTTGAATATTTCTTTGCCTGCAAAATGCAATGACTGGAGCTAGACACTTTGTGAATACCCTGGGCGCAGTAGATAAGCCAAAGGGAAATGCAGCGAATTGATGGTGCATGGAGCCTGCTCTGAAGCATAAGTATTTCCTGCAAGATTCCCCTATGGGAATGTGCAGGTAAGCTTCCTTCAAGTCTAAGGTTGCCAACCAGGCATCTTTGCCTAGAATAGGAAACAGCTGTTGGTGTTAGCATTTTGAATTTTGGGATTACCAAAAAGGTGTTTAGAATAGAGAGGTCCAGGATAGGATGCCAAAAGCTCTCTTTTCTAGGTACCAGGAAAAGTCTTGAGTAAAATCCTTGTCCCCTTTCTTCTGCTGGGACAAGTTGAATAGCCCTGATACTTACAAGAGAGAGAACCTGCTGTTGAGCCTCTGCCCACTGATTTGGGGGTAGGTCTGGCCAACCGTTTGGGGTAGTTAAGGTGTGGAAGTGGAATCTGTATCCTTGGAAAACTATACTTAAAACCCATTTGTCCTGGGTAATGAGTTCCCAGTTTTTTGCATGCAGGGCGATCTTTCCCCCTAAAGGAGCAGGCAGTTGAGCGGAGCTTGGAAGGTTTAAGGCTAAGTCATTGTGACATTTTTCCATATGGGGGGGTCTTACCACTTCCAGCTTTGGAAGTGGGAGCCCCCCACTGCGTAGGCCTGTGAGTACCTTGAGTGTGTAGCCTAGGTGGTCTGCTGTTCCTGGGTTTGGACTGAGAAGGCCTGGAAGAGACAGGAAAGGACCAATTCTTATAAGGCCAATGCCTACTAAATCTGGGAGGCTGTACCTGCAGGAAATCTTTAACAGTTTGCATAGATTTAGCTTTTTCCTCCATTTTTTTTAAGGACTTTCTGCTTTGTTGCCAAACAGGCGGTCTTGGTTTAAGGGAGCATCCAGTAATTTAGCTTTAACATGATCTGGCAAATTTTGCACCTTAAGCCAAGCATGCCTTCTAACACAGCAGCCCTGCAAGATGCTTCTAAAGAATCAAAACCACATTGCAAAGTATGTTTACTAACTTGTTCAGCAGAATGCATTAAATCCTGTAATTCTTTGTTTTCAGCACAGTCAGGAAACATAATTTTCTATTTAATTAGTCCCATAATATGCTGCAGATAGATACTTTAACATATGAAACTGGCAGTTTAAGGCCCTAATGGCCAAAGTAGCAGACGTGTATACCTTCTTACCCCATCTGTCCAAGGCCCTGGAATCTCTATCAGAGGGAGTAGGGTTTTTGGCAGTAGTAGCCTTAATGCCTTTAGGTCTTTGGGAAATGGTCTCTGGATACGCAGTAGGGTTTTTGAAGAGGAACTTTTGAGAGTCATGTACTCTGTAATACCGGTCAGGTTTCCTGGGAGCCGGAGGTAAAGTGTCTGGGGTCAAGCTAGATTCCAAGAAGGCATCATCTACAATGTCCAGGACAGGAGGGATAGCTAAAGGCCTGTGTTGAAGGAGGAGTAAGAATTCCCTAAGCCTCTTTTTGGAGTCAGAGTAATCCTGGCTTTCCCAGCGGAAATGCTCCCTAAGAGTATGCAAGGTTTCACCAAAAGAAAAATATTCTGGAGGGGAAGCAGAGGGAATGGAATCCTCTGCATCAAAATCCTCATAGGTAGATGAGGGCAAATTCTGGTAATCAGAAGAAACAGAAATTTCAGAATCCTGATCAGAAGAATCAGAAGAAAAATCAGTTCTAAGTCTTAGAGGGAGAAGGCAGGCTTCCCCTAATTAAAGTAATAAGGTTTTCAGCCATTCTTTGTTTTTTAGGCATATGGGCCTGACCATGCTGTTTGGACATCGGTTTTCTAAGCGTGGGTCGAGTTTTAGGCCTTGAAGAAGAAGATGGCGTTGGTTTGAAATGCATGTCTGTAGGCCTGAGTACACCTTCAGAACCTGGTGCCTGCACAGCGGCTCTGGACCCATCCAAGGTAGAGACATCCACAGGTTCCATAGTCGAACAAGCATCTCACAGCATACCGGACTCTGAATGGGTCTCAGTAGAGGCCTTTGAATCTGAAGTAGCGGGTATCAGAGGCTGTGAAAGCATCTCACTGAGTACCGGCGAACTGGCGATTAGATTAACGGAAGCGTCGTCGGCAGTTTTGGATCTATGTGGTCTGTCTCTGTCTTTATCTTGCACCAAGTACCTCCGATTCCAACAATAAGCGCTATGAGTCCCAATAATCACCACGATGAAAACTTCAAAAAAACGTTTGTTGAAGTTTTCATCGTGGTGATTATTGGGACTCATAGCGCTTATTGGTGGAATCGGAGGTACTTGGTGCATTGCATATTTTTACTCTATTTCTGTCTTTATCTTCATTTTTTTTGGAATATCTGTTGTCGGATGGCTTATCGAAGCCATTTCTGGATAGCTGAACAGAGTACCAAAATAATTTGCTGCTAAAATAAACAGACGAATATTTCGGGGGTTGAAAAGGCACAAAACCGACGAGGGACGTTGTGGTCTGGGCCTAAGCAAGGAATGCAGTACAAATGAAAATCTTTATGAGGTATTTGATTTCCAGAGGTAATACAATTGTTAACTTTTACTGACATCAGTTAAGAGCAAGAAAAAGGATCCCAGTGGGGTACTTACCTTTTTTTGAAGACTTCGGTTCTGAAACTCTAACACAAAAATTTCAGGAGTTGGCCGAACAGCACTTGCAAACTGCTTCTGCTTCGGGCACTGCGTGGCAAGAAAGACTGATGTAATGGCATCGGCTGCATGTTTTATACCCCCTGACGACCTGAAGTCATGGAAGAAGAGACAGCATCCGACGCAGGAATCCAAGACTGATATTCAGGCTGGCGGCTACCTGCAGACAGATAACCCAAATGTAATGACTGCAACAGTGAAACACGAAGAACATCTGTACTATGTTCATCGTGTTTCACTGTTAAAGTCCTAACTAATGGGTTGATTACCAAAGCCCACAGAAAAGGGGGGAAGGAACCAACAGAATCAAGGGTTGGATATAATGCCCTGCAAAAAAGCAGTGGCAAACCCTGCCCTGGCTCTGGAAAACAGAGGCAAATTATAATGTTTTGTGAAAGTGTGAACAGAAGACCATGTGGCAGCCTCCAAAATGTCTTTAGTAGGGACACCCCTTAGAAAGGCTGAAAAAGTGGAAGCTGCTTTAGTTGAGTGGGTCCTAACCCCTTGAGGAGGAGCTTTGCCATGAAAGGAATAACAAAAAGTAATGAAAATGTGCGATCCATTTAGAAATGGTTTGCTTAAAAATAGCCTTGCCCTAGGCTCCAGGGGCAAAACTGACTAACAACTGTGTTGTTTTCTAAAGATCTTTAGTCCCGTCCAGGTAAAACCTGAGCTGTGTGCACACATCAAGAGAATGTAGGATCATTTCACCTTTATTTCAAGGATTAGGAAAGAAGGTACGAAGGTGCATGGATTGATTAAGAGTCAGGCTAGAAACCACCTTAGGCACAAAGGAGGGATTAGGTCTCAGAGACTATCTACATAGAAAATAAGAATTGGCTCCACGGCCAAAGCTTGCAGCTCCAAAACCCTCCTTGCTGAAGTTATAGCCAATAGGAAGGTGGTCTTCAAGAGAGAAACTTTAAATCTGCAGTGGCAGCTGGCTCAAAAGGAGGAAGAGTGAGTTTATCTAGAACAAAATTAAGATCCCAGGCTGGAGTAGGTGCCCTTCTGGGAGGTTTTAAGTTATAAGCACCTCTGAGAAACATTTTCATCAGTGGATGAGAGAAAATGGGTTGTTCAAGAGAACAATGAGCAGAAATGGCTGAAGCATGGATCTTGATAAAGGAAAAAGAAAGACCACCCTGAAGCAAATCAGCCAGGTATTCCAGGATCAGAGGAAGGGTAGGCTGAGAAGCAGATTCCCCTCTAGCCTGCATCCATTGAGAGAACCTTTCCCATTTACCAGCGTAGGACTTCCTAGTGCTAGGCCTCCTGGCCTACCTCAGCACGTCAACCACCTGCTGGGAAAGGGAAGAAAAGGAAGGAGTCATACAATGAGCCATGCTGCCAAATGGAGAGACTGAAGATGAGGATGTAGAATGTTTCCCCTTTGGAAGATGCCAAGGAGGAAAATGGGAAAGACTGCAAAGCAGTGGATACCAATGCTGTTTGGGCCAGTCTGGAGCTATGAGAAAGGTCCTTGGACGTTCGTCCCTGATCTTCACTAATATTCTGGGAAGAGGAGGGAAGGCGTGCACTGATAGCAACGTCCAAGGGAAACGCAGAGCATCCACTTTCCAGGGTCTGCTGTGATGCCGTCTGGTGCAAAAGAGAAGTAGAAGATGGTTGTCTGGGGAGGAGAATAGATCCACCTGAGGCGTGCCTAAATATTGAATGATGCTGTAAAAGACTGCTCTGTTCAGCTGACACGAGTGAGGATCCACGGTCTGCCTGCTCAACTGGTCTGCCAAAACATTGAACCTTCCTGGAAGAAACTGAGCTAGGAGGATGCAGGTCCAGAGATGCTGCCATAGACCAAAGATTCATGCTATGTCTGCAAAGGGGGTAAGAGTGAGTTCCTCCCTGCTTGTTGATGTACCACATGACTGTGATGTTGTCTGTTCTGACAAGCAGGGTCCCTGGAGAAAAAAGATGCTTGAAAGCTAGTAAGGCCTGCTGAACTGCACTCAACTCTTAGATTTATGTGCAGACACATCTGCTGGGCATTCCAAAGTCCCTGTATACATCTGCCATCCAGGTGTGCTCCCCAGGCGTAGTCCGATGAGTCTGTGGTCAAAACTTGAGTGGCAGGAGATGGTCGAAAAGGCATGCCGTTGTTTTGTAGACAGGCTTTTGCCCACCATAGAAACTCAGTCTGCAGAGATGGAAGCACAGGAATCATCATATCCAGGTTCTGTGTGTGTTGACACACAATGTTCTTTAGGTACCATTGCAATTTCCTCATATGCAGTCTTGCATATGGAATCATGGGAATACAAGATGCCATGAATCCCAGGGCTTGCAGGTACTTCCTTGCAGGGAGATGGGACAGGCTTGCCATGTCCTTGAAGTAAACCAAAATTGTCTGCTTCTCCTGGGTGATATCATCTGGGCAGCTGTGTTCAGACTCACTCCTAGGAATGTTATCTCCTTGGATGGTACCATTTTTGATTTTTCCTCACTGAGAGTGTAACCCAGGGAAGAGATAAGAGTCTTTAAGAATTCCAGATCCTTTAATAGCTGTTCCTGAGAACTTGCTTGAATCAGGCAGTTGTCCACGTATGGGTAAATTTGAATTTTCTTCTGCCTGCAAAAAGCAGTGACTGGGGCCAGGCACTTTGTGAAGACTCTGGGAGCAGTAGATAAGCCAAAGGGCAGTGCAGAGAATTGATAATGTTGCTTGCCCACTCTGAAATGAAGATACTGCCTGCAACTTTCCCTGATAGGGATGTGCAGATAAGCCTCCGAGAACCAGGGTTACCAGCCAGGAATCCTTTTCTAGCATTGGTAGCAACTGATGCAGAGTGAGTATTTTGAACTTTGGAATTACTAGAAATGAGTTCAGAATAGAAAGATCTAAAGATAGGACCCCAGGTGCCTTCTTTTTTTGGAACTAGGAAAAGCCTGGAATAAAAGCCCTGGCCTACCTGCTGAGCAGGAACTGATTCTATTGCTTCCAGATGAGATAAAAACAAAATTTGTTTATCTATTTCTGCCCTTTGGTTTGGAGGAACGTCCGGGAATCCCTGGGGAGCTGGAAAGGTGCGGAAAGAAAACTTGTGCCATAGGGACATCGTTCTGAGCACCCATTTGTAGTCTGTGACAGTGGCTCAGACATCTGCAAAAAGGGCCAACCTTCCCCTTAAAGGACTCTCCAGGCAAGCAAGAATAGGCAGAAGTTGTAAAAAGTCAATGAGAGTGTTTTGATTGAGATGCAGACTTGGAGCTTCCCACCTTAGAAGTGGAAGTCTGCCAACACCTAGACCTTGAGGGGTAGCCGCCTGCCCCCTAGAAGATTTGTAACCTCTAGTTCTGGAACAGTTCTGTCTGCTGGTATCAGGAAACATTCAACTATTGGAAGGGTAATTCCTGCTAAAGCGAGGGTGTTGAACTTGCAGAAAATCCTTAACAGTTTGCCTGGACTTGGCCTTATCCTCAATCTTCTTAAGTACCTCCTCTCGTACTCTGGTCTTTATGCAAAGGTACATCCAAAAGCTTAGCCTTGACAGGTTCTGGAAGAGGCTGTTCTCTGAGCCAAGCGTGCCTTCTAACAACAGATCCAGTAGCCGTAGCCCTGTTGGGGAGGCTTCAAGGATGTCAAAACCACAATGCAAAGAATGCTTATTGACCAGACTGGCTGAATTCAGTAAATCCTGCATGTCTTTACTCTCTGCCAAAAGAGATACACTTGCTATCCTAGACTTAATAGCCTCCAAGATGTGCTGCGGGTACTTCAGTATATGAAAGAGACAATTGGTAGCCTTAATAGCTAGGGCGGCAGAGGTATAAACTTTCTTGTCCCACCTATCTAGGTTCCTAGATTCCCTGTCAGAGGGAACAGGATTCCTGGCAACAGTGGCCTTAACTCCTTTAGGGCCCTGAGAAATAACCTCTGGATCCACCAACGGGTTCCTGAAAAGAAACAGATGAGAATCAGGGACTCTATTACCGGTCAGGTTTCCTGGGAGCAGGAGGTACCGAATTTGGAGTCAAGGAATTTTCCAGAAAAACATCAACAACTTCCAACACAGGGGGAATAGCAAGAGGCTTATGCTGAAGTAAATGCAGAAACTCCCTAATCCGTTTCTTAGATTGGGGATAATCCTGACTTTCCCATTTAAAATGTTCCCTGAGGGTATTTAAAGTATCACCAAAAGAGAAATCCTCTGGAGGAGAGGCTGAAGGGATGGAAGCCTCTGTATCTGAATCCTCAAAAGGAGAAAAAGCCCGAGACAATTCCTCTTCATCAGCACAAATGCTGGAAGAATCAGAACCTGAACAGGACAAAACCTCAGGAGAAGCATCAATACTCCTTTTAGGAGGAGGAGGCTGAGAACTCCTAATAAGTGTCAACAGATCATTAGCCATTTTAACCATTTGGGACTGAGGGGAACGAGAAGAAACTGGAGCCTGCCTTTTCACAGGCTTATGAATGGAAGATTCACCTGCAAGCCTGAAGGACTCGAGGCCTGGTAACTGCCGAAGTTGCAGCAGAAGTTGAAGGAAGACGTTTGCTGTCAGAATGCAAAATGGAGGCCTTGGACACTGGAGTCAGCTTAGCGGTTCCGGCTCCAGCAGAAGAAGCGACCGGCGACAGGTCGGAAGGCAAAATGGAGGCCAAAGGCCTAAGGGACTCTGACTCAATCAAGGCCTGCAGTTGTACATCTGCGGACTGCAAAGGCGCCTCACTGGCTACTGCCTTGACTGATGACCAACTTAACATTATCCGATGACTTAGCTTTCTAAGACCTGTCGCGGTCCTTATCCTTACGTTTCTTCGGAATATCCAAAGCCTGAAGACCAGCAGACACCATACCAATGAACTTAGGCCAAACTCCAAAATCCCTAGCCAAAATCTTAGCCAGACGATGGATAGTATGCGGATTACAGGAGGCACAGAGATCACAATTGGGAATGTTGTGGTCAAGGACTAAACAAATAATGCAATAGGAATGAAAATCTCTATGGGGAATCTGCTTTTTACAGGTAAGGCAATTAACTTTTTTTGACATTTGTTACGGCAAGAAAAGAGGATCCCCAACGGGGTACTTAGCTGTAGTAGACTTCAACTCTGTAGTCGGAAACCAACAAAGGTAAACTGCCGACTGGCACTCATGCATGGAAAGCTTCTGCTTCAGGCTCCGCGGCAAGGAAGACTGAGTAAGTGATGTCGGCTGCCTCCTTTTGTATTGGATGCCCTGACATCCTCTACAACCGACGGCAATCAATGTCATTTTTACTTACCTTTGGTATTCTGGCCGACCGAGGGCTACCAGGAGCCGGATAACCCATTAGCTAGGACTGCAACAGTGAAACACAATGAACATTGTAGTATTTTCCCACTTGACAAGTTGTTTCACCATTTCTAAACCACTTGCCAGATTAAAGGTATAAAACAAATGCTTCAATTTCAAATTTCAGTTTTCATGGGCTCTTCCAGCCTGATATGAATAAGTACTAAACAGACATTTTCACAACTTACTTTTTCCTTTCCTTCTCTCTTTTTAAAGTCTGTGATCCTCCTGCTTGTAATGTCTGCGACTGGAGCAACTCTGCAGCAGTTTTCCTCTGCTTGAAAGAATTGACTTCATCTTCCAAGACCTTCTTCTTCTCGTCTAACTTTTTCTTTTCTTCTTGATGCAGCTTTTTCAAACGATCAAACTTTTCATGCAGCTACAGTAAAAGTCACAATGAAAACATTTCTGATAAAGCAATGCAACAGGCACAACAGTCAGTCTACTCCAACCAACGGCTTGCTGAACTGATATGAATTTGATGAAAAACATTACCACTACCAAAACAAACAGAACCTAAATGTATTTTGTATCTTGCTTCACAGTGCTGCTTTTGCAGGACTAAGTGGCTCACAATATGCTTTAATGAATGACTGAATGAAAAGCAGTGGCAAAACAAGTTGAGTTAGCATCAAGTGCAGTGGCATGACTACTCTATATGCTAATGTCAAGTTTCAAGGAAAGAGAGAAGGGGGGGTGCAGTCTAATTTACTACAATGCCAACACCTATAAGTGTACACGGCATACTGTTCATGGGCTAGGAACCTGCTTCCCTGCATTTGTCTCTGTAAAGCTATGGTGCAGTAGCCTCCAAGGTGGTAAATGTGCAGGAGTAAAGGCATGCACAAGAAAGCGGTAGGATGAAGGCATAGCAATCCTCCACTTATGTGGGTGCAGTACAGGTGGCGACACCCTAACAGGAAATTCACATGGATGCCTGACTCAAGGTCTCGCCACAAATATACATACTGGCTGGCCGGAGAGTCAGCAGGTACAACTGAAAAATAAATAGCAAACCAAATGCATTTGTAATACAAATAAGCAATATTGAAATATGCCCTGCAATACCTTTACCCACCATTCAAATATATATGCATGTACAAACTTCTACAAATATTAAACAGTTCCCTGTCTTTTTTCTTGTTCCAAGTCAACACCATTTTGCATCACACCATACTTGCAACTTTCACAATGTTTCAACATCAAAACCATAAGTTAACTCTTTTAGATGTTTATTTCAGGTTGCTATTTCCTCAATTATATATTTATTAGGTAAAGCTGGTACCTTTCAAAGCTTCTGAAAAATGGGACAACATAGTGCTAAAGGACTTCCCCTCAAAATGAAAGAATGTACGCATGAATAGCACCAAAAAAATAATTTAGTGAACAAGAGAGAGCAGGAGGGAGAGAGACAGATAATAGATGGGTATTCACAGTCAACTCACTTTGCCATTTGCCTTGCCTACTTAAACCCCTCCACCTTGGACAGAATTTTTCTACACATTCAACAGTTCTTCTGTAAGGTGCTACTTCCTTATCCTGAAAATATCTGTTCTGCTCTTAACCAATATCATAGTTCTTTGATTCCTGAAGTTGTTCCTTTGTGAATGGTATGACCCTCTTTGCAAAGCCAATACTCTGTAGTACTTAAAAGTATCATATCCTCCTGCCTTCCTCCCTTCAAAGGAGAAGCAAGGAGGTGCCACTGCCTGCATGACAATAAGCTTATAGACCCTACATCTGCTTTAATGGCCAATTCTCCAGGATGACTGCGTGTTTGGAAGGTCAGCTGTTGTATCAGTTAAAAAAGGGACACATCTGGACTAGGTGATGAGAAGTCTAGTGACCGTCAGTGCGCAACAATTACTGTTGATCCATGACTGACTGCTAGACTAAGGCAACTCCTGGATAAGGCTTATATATCCATTAATGGGAAGCCAGGGTGGCTGTATATTCCGAAATAATGTGGCTTACATAAGAGAGTCAGCAGTCTGCACTGCACTGCCATCACTTCCATGGTCAACCGCTGAAAATGGATCAAACATGGAATTGGTGTTCACAGAATCAGTAATTTACCATGGAAGTTACAGGACTGCTGTGCAAGTTTACTGGAAGGGCTGCTTGGGGATAGCAATATCAAGCTTTTGAGTGCAGTATGCATGGGAAGTTTCTAATTTACATGTGCTGAGCCCTCCATCCTCTGGGGCTCTGGATCCCATGACATGCATGTTCCATGTGTAGCTATCCTTCTAGAATGAAAAAAGACTGTTGAAATGGATTAACGTCTTGGAGAAGAAACAGCTAAGTACAGCTGCATATTCAGAATGACAAATGATGGCTCTGGTATCAGGTTTGATTATGACTGGTTTACAGAAACCCAGAAGCTGGACAAGCAGTGCAAGGAGTTAGCTCACAGTTGTTTGCATCTCCTCCCTAGAGGAGGCCTGAATATGGCAATCATGCAGGTAAAACGAACTCCCTGGGTCCTGAGCCAGATGAACACTGGTGATAAGGATCTGGAAATGTTCTAGGTAAGTGGAAAGACCAAAGGGTAAGGAAGCAAAATGAAAATGTTCCTGACCTGAACCTCAGACTGCATGTGCAAATTGCTGTTTGGGATATTAAAGCAGGTCTCCCAGAGAATAAGGTTAACCAATAGTGCCTCTAAGAGAGGAAGTAACAAGTACCAACATGGTCAGAAAATTAATTTTGTCACTTTCAGAAATCTGTTCAGTCTTAACAAATCTGAATATTGGTGGCCAATATTCTTTGTTTTTGCTAAAAACCTTTTCTTTACTCTTCCTCTAGAACCCTCTATTGCATCACATTAAATTTTCATAGAAGGGTACCCAACAGCTGCCCATTAAGACCCAGCAGTGCATAGATCTTAAATTAGTCATGCTTATGTACAACAGAGAATGAAATAAATTTTTTACAACTAGTACTTGCTGCATCAAAGCCACATACAACCTCAATCTTTACAACTTCTGAGGCAGTCTAAATCAGCTTACAAATAATGGCCCTCAATGCCTCATTAAAGGTTCATAGGTAAATGCTAGGATAGCTGCCCTTGAGGGTCATTTTAAGACTAGCCAATTTTCCTTTGCATTTGAAATACCTAACCCATTTAGTTATACACTGGCCTTACCCATCTCAAGGTCAATAAATGAAAGTTATGTACTTACCATAAGGGGATCCAGTGTCTGTCTGCTTGGGATGACATGCTTGACAAGCCACGCTGCTTCGCAAGGGATGGCTTGCACCTGTCACCCCTGGGCTTCCGGATATTGGCCAAGGCTCTTGCCACCCCCATAGTGCCTTTTTTAGGCAAGGCTCAAATGACAAACCTACCTCCCTAGGAAACACAAGTGGAAAAAAACTAAGGGTAATGCTGCTCAATGCCAGAAGTCTAAACCTCAAGATGCACGCCCTCTAAGCCCTCCTCAGTATGGAGAACATCGATGTCTGTGCAGTGACTGAAACCTGGTTCAAGGCTCCTGAGAGCACCCCAGCACTATCAGGTTTTACCTCATATCATGCTTTCCGGCCCCAAAACTTGGACCGAACCACAAAAGGAGGGGGAGTATCCATTTTCATCAAAGATACCCACACCTCCAGGTTAGTGGCAATGCACGAAGCATCGGAGACTATCCAGGTGCAACTAACCATAGGCAAAACTGCCTTACAGTTTGTAGCATGCTACAGACCACCCTCTCAAACTCATGAACCCCACACAGCCTTCCTGAAGACACTGGAGAGTATGAATGCCTCTCCAAATACCATCATTTTGGGAGACTTCAACTACCCAAACATACACTGGGAACATTACTCAAGCCCCAACACCCTAGCCCAAAGGTTCCTAGAATTCATAAACTCAAATACAATGGAACAACTAGTCACCATTCCCACAAGAGGAGACAATATACTAGACCTGATCATCACAAACATGGGGACAAAATGCTCCACACCGGAAGTACATCCCTCTTTGGTAAGATCAGACCATAAGTTAATCTCACTGGAAATCCACATCCCACCCCCTGCACAAAAGTCCACAGTGAAGAACTTCTCAAAAGCAAACTTCACACTTCTTAAGACTGAAGTGGTATCTTTCAAGGCCCCTGTGCCAGTGGAAACCACAACCCACACTGCTGAATCCTTTGCAAATGCCTTCTATGGGCACCTTCAAGAATGCATGGATCATGCAATCCCAAATAAAACCAAGACCCATTCCCCCAAAGGCAGGCGCCCGGTCTGGTGGACCCCAGCCATAAACAAACTTTACAACAGGAGGAGGAAGCTACTACATGACAGAGCAAAATCCCTAAAAGGGAAGGCATCTCTGATCAGTACTAGCAAAAAACTACAATCACTCAAAATCATCCAAGGCCAACTTTGAGAGAAAAATCGCAAGAGACACAAAAGACAATCACAAGGCCTTCTTTAGCTATGTTAGAAACCTGGGTGGAAACTCCCAGATATGCTCAGAGTTGGTCCAAAATGACACAAAATACACTGAACCCACTGACATTGCCAACATTCTGGCAGACAGGTTCAGTGCAAATTTCTCCTCCCCCTCCCGCCCCCAAAGGAGAAATAACTATCCCAGCAGAGTGTAGCCTCCCCTAACATCTCAGATGCCCAGGTGAGAGCCGCCCTCTCTAAAGCTAAAAACACAGCATCAATGGGACCGGATGGTGTCCCGGGCTGTGTGCTACATGAACTCAAAGAGGAACTAAACCCACACATAAGGCTGCTGTTTAATCTTAGCCTTACTACAGGATACGTACCCCAAAGAGTGGCATACGGCAACAGTGGTCCCACTTCACAAAGGCGGTGCTTCTACGGTCCCTGGAAATTACCGCCCCATAAGCTTGACGAGCCTGGTCTGCAAAGCTATGGAGAGGATCATTATGGAACTCATAAACAAAGATAATGGGGACCTACAGACATTGGATCCTACCCAATTTGGCTTTGTCAAGGGCAGATCCTGCCTTTTGAACTTGGTCGACTTTTTTTAAACAGTCACTAAGGCCATTGATGAGGGTAAGGCAGTTCACGCAGCCTACCTTGACCTTGCAAAAGCCTTTGACACAATACCCCACTCGGGCATCAGAGACAAACTCACCAGCTTAAATGTAAACCCATATGTCACAAGATGGGTTGCAAACTGGCTCAAGGACAGAACCCACAGGGTCAGAGTTGCTGGAGCTATGTCAGACTCGAAGCCAGTCACAAGCGGTGTCCCACAGGGCTCAGTCCTGGGACCCCTCTTGTTCGGCATTTATTTTTCCGAGGTACAGGCAAACATAGGAGGATTGTGGCTGACAAAGTTCGCAGATGACTGCAAACTGGGCGCCATAATTGATACTCCAGCGGACACAAACATCCTTCAGAGAGGCCTCATAGAAATGGATAATTGGTGCCAGAGCCATGGCCTTAAGCAGAACGCCAAAAAATGTATAGTCATACCCTTTGGGAAAAACAAGGTACCGACAAATTACCACATAGGTGGTAATCCATTAAGTACGGAAGAGGTAATCGGACCCAGGTTGACAGTAACCTCTCATTTGACACTCATATTGCCAAAGTGGTTAGGAAGACCTTCTATATTGCCCACCTTATCATGAAGGGTTTCACATCTAGATCAAGAGAGGTCATTGTGCCCCTGTACTCTTCTCTTATCAGGCCAATGATCGAGTACAATGCCCCATTTGGGATTTATCTCACCCGACACCTGCAGCAGTTGGAAAGACCCCAAAAGTTCCTCACCAAGAGGATAAAGGGTCTTAAACATATGTCATATGCTGCCCGACTGAAAAAACTCCAGCTCTATTCAGTCGCATACAGCCTACTCAGAGGTGATCTGTGCCTGACGTACAAGGCCATGTCCAATCCTGAATTAATGGACATGCTCCACCTCAGAAAATCCAAATCCATCAGAGCCACGAGAACAAGTGACTTAAACCTCAACACAGAAATAAATAGAACGTGCTGGAGGGACAGATTCATAACCCAGAGGCTCCCTACACTCTGGAACAGAATCCCAGTCCATGTTAGGCAGAGCCCCTCACTGACTCTATTCAAGAGAAATCTCGACGAGTGGATGGGAGATCATAGGTTTACCCCGGGGGTCATCTCTGTGTCACTACTAGACAGAGGCATAGTAAACTAAACCCTAAAAGGGCATAGTATTCTCATCCTAAGGGGTGGTGTAAGCCACATACACTCTGGCTAGGCTTATAAATGCCCTACGGCAGATAGCCTAGTACGAACCTATGAACCTATGAATAACAGATCCATGTTATCTGATTTTTATCCAGTTCAACTAACCGTTGTCAGATTCAAGGGAATCCAACTTTGGTCCCATATCTGAAGCCCTTCAGTTCCAAGGCTGACAACTCCCTACCCATAATTCCCTGTGCTCTACTTCAATAGCTCAGATTGTGTGTGCACCCCAGTAGAAAAGTATATCCATAAATAGAGTAATGCATGCATATTATATATAATCAGTCCTACAATCCTGACCAAAAATAATCCCAGAATCTAGGAAAGAAAACCTGGCAGGGTTACTGGAAACAGGCAAGGAGTACTCAGACAGGGTATGCTAGAGGCAGCCCAGGCATCAGAAGCCTACTTGTGATAATTTGTAAGGGGGTAGATGGAGGGAAGTTGAACCAGATGAAAAATCAAGCAATGCTGATCTATCCTTATGGATAAGTACATAGCTTTCATATCCAGTGCCGTCTAGTTTCATCTGATTTAACTACTGGAAATATGCCAAAGCTTAAAGAACTGGGTGGCACATCAAAAAAGGACATTCCTGAGGATGGTGGAGCCAAAGGAAAATGTAATCTGGATTGTTCATCCAATTTAAAATGATACACAAATGTATGGGCTGTTGACCATTAGCTGCTGTACAGATATCAATAAGTAGTTTGTTGGCAAATACTAAGTGGCTCCTCCTTTTGTGGAATTAGCCCTAGGTTTAGATGTTAAAGATAAGCCCTTTCTATTGTTAAAGGAAATGCATTTGGATAACCATCTAGATAGCGTTACATTAGCCATTGCTCTGCCCAATTTGGGTTTAGAGAACGCCACAAACAACTAGTCTGATTTCCTGAATGGTTTTGGTCCTATGACGACAGAATCTCAGCTGGTGATGAATGCCCAGCATAAGTAGCATGCATTCACCTTTGTTTGAAAATTTTAGAAAGACTTGTATGTTAACTGACTTAAATTAGCTTCAGGTGCCACCTTAGAAACGAAAGAGGCATTAATTCTTAAACTCTGTCTTTGGGAAAGACCAAATGAGGAGATTGGCAGGAACGTGTTTGCATCTAGCTGAAGTAACTGCTACCAGAAAAACTGTTTTCCAGGACAGAAATTTCAGATCAACCAATGCTGCCAGTTCAAAAGGTGGTTGGAGTCCATGCTTGTAGCATGGCGGAAATATCCCATGGAGGCGCCAGGTCTCTAATAGGAGACTATAGAAGAAAGGCTCCTTTCAAAAAAGCTTTGGAGATTAAGAAAGCTACAGAATCGTTATTTTAGTCAGTATGAAAACTTGAGATAGCTGCCATTTACACTTTGTTAGTTGAATAACTGGAGTCTTTCACAAAGTGCCGACAAATATTCCAAAACAGAAGGAATGGGAGCAGAGAAGGGACTTATGCCTCTGGACATCATCCAAATGGAGAAACTCTTACATCTGCTATGGTATATTTTTGTGATGGTCCATTTCTGAGATATTGAAATTATCCAAATGACCATAGTACGAAGCCCGGCATCTCTGGCTAAGGTTAGAACTGGAGGTACCAAATGGTTAGCTTTATGGTTTTCTGGTCTGGACAGGTGTGTTAACAGGTTTGGATAGTGAACCAACATCCATCTGGGATGCACTAATTGAGGTCACAGGAATGGAAACCACTTCTGTCAAGGCCAGAAGAGAACACTGAAGATCATCTAGGCCTTGCACATTTTTGCTTTCTGGATGAACTTGTTGATCAAGGGCAATGGGAGAAAGGCATAGAGGAGACCTGGAGGCCAATTATGGAAGAGCATCCCTCTCTAACTGTCCCTTCAGGTAAATCAGGCCAAAGTAACTGCTGCACTTGTTTAGGTAGAATGCAAAGAGACTGCAGCAAGGCTAGCCCCAGCAACTGAATGGATTGACGGACCACTCAAGGCATTTTACTTATTACTTATTTCCAGTTTGATTACCGCGGAAGTCCACTGGGCACAGAGAGCCCGTTTTCAGTGGAGGCTCAGGGAGAAAACCTCCATGAAACAGATTACAGTAAAGACAGCAGTCCAATAAAAATAGGGTACAACTACAAATGCATATCAAATAATACAAAGTGTGAGCAATATTGCCCATAGTGGAAGAATATTGTGCAGATACATTTCAACAAATTCACACAGTTAAAGTCAAAGTCAAAAGCTATTTACAATATTAACAGTGTGAGAGGTTGTATGGGAATTACCTATAGAAGGTTATAGTCAGCTATGAGGTGCTTAGGCACTCAGGAGGATACCCTCCCAGGATCTTTTGTTAAAGAGTTCTAGGTAGGGAGAATGCAGTTACATTTCCATTTGGAGGAGAGGTAGGTGCAAAGCTGTGTTTTGAAGTTGTTTGTATTTGACATTGTCCTTAGTGTGGAAGGGAGAAAGTTCCATTTCTTACCTAAGGAGAAGTTGTCCACCAGAATGTTTAGGTTTGTGGATAGTAATCAGGTTTTGGTGTTCAGATCTGAGAGTTCTGTTTGGGGTATATGGGGAAAGGATGTTGGCTAGAGCTAAATATTAGTCTATGTGCTGTAGTGAGCTGGAGGAAGTCCAGGTAATTTGTGAATTCTAACCAGCTGAGGGATTGGAGGGTAACAGTGATTTATGGAAGGTTTGGCTTTGGTGGCAAATTTAGAAATTTTGTTATAACAGCTTTCTAGTTTGGAAGTGATGGAAAAGGATAGGTTAAGTTAGTAGTGGGTCACCATACAGAAGGGAGGGAAGGAGGTTAGAAGAGGTCAGAGTATGCCTGGTAGAAGTAGAGAGAAGTGGTTGTTCCTGTATAGCATACCTAGTTTTTGGTGGGTTTTCTTTATATTTTGCTGAACATGGATGTCGAACTTGAGGTGTTCGTCTATAGTTATACAGAGTAGTTTGGCAAAGGAAACAACTTTGATCGGAGAGTTGTTTTGGCTAAGGACTTGGAAGGAATTTTTATCGAGAGAAAGATTTTGTGGGAGTGAATAGTAGTATTTTAGATTTATCATTG
This sequence comes from Protopterus annectens, assembly GCF_019279795.1. Taxonomy (NCBI): domain Eukaryota; kingdom Metazoa; phylum Chordata; order Ceratodontiformes; family Protopteridae; genus Protopterus; species Protopterus annectens. Next base: position 352,538,963 of record NC_056747.1, on the reverse strand, counting down.
AGAGAAAGGTGATTATGGCACATCCAGATCTCAGTAGTTGAGAAGGCAGTCTGAGTTTTAGATAGGAGTTCAGAGAGATTAGAGGCAGAGCAGACAAGTGTAGAGTCATCTGCATATTGGATGACTTTGGCATTAGGAATAGCAGAGTGAAAGTTATTGATAAAGATATTAAACAGCACTGGTCTAATGATGAACCCCTGCTGTACTCCAGTAGGAGTGGGCAAGAAAGGTGAGGTGCCTTTTTTCCATTTCACTGCCTGATATCTGACAGCTTGAGAACCAGGGAAGTGCGTTTTGGGAGAGATTTAGGTTTGATAAATGACTTAGAAGGTGCTTATGGGAAATAGTATTGAATGCTTGAGAGAGATCTAGGAGCACTGTGGATACTAAGTTCCCAGAATCTCGGGCTTGACTGACAGTTTCTAAGAATGAGAGTGGAGCTGTTATGGTGCTATGTCCTGGTTGGAAGCCATGTTGGGTAAGGGGTAAGAAGTTGGTTTTTAGTCAGAAAAGGCATAGGTTGGAGGTGGATGCATTTTTCTAGAATTTTGGAGATTGGAGAGAGAAGAGCTATGGGGAAGTTTGACATGCTAGTGTTTTTTGCCTCCTTTGTGAAGAGGAAGAATAAAGGTGGAACGCCAGAGTTTAGGGACATATGATTCCTTTATAGATCTAGGATTTAGGATACTAATTGGGAGAGCTATACCATCGGCAGCAGACTTGAGGAAAAGAAGAGGGGATGTTGTCAGGTGCATTAGAGCAGGGTTAAAGTTTGGATAGAAGTCTTTTTATGTAGTTTGTGGAGACAGGTTTAAGCGCAAACACAGGGGGGAAATTACTTGGGGACTTAGATGAGGTGGAATGTAGGAGAGATGGGTCGTTGTTGGGAAAAGTTTTTGTTAGGCCGGATATTGTCTCTATAAAGAAAGAGTTGAATAGTGAGGCTAATTCAAGGTCAGATTTATTTGGGTCCGGACATGGGTTATTTTTGGAGCTTGGGTTGAGGAGTGATTTTATGGAGTTCCAAAAAAGCCTAGGGTTTTGGGGATGGTTTGACTGGAGCAGGATTTTTTTGTCTTTGAAGATGTTTTTTTGCAAAGTTATGGAGCTGTGTATATTGGAGAAGGGTTCGGGAAGTTTATTCTTTTGGTAAAGCTTCCAGGATTTGTCTCTGATGCATAATTTGCTTTGTTTCTTTGGTTAGCCAAGGGGCAGTTATAGTTTTTATTCTTTTTTTCCTTGGTGGAGCTAGGGAATTTAGAGCATCTAGGAAAGTAGAATGAAAGTGGTCTACGGCTTTATCAAGTGGAAGGGTTTTTAAATGTTCCAATTCAATAGAGAAGGTTTTGAGGTCAAATTTACTAAGGCTGCGGGTCTGACTATATTGATGGTGTGGATGGGAGGAGGTTGCATGGTAAATGAACGCTGGGAGGTGGTCACTTAGAGTCAGGGATGGTGCCATAGTTGGTAATTTTATTTGGAAAGGTGACTAAGATCTAATTAAGAGTGGATCCTGGGGTATTTGTTTTATTGGGTCTGGTGATGGAGTGGGTTACTTGAGTAAAGTTAGAGGTTAATGGACAGGGAGGGCATGGGACTGTTGATTTTATTCCAATTGATATTTACATCGCCTAGTATGCAAGTTTCAAGGTTAATTTCATCCGAGGCCCATTGGAATATGTCTTCAAGGGTTGAGATGTTATTTCTGGGTGGGATACAAAGGGCGATGACACAGAGGTTTTTGTGATTGTTCATTTTTAATAGACCGACTTAGTTCTGCATTGGCGAATTTAGGAATGGGTTTGGTAAGAGAATTAAGGTAAGTAGATTGGAACAGATTAATGCAACACCTTCACCTTTTTCTTTGGGCAGTCGCATCTAAGTGTGAAATCCAGAGGGTATGATTTCAGAGTCAGAGATGTGGGGTAAGTCAAGTTTCAGAGATGGCTACAGTGTCAGGCTGGTTATGATTTAGCCACGCTTGAAACTGATTAAGATTGTTTTGCTTAATTTTTCTGATAGTACACTGGACAACCCAGGTATATGCATTGTTATCAAGAAGACATCACCCACTGCTAAACTCTCATGGCCACTCAACACAAGGGGTAGAAGCATCTTTTCTCCCTGTTTGTTGCTGTACCAAACTACCAACAAATTGTTGGTCTGTACAGATATCACACCCCTGGGGAGAACATCTTGAAATACCTGCAATGCTAGGATGATTGCCTTCACTTCAAGGACACTGATGTGAAGATTGACTTGTGTGTGTGTGTGACAAAGTACCATGGACTGTCTTCCCCTTAAAATGGCCCCCCTCCACACAGGGTTCTGCAAGGAATGGCTGACCTTGCATTACTGAGTGAAATGTTATCCACCGGGATGTGTCACCTGCGAATCTATGTAAAATCTGGCAAAGGAAAGTACAGTTGTGTACACTTACCATAAATGTAGATGTTAGAGTGTATTCACCATTGCAGTCATTACATTTGGGTAATCTGCTGACAGGTTGCCCTCAGTCAGCCTGAATAACAGTCTTGGGTCCTGCTTCAGTTGCGGTCTCTTCCATAACGTCAGGTCGTCAGGGGTATAAAACATGCAGCAGAATCCATTTTATTCAGTTTTTCTTGCCCCAGATGTCAGGTGCCCCCAAAATGGGGAGCAAAAATATATATAAATAAACTGTAAATATATATAAATGCACTTTTAAAAACAAACTTTACCTTCATCTAAAAGCAAATACACCACAAAGGCTTTTGTGAATAGTGAATAGTGAAGGAAAGAAAAGGTATAGAAAGGAGGAAGGTGGGAAGGTAACCCGGACTGCAACAGTGAATACACTCTAACATCTACATTTATGGTAAGTGTACACAACTGTACTATGTTCTTCATGTTTCACTGTTGCAGTCATTACATTTGGGAAGAATCCCAAAGCTATAGATGGAAGGATGGAACTAAACAGCATTAGGAGCGGCTATAAGGTCCTGCAAAACTGCAGTGGCAAAGCCTGCCCTGGATTTGGAGAAGAGAGGCAAATGATAATGCTTTATGAAGGTATGAACAGAGCTCCAAACAGCAGCTTCTAGAATGTCTTTGGTAGGAACCCCTCTGAGAAAAGCTGCTGAAGTAGAGGCAGCCCTGGTGGAATGTGATCCGATCCCCTTGGGCACAGGTTTACCATGGTGCAAGTAGCAGAAACGAATGCAGTGGCTTATCCACTTAGAAATAGTCTGCTTTGATATAGCCTTCCCCTCTGACCCTGCAGCAAATGCTACCAGTAGTTGCTCAGACTTTCTTAGAGAGTTGGTCCTGTAAGTAGAATCTTGGTTATCTGTGTACATCCAATGAATGCAGAATCTGCTCCCCCTTATTCTGCGGATTTGCGTAAAATGTTGGCAGGTGAATAGTCAGGTTAAGAGCCACACTGGATACCACCTTAGGCATAAAAGAAGGATTGGTCCTGAGAGACACCCTGTCTGGGTAAAATATAATAAAAGATCCCACTGCCATGAGAGCCTGTATTTCTGAAACCCTTCTTGCTGAAGTGACTGCCAAGAGAAAGGCTGTTTTCCAAGACAGAAATTTTATATCCGCAGTAACTGCTGGTTCAAAAGGAGGCAGAGTGAGTTTTTCCAGCAAAAAATTGAGGTCCCATGCAGGAGTTGGTGATCTTCTGGGAACACTTCAAGTTTTGGCCCCTCTAAGATACTGTTTAAGCAGAGGATGAGAAAAGAGGGGAGGCTCTGTGTTGTAATGAGCCGAGATGGCAGAGGCATGGATTTTTATTGAAGAAAAAGATAGGCCCTTGTCAAGCATCTCAGTCAAATATTGTAAAATCGGAGGAATATTGGGCTTTGCTGTGTCTGTTCCTTGTGCCTGGTTCCAAGCACAGAATCTCTTCCATTTATCACCATAAGATTTTCTAGCACTAGGCCTTCTGGCTTCCAAAATGACATGCATCACAGGTTTACTGAGAGGTGTTGTTTGAATAATTAGTTGATCAGCCATGCTGCAAGATTCAGAGTTTGGAGCGGTGTGTGCAGAATTTGATAGCTCTGCTGAGACAGTAAAGGAGGTATTTGAGGCAAGTACCATGGAGGAAGCTGAGACATATTCCTTAGTAGTGGGTACCAGTGCTGGCGAGGCCAGTCCAGAGCAACTAGGATCATTTTTGTTTTTTCTTGTCTGACTTTTAGTAAGACCTTGGAGAGTAGAGGCAGAGGGGGAAAGGCATAGACTGTTTTTTCCAGATGAAGGATAGGGCATCCACTTTCTATGCTTTTTTGTGATGATTTCTTGTGCAGAATTCGTCCAACTGATAATTTTGGGGAGAGGCAAATAGACCTGTGTCTGGGTTCCATTTGTGTGTTAACATGCTGAAGATTTGTGGATCCAGTTTCCATTTGTGCAGGTCCATAAGATTTCTGCTTAGGTAGTCTGCCAGAGTATTTTGCTTTCCTGGCAGGAATTGAGCTTGAAGATGTATTTGGCAAGTCAAGGCTGTGTTCCACAAGGCCATGGCTAGTCTGCAAAGGGGTAGGAATGTGTACCCCCCCCCCTTGCTTTTTTATGCACCACATAACTGTGGTGCTGTCCGTCTTTATCAGTAGTTGTCCTGGATGAAGCAAGTCCTTGAAGGCTGTCAGAGCATGTTGAACAGCTAGTATCTCTTTATGGTTGATATGCAAATGCATTTGGTTTGGGCTCCATTTGCCCTGAATGCATCTCCCTGCCAGGTGCCCTCCCCCCACCCCCAATCATAGTCTGATGCTTCTGTAGTTAGGGTTTGGTTGGCAGGGGGTAGAGTGAATGACAGTCCCTTGTTTTGGTGACATGTCTCTGCCCACCAAAGAAACTCCTGTTGTAGGCAGGGAATGAGAGGAATCATTGTTTCCAGACTGTGGCAATGTTGACTCCATAAACGTTTTAGGTACCATTGAAGTTTCCTCATATGCAGTCTCACATATGGAATTGGTAGAATGCAGGATGCCATGAACCCCAAAGCCTGCAGAATTCGTCTTGCAGATAAATGGGTTTTTATTGCCATTTGTTTGAATTATGTTGTCAGTTGCCTTTGTTTGTCTGGCGTGAGGTAAGCCATCTGGGCAGTTATATTCAAGCTTACACCCAGGAATGTAATTACTTGGGAGGGTACCAGCTGTGATTTCTTTTCGTTTATGGTCTACCCTAGGCATGCTATAAGCCTTTTTACAAACACCAGATGTTGAAGAAGAGTGTCCTTGTCCTCTGCTTGAATTAGACAGTTGTCCAGATAAGAATAAATATGAATGCTTCTTTGTCTGCAGAATGCAATTACTGGTGCCATGCACTTTGTAAAGACCCTGGGTGCAGTAGATAAGCCAAATGGCAGTGCAGAGAATTGGTAATGCAAAAAACATGCTTTGAAGCGGAGGTATCTTCTGCATGATTCCCTTACTGGGATATGTAGGTATGCCTCTAAGTCTAGAGTTACTAACCAAGCATTCCTGCCTAGCATAGGCAGTTAGCTGTTGTAAAGTCAGCATTTTGAATTTTGGAATGTCCAGGAACGTGTTCAAAATCGATATGTCTAGTATTGGACGCCATGAATTGTCTTTTCCTGGGTATCAGGAAAAGTCTTGAATAAAAATTTTTCCTTTTCTGGTACCGGTTGAATAGCCCCCATATCCATGAGGGACATTACTTGTTTCTGGGCCTCTGCCCACTGGTTTTGTGGCAGATCCGGCCATCTGTTTGGAATTGGCAAAGTATGGAAATTAAATCTGTACCCCTGGGATACTATGTTTAATACCCACTTGTCTAGGGTAATTAACTGCCAATTGTGAGCATAAAGTGCTAGTTTCCCCCCCAAGGGGGTTGCCAAACTATAAATGCTTGTTGATGGTAGAGGAAAGTCATTGAGACTGCTTACTGTAGGGTTGTGCTTTGTTTCCTCCAGATTTGGAGGTGGAGGCACCCCATTGCTTTGACCTGTAAGAATCTTGTGATTGGTATATGGAGCCTTTTGAGTACCTGGATTTGCCTTGAGTGGCTCTGTTGGACACATGAAAGGACCAATTTTTAGTAGGCCAGTGTCTACTGAACCTGGGTGGTTGCATTTGCAAGAAATCTTTTACAGTTTGCATAGATTTAGCTTTGTCTTCCATTTTCTTTAAAACCTCTTCTGCCTTATTACCAGAGTATCATGCTGCAAACAGGCATCCAACAATTTAGCTTTAACATGATCAGGCAGATTTTGCTCCTTGAGCCAGGCATGCCTTCTAATCACAGATCCAGTAACGGCGGCCCTACAAGAGGCCTCCAAGGAATCAAATCCACATTGCAAAGTATGCTTTCCAACCTTTTCTGCTGAATGCAACAATTCCTGTAACTCTATTTTACACACAATCAGAAATCAACATCATTTTTCTGTTTCAGTAAGCCCATAACATGCTGTTGATATTTAAGCATATGAAACTGGCAGTTTAAGGCCCTGATTGCCAAGGTTGCAGACGTACAAACCTTCTTTCCCCATCTATCCAGCGCCCTGGAATATCTATCAGAGGGGGTAGGATTTTTGGCTGTAGAGGCCTTTACACCCTTGGGACCCCGAGAAATAGTCTCAGGATCAGCAGCAGGATTTTTGAATAGAAATTTGTGGGGGTCAGGAACCCTGTAATATCTGTCTGGCTTACTAGGAGCCAGAAGCAGGGAATCAGGAGTCATGCTTGATTCCGAAAACGCATCATCAACAATGTCTAATACAGGAGGTACAGCCAAAGGCCTATGCTGAGGAAGAAAAGGAAATCCCTAAGCCTCTTTTTTGATTCGGAGAAGTCCTGACTCTCCCAGTGAAAATGTTCCCTTAAAGTATGCAAAGTCTCTCCATAAGAATAATCCTCAGGAGGAGATGCAGATGGGATGGATTCCTCTGAATCAGAGTCCTCATAAGGTGGAATAAAAAATTCTTGATCAGAAAAGGAATCGGAAGAAATGGAAACCTGATCTGAAGATTCATAATCAGTGCCTTGCCTAGGCCTCTTAGCAGGGGGGGGGGGGGTTGGGAATGCCTGATCAAGGTAATTAAATCCTCAGCCATTTTGATAATTTGTTTTTTAGGCATAGGGGCCTGAGCACGTGGCTCATGTGTCGTTTTTTTGGATATAAAAGACGTTTCTGATCTTGTTTTTGTTGCTGGCGGTTTAATATAGAAATGTTGAGGGCTGAAAAAGTACAGTTTTGTACCTACCATAAATGTAGATGTCCGATAGGAATGCATCTGCAGTCCTTACAAATGGGTTGTCCTGTCGTCAGGCAGCCCTTCGGTCGGCCGGATTCCAAAGTCTGGGTCTGGCCTCGGCTGGTGTCGCTCTTCACCCGATGTCATAGCTGCAGTTATTCGGGTATAAAGGCATCAGCCGACGCCATTTTCCTCAGTGTTTCTTGCCCCAGATGCCAGGTGCCCTCTTGGAAGGCTAAATTTGGATAAAAGCCAATGATTCCAAATAGTAGAGAGCAAACACAAAAAATAAGCATGTACGTACATATATACAAACAAATACACCATAAAGTACAGTTTTGTACCTACCATAAATGTAGATGTCCGAGAGGAATGCATCTGCAGTCATAACAAATGGGTTGTCCTGTCATCAGGCAGCCCTTCGGTCGGCCGGATTCCAAAGTCTGGGTCTGGCTTCGGCTGGTGTCGCACTTCGCCCGACGTCATTGCGGCAGTTTTCGGGTATAAAGGCATCAGCCGACGCCATTTTCCTCAGTGTTTCTTGCCCCAGATGCCAAGTGCCCTCTTGGTAGGCTAAATTTGGATAAATGCCAAAGTTTCCAAATAGTAGAGAGCAAACACACAAAATAAACATGTATGTACATATATACAAACAAATACACCATAATAGATCCCCCCCAAGCTATCTGAAGATTGGTAAGTACCCTAGAAGTACCTCAGAGGGGAAGGAGGGTGGGTAATCCCGACTGCAGATGCATTCCTCTCGGACATCTACATTTATGGTAGGTACAAAACTGTACTATGTCCTTCAAGGATGCATCTGCAGTCATAACAAATGGGTAGAATACCATAGCTAAACTAGGGGAGGAGGAAAAGAGAATAGATTATGGTGTAGTCAGGATCCCTTGCAAAACAGCAGTGGCAAAGCCAGCACGGGATCTAGAATATAGGGGTAAGTTATAATGCTTGGCAAATGTATGCACGGAGGTCCAAGTAGCAGCCTCTATAATGTCCTTGGTAGCCACTCCTCGTAAGAAAGCTGTGGTAGTGGCTGTGGCCCTTGTGGAGTGAGGCCTGATGTTCTCTGGAGTTTTCTTTCCATGGTAGGAGTAACAAAGTCTAATGCAATTTCCTATCCATTTGGAGATTGTCTGTTTAGAAATTGGTTTTCCTTCTTTTCCTGTTGCATAAGCTACCAGAAGCTGGTCAGTTCTTCTATTGTTTTTTGTCCTGTCCAGGTAGTAGCGTAATTGCCTGTGTACATCCAAGGTATGCAAGAGCTTTTCTCCCCTGTTCTGTGGATTGGGGTAGAAGGTAGGAAGGTGGATAGCCTGATTTAAAGAGACTCTGGATACCACCTTAGGCATAAATGTAGGATTTGTTCTCATGGACACTATCTTGATGGAAGATCAGGAAGGGTTGTACTGCCATTAATGCTTGTAGTTCAGAGACCCTTCTTGCTGAAGTTATTGCCAGCAGGAAGGCAGTCTTCCAGGATAAGTATTGCAAGTCTGTTGTAGCTGCTGGCTCGAAAGGAGGCAGAGTCAGTTTTTCTAGCACAAAGTTCAAGTCCCATGCTGGCAATGGAGGTTTCCTGGGAGGTTTTACATTTTTAATTCCCCTCAGAAACTGTCTGAGCAGAGGATGCGAGAAGACAGGAGGATCCAAGCTGCATTGTGCTGAAATAGCTGATGCATGTATCTTGATGGAGGAACAGGACAGGCCTGTGTGGTAGAGCTCAGCCAAGTACTCCAGGATGTTGGCTATGTTCACCCGTGTCACATCTTGCCCTTTTGCAGCACTCCAGATGAGATATCTTTTCCATTTTGCTGCATAATTCTTTCTTGTTGAAGGTCTATGAGCCTCCAGGATTATGTCCTTAACCCTTTGGGACAAATTAGGGTTAATTTCTGTCATGTAATGTTCCAGGCAGTTAGTTGCAGAGCTTTTAGGCTTGGATGCAGAATGTTGTAGTTGTTCTGTGTCAGCAGTAATGGGATCAGTGGAAGTTTCCATATTTGTTCCCTGGACATGCTCCTCAGAAGTGGGCACCAATGTTGTCTTGGCCAGTCTGGGGCTATCAGAATGATCCTCGGACGTTCCTCTTTGATCTTGAGAAGCACCTTGTGCATCAAAGGAAGTGGAGGGAATGCGTATGCTGTCATGCTTTTCCAACTGAAGGATAGGGAGTCCACCTTCCAAGCAAGGGGGTGGTAAGTCCTTGTGCAGAATTTCTTCAACTGGTGATTGTATGGGGATGCAAACAAGTCTATTTGTGGCAATCCCCATTTTCTTGTGATGGCTTTGAAGATGTCCGGATACAGCATCCATTCGTGGGCATCTGTTATAGTTCTGCTTAATATGTCTGCTAAAATGTTTTCCTTCCCTGGAACATAAATTGCCTGTAACTGAAGGTTGTAACCCAGAGCCACATCCCATAGGTCTAGTGCCAGCCGGCATAGTGGGTATGAGTGTGTGCCTCCCTGTTTGTTGATGTACCACATAACTGTGGTGTTGTCTGTCCTTATCAACAGCTGGCCTTCGTGGAGAAGAGGTCTGAATGCCTGGATTGCTAATTTTACTGCCATCATTTCTTTTAGATTTATGTGCAGATGCAGTTGGTCTTGAGTCCATAGGCCTTGAATGCACTTGTCCATCATGTGTGCCCCCAACCGAGGTCTGAGGCATCTGTCGTGATAGTTTGTCTTGGATGACTTTTGCTGAAGGGCAGTCCTGTGTTTGATTGGCAGGCCTGTGCCCACCATAAGAACTCTTGTTGCAGGCATGGGATCATTGGAATTTTGGCTTCCAGGCTGTGCTTGTGCTGAGACCACAAATTCTTTAGGTACCACTGTAGCTTTCTCATATGAAGCCTGGCATGAGGGACCAGAATTATGCAGGATGCCATGAAGCCTAGAGCTTGTAACACTTTTCTTGCAGTTACTTGGTTGTGTTTTGTTAATGCCAAAAAGTAGAGAGGAAGTTGTTCTTTCTTTTCTGCAGTCAGAAATGCCATTTGTTTTGATGTGTCCAGTTCTGCACCCAGAAAGGTTATTATTTGGGATGGAATCAGCCTCGACTTTTGTGAATTGACTGTGTATCCCAGGGTTTGTAGCAGGTAGATGACTCTTTGTAAGTCTTCTGTTAATTTGTTTTTGTTGTCCGCTTGTATCAGGCAGTCGTCCAGATAGGGATAGATTTGAATCCCCTGAAGTCTGCAATGAGCGATTACTGATGCCAGGCATTTCGTGAATACTCTGGGTGCAGTAGATAAGCCAAAGGGCAATGCTGAGAATTGATAATGCTCTGATCCTGCAAGAAATCTGAGGTATCTTCTGCAAATTGGTCTTATGGGGACGTGCAGGTATGCCTCCTTGAGATCTAGAGTTACCAGCCAAGACTCCTTGCCCAGCATGGGAAGAAGCTGCTGTAGAGTCAGCATTTTGAATTTTGGAACAATGAGAAATGTGTTTAGAGCGGACAGATCTAGAATAGGCCTCCATTTGTTTTCTTTTCTTGGTACCAGGAAGAGCCTTGAGTAAAATCCCTTCCCTTGCTCCATAGATGGTACCCTTTCCACGGCTCTCATTCTTAGTAATTGAGATATTTGTTTTAGAGCTTCTGCCCTTTGAGTAGGTGGTAGGTTTGGCATTCCTCTCTTTCCTGGTAGAGTATGGAAATGGAACCTGTAACCTTGGTCTATAGTTTGCAAAATCCATTTTTCTCTTGTAATGCAGTGCCAGTTTTTTGAAAATAAGGTTAGCTTTCCGCCTAAGGGTGCTTCTAGTTGTTCCCTGGTAGGCGGCGTCACCGCCAAGTCACTGTGATTGAGTAGTTGTAGTGGTGGTGGCTGTGTCCGTGCCTCGTTGGTTGTTACCCTGCCACTGGCGACCCCTGTAGGCACCTCTGTGTTGGTTTCTGCCTCTAGGGCGCCTATTCCTGCCTCTTTGTGCCTTGGAGGACTCCGGAAAGGACCAATTTTTGGAGGGCCAATTCCTGCTAAACCTTGGAGGTTGAACTTGTAAGAAATCTTTTACGGTTTGCACAGATTTTGCTTTCTCTTCCATCTTTTTGAGAACCTGCTGTGCGGGGGCACCGAATAAATTGGCCTTGTCCATAGGTGCATCTAAAAGCTTAGATTTGATATGGTCTGGTAATGCCTGTTCTTTCAACCATGCATGCCTCCTGATAACTGTGCCCGTCATGGCTGATCTAAAGGAAGCCTCCAGTGCATCATAGCCACATTTTAAAGAATGGTTACTAACCTGTTGAATGTTATGTAACATTTCTTGAACATACTTTTTATCTAAAGATTCTTCGGAGGACAGCTTTTTAGTCAACTGGTCAAGCATAAACTCTTGATATTGAATCATATGAAATTGGCAATTCAAAGCTCTAGCTGACAAAGTAGCAGAGGTGTAAACTTTTTTACCCCATCTCTCTAAGGACCTGGAATCCCTTTCAGAGGGGAGGGGGTTTTTAGAAGTAGCTGCTACAGCTTTAGGGCCCTGGGAGATAGTCTCTGGATCTGCAAAAGGGGCCTTATATAAGTGGTGATGGGTGTCCGGGACCCTGTAGTACCTATCTGGTTTAGCAGGAGCCGGAGGTAAAGTGTCAGGAGAAGTGCAAGCATCATTAAATGCATCATCAACAACAGATAGAACTGGAGGAATAGCTAGAGGCCTATCTTGTGGTAAGTGTAGGAAGGTCCTAAGCCTTTTTCTTGAGTCTGAGAAATCTTGGCCCTGCCACTGGAATTGTTCCCTCATAGCATGCAAGGTTTCCCCAAAGGAAAATTCCTCAGGAGGAGGGGCTGAAGGGATGGACTCAGCATCGGAGTCTTCGTAAGGAGAATAAGAAGCCTCAGGAGGATCAGAATGTTCTGAATCATCAGAAGAATCATCTGTGGCTACTGGCTCAGGGGGCTCTGCTCTAGGTCTCTTTTCTGGAGGAGGGAGAGAGGCCCTGTCTGGATGAGGCTGGGATCCACGGATTAAAGTGATGAGATTCTGTGCCAAAGAAAGCATATGGGAGCTGGAGCTGGGCCTGTGAGAGGGGGCTTGGCAGGCACTGGCTTAGAAGTTTTGGCTGCTTTAGCCCTGGCAAAGGCCTTAATAGACATAGCTGGAGGAGGCCTAGCAGCTCCACGTGCAGGAGTAGAAATATCTAGTGGAATGGTGTCTGATAAATCCTGTGAAATCGCAACAGAAGGCTGGATTTCAGAAGCCGTTTCTACCAGAATAGAAGAGGCCTCGGTAGAAGGCAAGTTGTCGGCTGAGGAAAGAACCGCTTGCTCGGTTTCGGCCGAAACCGAGACAGTCGCGGATTGCTTGGCCGTGGTTTCAGCTGAAACCGCGGACCGCGAGTGTCGGTCCTTTTCTTTGCGTTTTTTAGTTATTTGCGTAGTCGGAGGATCCGACGGCATAATGTACGCAAAATCGGAGCCGAAAATCTGTTCAGCAAAGTCCGAGCGACGTTTCAGTGTCCGCCGGTTAAAAGAAGCACAGGCTAGACAAGCTGCTACGTCGTGGTCTGGGCCTAAACAATGTATACAATAGGAGTGGAAATCTTTATGAGGTATTTGTTTCCCACAAGATAAACAGTTATTAACTTTCTCTGACATCGGCTGAGGCAAGAGAGTCCCCAACGGGGTACTTAGCTTTATAGAAGTCTTCGAAGTAGTATTCGGTAGAAGTAATCTCTGGATCTGACCGACCGGCACTTGCGAACAGCTTCTGCTTCGGGCGCCACGCGGCAAGAAAGACTGAGGAAAATGGCGTCGGCTGATGCCTTTATACCCGGAAACTGCCGCAATGACGTCGGGCGAAGTGCGACACCAGCCGAAGCTAGACCCAGACTTTGGAATCCGGCCGACCAAAGGGCTGCCTGATGACAGGACAACCCATTTGTTATGACTGCAGATGCATCCTTGAAGGACATCAGATTCCCCCAGCTAGCTATAAGATGGGCAAATACCCTAGGAGTACCACAGAGGGGAAAGGCGGGTGGGTAATCCTGACTGCAGATGCATTCCTATCGGACATCTACATTTATGGTAGGTACAAAACTGTACTATGTCCTTCAAGGATGCATCTGCAGTCCTTATAAATGGGTAGAATACCATAGCCAAACTGGGGGAGGAGGAAAAAAGAAGTTATGGTGTAGATAAGATCCCTTGCAAAACAGCAGTAGCAAAACCTGCTCGGGATCTAGAGTATAAAGGTAGATTATAATGCTTGGCAAATGTATGCACGGAGCTCCAAGTAGCAGCCTCTAAAATGTCCTTGGTAGCCACTCCTCGTAAGAAGGCTGTGGTAGTGGCTGTAGCCCTTGTAGAGTGAGGCCTGATGTTTTCTGGAGTTTTCTTTCCATGGTAGGAGTAACAAAATCTAATGCAATTTCCTATCCACTTGGAGATTGTCTGTTTTGAAATTGCTTTTCCTTCCATTCCTGATGCATAAGCTACCAGTAGCTGGTCAGTTTTTCTATTGCCCTTGGTCCTGTCCAGGTAGTAGCGTAATTGTCTATGTACATCCAAGGTATGCAACAGTCTTTCTCCCTGTTCTGTGGATTGGGAAGAATGTAGGTAGGTGGATAGCCTGATTTAAAGACACTCTGGAGACCACCTTAGGCATAAAAGTAGGATTTGTTCTCATGGACACTATCTTGATGGAAGATCAGGAATGGTTGTACTGCCATTAATGCCTGTAGTTCAGATACCCTTCTTGCTGAAGTGATTGCCAGCAGGAAAGCAGTCTTCCATGATAAGTATTGTAATTCTGCTGTTGCTGCTGGTTCGAAAGGAGGAAGTGTCAACTTTTCTAGCACAAAGTTCAAGTCCCATGCTGGCAATGGTAGCTTCCTAGGAGGTTTTACATTTTTAATTCCTCTAAGAAACTGCTTTAGCAGAGGATGTGAGAAGACAGGAGGATCCAGGCCGTATTCTGCTGAAATAGCTGATGCATGAATCTTGATGGAAGAATAGGACAGGCCTGTGTGGAAGAGCTCTGCCAAGTATTCCAGGATGTTGGCTATGTTTACCAGTGACACATCTTCTCCTTTTGCAGTACTCCAAATGAGATATCTTTTCCATTTTGCTGAATAATTTTTTCTTGTTGAGGGTCTGCGAGCCTCAAGGATAATGTCTTTAACCCTTTGGGATAAATTTGGGTTAATTGAACTTATGCAATGTACCAGGCAGTCAGCTGCAGAGTTTTCAGGTTTGGGTGCAGGATGTTGTAGTTGTTCTGTGTTAACAGCAAGGGAACCAGGGGTAGTGGCCATATTTGTTCCCGAGACATGCTCCTCAGTAATGGGTACCAATGTTGCCTTGTTCAGTCTGGAGCTATCAGAATGATCCTTGGACGGTCCTCTTTGATCTTCAATAGCACCTTGTGCATCAAAGGAAGTGGTGGGAATGCATATGCTGTCAGATTTTTCCAACTGAAAGATAGGGAGTCCACCTTCCAAGCAAGTGGGTGGTACGTCCTTGTGCAGAATTTCTTTAGCTGGTGATTGCGTGGGGATGCAAATAAGTCTATTTCTGGGAGTCCCCATTTCCTTGTAATGGTTTTGAAGATGTCCTGATGCAGCATCCATTCGTGGGCATCCGTGGTAGTCCTGCTTAATATGTCTGCTAGAATGTTTTCTTTTCCTGGTACAAAAATTGCTTGTAACTGAATGTTGTAGCTCAGGGCCACATTCCAGAGGTCCAGTGCCATCCGGCATAGAGGGTACGAATGTGTGCCCCCCTGTTTGTTGATGTACCACATAACTGTGGTGTTGTCCGTCCTTATCATCAATTGACCTTGTCGGAGAAATGGTCTGAATGTTTGAATTGCCAGTTTCACTGCCAGCATTTCCTTTAGATTTATGTGTAGGTGCAGCTGGTCTTGAGTCCATAAGCCTTGTATGCACTTGTCCAGCATGTGGGCCCCCCAACCGAGGTCTGAGGCATCCATCGTGATGGTTTGGCTTGGTTGAGTGCTGTGGAAGGGCAATCCTGTGTTTGATTGACAGGCCAGAGCCCACCATAGGAATTCTTGCTTCAGGCATGGAATTATAGGAATTTGGGTTTCTAGGCTGTGCTTGTGCTGAGACCATAAATTCCTTGGGTACCACTGTAGCTTTCTCATATGCAGTCTGGCATGAGGAACCAATATTATGCAGGATGCCATGAAGCCCAAGGCTTGTAGTACTTTTCTTGCTGTTAGATGGTTCTGCTTTGTTAATGCCATGAAGTAGAGAGGTAGTTGCTCCTGTTTTTCTACTGTTAGGAATGCCATTTGTTTTGATGTGTCCAGCTCTGCACCCAAAAAGGTTATTCTTTGGGATGGTATCAGTCTTGACTTTTTTATATTGACTGTATATCCCAGGGCTTGTAGCAGGTAAATGACCTTCTGTAAGTCTTCTGCTAGCTTGTTTTTGTTGTCCGCTTGTATCAGACAGTCGTCCAGGTAGGGGTAGATTTGAATTCCCTGAAGCCTGCAATGAGCAATTACTGAAGCCAGGCATTTCGTGAACACTCTGGGCGCAGTAGATAAGCCAAAGGGCAATGCTGAGAATTGATAATGCTCTGATCCTGCAAGAAATCTGAGGTATCTTCTGCAATTTGGTCGTATGGGGACGTGCAGGTATGCCTCCTTGAGATCTAGAGTTACCAGCCAAGACTCCTTGCCCAGCATGGGAAGAAGCTGCTGTAGAGTCAGCATTTTGAATTTTGGAACAATGAGGAATTAAAGCGGACAGGTCAAGAATAGGTCTCCATTTACTCTCTTTTCTTGGTACCAGGAAGAGTCTGGAGTAAAATCCCTTTCCTTGCTCGATAGATGGTACCTTTTCCACAGCTCTCATTCTTAATAATTGAGATACTTGTTTTAGAGTTTCTGTCTTTTGATTTGGAGGTAGGTTTGGCATTCCTCTCTTCCCTGGTAGAGTATGGAAGTGAAACCTGTAGCCCTGGTCTATTGTCTGTAAAATCCACTTGTCTCTTGTGATGTAATGCCCGTTTATTGAAAATAATGCTAGCTTCCCGCCTAAGGGTGCTTCTAGTTGTTCCCTGGTAGGCGGTGCCAGAGCCAAGTCACTGTGATTGTCCTGTAGTTGTGGTGGTGGCTGTGTCTGTGGCTGTACTTCGCTGGTTGTTACCGTCCCCTGTAGGTACCCCTGGATTGGCTTCTGCCTCTTGAACGCCTATTCCTGCCTCTCTGAGCTCTGGAGGAGTCTGGACAGGACCAATTCTTGGAGGGCCAATTCCTGCTAAACCTTGGTGGTTGGACCTGTAAGAAATCTTTTACTGTTTGGACAGATTTTGCCTTCTCTTCCATCTTCTTCAGCACCTGTTGTGCAGGAGAGCCAAACAAATTGATCTTATCCATGGGAGCAACTAATAGTTTGGACTTCACATGGTCTGGTAAGGCCTGCTCTTTTAACCATGCATGCCTTCTGATAACTGTGCCAGTCATGGCTGATCTAAAGGAAGCCTCCAGTGCATCATAGCCGCATTTTAAAGAATGGTTACTGACTTGCTGAATGTTATGTACCATTTCCTTAACAGATTTTTTGTCTAATGGTTCAGAGGACAGTTTTTTGGTTAACTAATCTAGCATAAATTCTTGATACTGGATCATGTGAAATTGGCAGTTCAAGGCCCTAGCTGAAAGAGTAGCAGAAGTGTAAACTTTTTTACCCCATCTCTCTAAGGATCTGGATTCCCTATCAGAGGGGAGGGTTTTTTTAGCAGAGGTAGCTGCTACAGCCTTAGGTCCTTGGGAGATAGTCTCGGGATCTGCAAAAGGAGCCTTATACAAATGGTAATGCGTGTCCGGGACCCTGTAGAATCTATCAGGCTTAGCAGGGGCCGGAGGTAGAGAATCAGGAGCAGTACAAGCATCATTAAATGCATCATCTACAACAGAAAGAACTGGAGGTATGGCTAAAGGCCTATGTTGTGGTAAATGCAGAAAGATTCTAAGCCTTTTTCTGGAGTCTGAAAAATCCTGGCCCTGCCACTGAAATTGTTCCCTTATAGCATGCAAGGTTTCCCCAAAGGAAAATTCCTCAGGCGGAGAGGCAGAAGGGATGGACTCTTCAGCATCAGAGTCTTCATAAGGGGAGAAAGGAGCCTCTGGAGGGTCTGTATCATCTGAATCATCAGAGGAATCATCTGTAGAAAGTGGCTGAGGGGGCTCTGCTCTAGGTCTCTTCTCTGGAGGTGGGTGAGAGGCCCTGTCTGGTTGGGGTTGGGATCCCCGGATTAAAGAAATGAGATCCTCTGCTAAACTAAGCATTTGTGAACTAGAGCTAGGCCTGTGAGAGGGGGTCTTAGCAGGCACAGTTTTAGTAGCTTTAGCTACTTTAGCCCTGGCAAAGGCCTTAATGGACATGGCTGCAGGTGGCCTAGCAGCTCCATGTGCAGGGGTTGAAATATCCAAGGGAATAGTGTCAGATAAATCCTGAAAAACAGCGACAGCAGGTTGGATTTCAGAAGCCGATTCCACCAGGTTGGAAGAGGCCTCGGTAGAAGGTAAGTTTTCGGCTGAAGGAAGAACCGCTTGCTCGGTTTCAGCCGAAACAGAGACACTCGCGGTTGGCTTAACCGCGGTTTCGGCCGAAACCGCGGACCACGAGTGTCTGTCCTTTTCCTTGCGCTTTTTAGACATTTGCGCAGTCGGAGGATCCGACGGCATAATATAAGCGAAATTAGAGCCGAAAAACTCCTCAGCAAATTCAGACCGACGTCTAAGCGTCCGCCAGTTAAAAGAAGCACAGGCTAGACAAGCTGCTACGTCGTGGTCTGGGCCTAAACAGGGTAAGCAGTAAGAGTGGAAATCTTTATGACGTATTTGTTTCCCACAAGTTAAACAGTTATTCACTTTTTCTGACATCGGCTGAGGCAAGAAAGAGTCCCCAACGGGGTACTTAGCTTTTTAGAAGTCTTCGGTAGTAGTAATCTCTGGTTCTGACCGACCGGCACTTGCGAACAGCTTCTGCTTCGGGCGCCACGTGGCAAGAAAGACTGAGGAAAATGGCGTCGGCTGATGCCTTTATACCCGAATAACTTCAGCTATGACGTCGGGTGAAGAGCGACACCAGCCGAGGCCAGACCCAGACTTTGGAATCCGGCCGACCGAAGGGCTGCCTGACGACAGGACAACCCATTTGTAAGGACTGCAGATGCATCCTTGAAGGACATCACCCTCAGAAGCCGGTGCCTGCTCAGTGGCTCCGGACCCATCCAAGGGAGAGACATCCGCGGATTCAATACTCTGAGAATCTCGCGGCATACCGGACTCCGAATGTGACTCTGTAGAGGCCTGCGACTCAAAAGTAGTGGGTATCAGGGGCTGAGTACCAGCGAACTGGCAACTGGCTTAGGAGAAGCTTAGTCGTCGGTTTTGGACCTCAACTGTCTTTTTCTTTGCATTTTTTGTGAACTCCAGTAGTTGGATTGCTAACCAACGACATTTCAGGATAATTAAATCTTGTACAAAATATTTAGAAACAAAAATATACAGACGCTTAGTGTGTTGGTTAAATCTAGCACAAAACCGACAGCAAGGCACGTTGTGATCTGGGTCTAGGCAAGGAATACAGTACAAATGAAAATCCTTATGAGGTATTTGCTTCCCACATGTAATGCAATTATTAACTTTTACTGACATCGTTAAGGAGCAAGAAAAAGTTTCCCCAATGGGGTACTTGGCTTTAGTTTGAAGACTTCGGATCTGAAACTCGAATACGAAAATTTCAGGAATCGGCCAACCGGCACTTGCGAACTGCTTCGGGCACCGTGCGGCAAGAAAGACTGAATAAAATGACGTCGGCTGCATGTTTTATACCCCTGACGTCATGGAAGAGACAGCAACTGATGCAGGACCCAAGACTTTGTTATTCAGGCCGACTGAGGGCAACCTGCCAGCAGATTACCCAAATGTAATGACTGCAACAGTGAAACACGAAGAACATCCATGAGTATTGGGGATATCATTAGGCACAGAAGACAAAGTATTGGTCTCGCTGATGGAAAGGGCCGATGGAGAACTTGAGTGATAGTGAGGTGAAGGGAGAGGACCCTGGAGTTGGGAATTCGGGTTATCTGTGAGACTGTGTCTAGGTGGCACCTGTTAAATTCTGTCTGTTGAGTAGGTGTCAGGTGACTTTTGGTCAGCTTGACCATGTTACCAAGATCTTGCAATATGCGGAGTAGAAGGTCTCAATGGTTCTCCAGTACATTGCTGGAAGTAGCAGTCAGGAGCCAATTGTCTATATATGGGAAAATCAGGACCCCTTGCAAGTGAAGGTGTGCTGCCATTATCTTGGTAAATACCCTGGGGATTGTGGTGAGACTGAATGGCAGGGCTCTGAACTGGTAATGACTGGCTCCCAGCCAGAAATGCAGAAATCTCCTAGAACGCTTCTTCAACTTGACATATTAGCAAGTGTCTTTGAAATCTATGGAGCACATCCAATTGCCCTTCCTCAGCAGAAGCAAAATGGACTGTAGTCTGACCATCTAGAATTTCGACTATTTGACATACTGACTCAAGTGGCTCAGATCCAGAAAGGGCCTGAGGCCCCCTGTTTTCTTGGTAATTAAGAAGCTCTAGTAGACTCCAGACCCCTGTTTGTTCTTTGGGGACTGACTGGTTGCCCTTTTTTTTTCTAGCAGCTTGGAAATCTCTGCTACTGCAAGTTCCCATTGACTGAGTGGAACATTGGAGACTTTTCATTTCTTTACAGGACGAAGGGAAAATGATATGGAATAGCCTTTGGAAATTATGTTTAGCCTCCTGGTATCTGTAGTTATGTTTTGCCAGGGCTGTGGATCCAGAATCAAGTGCCCACTAGTGCCTCCAAAGTGCAGCAGCAGGGCAACCCATCAGGGGCATTTGAAAGTGTTTTTGGTAAACAGCCTGTGAAAAAAAGAGGTTATGTACTCACCAGAGCGTTCCATGTTTGTAAACCATCTCGCCGTTCATTCTTACACATGGGTTCGGAGCAGACTTGGCCTTTTTACAAGCTCAAAGTCTTCCAGTTGGCTCGTGGTTAGGTAGGTAATCCCATGGTGTACCAGTACAATCCCTAGATCTTGTTTGCTGCTAACTAAGAGAAATAAAACCATGAAGAAAGAACCCAATAATAAAAGATCTCCAGTGAATAATAATATTTTTCTGTCTCCAGATACCTTCCAGGATGGGGGTAGGAGGGTGGGTTCATAGGAATGAAGGGTGAGATGGACTACAAACATGGAACATTATGGTGAGTACATAACTTCTTTATGTTCTGTAGTCCTATCTCGCCTTCACTCTTACACATGGGACAGCATCCCTGGCACCTTATTCTTGGGTGGCTCAAGGAAAAATCCTCCTGAGTACCGTGGAACCAAAGGATGCTCGACGCCATGAGGTCAAATCCAATTTGTAATGAGTAATAAATGTGAGGGGTAGCCCAAGTTGCTGCTGCACAGATATTATCAAGAGGGATCCTGGCTTGAAAGGCTGCAGAGGTAGACTGAGATCTCGTAGAATGAGCCTTAATTTTGAAAGGTAAAGGCTTACCATCAGAAGTGTAAATGTAAGCTATACAGCTAGAGATCCAATTAGAGAGGGTCACTTTGGAAACTGGTAGACCTAGTCTGGAGTCAGAGAAGGAAATAAATAATTGGTCTGACTTCCTGAATTCCTTAGTCCAGTGCAAATAAAAACGTGGAACATCCAACTGATTAAACCTGTATTCTGCTACGTTGGAAAAATTAGGGAAGAACACCAGAAGTTCTATGGATTGGTTCAAAGTGTTATGGGAACAGACCTTGAGGACAAAGGAGAACGAAGAGATACTCTGCCTTTGTGAAATATCAGATAAGGGTGTTTGCCAGACAGTGCTTGTAACTCTGACACTCGTCTAGCAGTTGTGACTGCCACCAGAAAAATTTTCAAAGACAGAAATTTCAAAGGCGACGAATGAGACAGCTCAAAGGGTGGAGACGTTAATTTGGATAGCACAAAATTCAAGTCCCATGAAGCAACCAGTTCCTGAAAGGGGGGGGGGGGTCTTAAAATTGGCACCTTTAAGGAAGGTCTTGCACAACCTATGTGACATCAGTTTGGAATCTTGTATACCTAGATGAAAATTAGAAATTGCAGCCAGTTGAACCCTGATTGGGGCAGCCACAGAGCCCTGATGGAAAAGTTCAGATAAAACTACCAAAACCAACGGAATAGAAGCGGTATAAGGGTAAACACTCTTTTCCTCAGCCTAAATAGAGAACCTCCTCCATTTACTGGAATATAACTTCCTAGTGGAGGGTTTATGAGAAGATGTAAGGATATGAGCCATGGAGGCTGAGAAGTAGTGAAGCCTGACTAGGAATGAAACTGGAGCAACCAAGCTGTCAAATTGAGGGTGTGTAGGGTGGGGTGAAGTGAGCCTGACATGTGCGTCAAGAGATCTGGCACTAGGTCTAGAATCCATGGATCGTCTAGAAGGTGAGGCCCCAGAAAGGGGAACCAAACCTGTTGAGGCCAGTAAGGAGTAATGAGGACCATTCTGCTTCCCAGCTGTTTTGCTTTCGGAATCACCTTGGATATGAGGGGAAAGGGAGGGAAAGCATAAAGGAGACTCAAGAGGCCAATCATGAACAAGTGCGTTTCTCGGTGACTCCCCCAGAGGGGGGATGAGGGAGAAATAGCTGCTGCACTTGGCACTGATTGGGCTGGCAAAGAGATCGCAGCAAGGCTGTCCCCATCTGCGGAAAATCTGCTCCGCTATTTCCTGCTTCAGAGACCACTCGTGAGGCATCAAAATAGCCTGGCTAAGTTTGTCGGCTATCCCGTTGGTTGTCCCCGGGATGTGTGACGCCACCAGAAAGCGCTGGGAAGATATCACCCATTTCCAAACTCGAATGGCCTCTCGACAGAGTGGGTATGATCTGGTTCTGCCTTGTTTGTTGATATACCATACTACCGACATGTCTGACTGTATTGCAATCGTCCCAAGAGGAAGAAGGTCATGAAGTGCTTGCAACGCCAGGAACACTGCCCTCATCTCTAGAACACTGATATGCAGATGAGCCTCGTGATCTTGCCATGTGCCTTGGACAGTCCTGCCTAGATAATATGCCCTCCCCACCCTGAGGCATCTCTGGTCACAGTGACAACGGGCCTGCGAGGGACAAATGGAGTGCCCGTGGTTAAGTGATTGGGTTGAAGCCACCAAATGAGGTCCTTCTTGCAAGAGTTTGTTAACAGAATGCGATGAGTTAAGGGCAGTTGCTGGAAGGACCACTGGACAACAGGAGCCACTGAAGAATCCGCATGTTTAGTCTGGCTAGCGGCACTAGTAGTATGGTAGAAGCCATGGTCCCTAGAAGCTTCAGAACAGTCTTGGCCTTGACTTTTCGGAGAGGGAATAGACGGTGCATTTGAAGTACCAGATTCTGTGCCCTTTCTACTGGAAGACGTGCCAACATGGCTACTGTATCCATTTTTAGGCCTATAAAAAATCACAAATTGAGAGGGCAATAAGGCAGACTTTTCCCAATTGATAGTAATCCCCAACTGGGCACAGAGTTGAAGAGTAACATCCCTGGTCTGAAGAAGTAGATGCCTGGTGGTGGTGGTGGTCAAGAGCAAGACGTCCAGATACAGAAACTCCTGGAATCTTCAACTTCTCAGGCGAGCTGTCACTACCACCATACACTTGAACACCCGGCGGGCTGTGGCGAGACCAAAGGGCAGAGCACAAAACTGGTAGTGACTGGCTCCCAGCCGGAAGCGTAGATGACTCCTCGACATCCTGTCTATTTTTTATGTGGTAGTAAGCATCTTGGAGGTCATTTGAGCACATCCAAGAATCTGGAGTAATTTCCAAATCCTATTTGGTCTGCGAGGATGGTTTGGATGACTCTTTTTGCCAGCAACTTGTTGTCCTGTCCATTTTTATGTGGTAGTAAGCATCTTGGAGGTCTATTGAGCACATCCAAGTGTCTTTCCCTAGTAACAGGAGTATAGACTGCAGTGTCACCATCCGGAACTTGTCCTCCTTTATGGATTTGTTTAATTTGCCGAGGCCCAAGATGGTCCTCCAGTCCCCTGTACGTTTTGGCACTAAAAAGAATCTGGAGTAATTTCCAAATCCTATTTGGTCTGCAAGGATGATTTGGATGACTTTTTGCCAGCAACTTGTTGACCTCAACAGTTGCTTGATCCCTGTGATTGGGTGGAACATCCAGGATCCTCTTGAGGACATGAGGTGGCATAGAAAAGGGTATGGAATAACCTCTGGTGATAATTCTTTGTACCCATCTGTCCTGAGTGATACTTAGCTAGGCTTCGGATACAAAGAAATGCGACCCCCGACCGGCTCCAGAGAAGCACAGTTGGGCCCCACATCAGGAGCACTGGTAGTGCCGGCCCCAAAAGGAATCACGGCCTCCCTGGTTTTGCAGTCCGCCCCTGCCTCTAGGGAGACGTCTACCATTTCCTCCTCCTCCTCTGCCTCTGAAGGAGGAGTCACCCTGTGCATCCAGGAAAAACCTCTAGGACTTCTTGAACCACATTTTACCACCTCTCTGACCCTTGGGATACGGTCTAGAGGGGACGGTAAAACGTACTCCCACGGCAGTGAGTGTTTTCCCTTCTTGAGTGTGTCCTTTACCTTAGGTCCAAACAATGAAGAACCGTCAAAGGGGACGTTGGTAAAGGTAGACGAACAGTTCCGCAAAATTACACAAGCGTATCCAGGAATGCCTCTCCTTAGGGAAATTCCTAAACCTGCTGCTCTGCTCGCTCCATCGGCTGCATAAGAGATGAGCCTCATGGACGAGTTGACAATAGAATTCAAGGTGGACAACTGGGTAGACACCTTCTCAGGGACTCCCTCAGTGGATACAACATGTAGAGTCTCTCCTAACTCCTTATGATCATCTCTCTGAAGCCTCATGAAATGTGTAAGGTAGTTTAGTGATCTAAGAGTAAATGCCGCTGACAAAAAGATACGCTTCCCATATCCGTCCATCGTTCGAGATTCTTTATTCGGCAGATGGACAGTAGTAGTAGTCTCTGCTAGCTCCTTAGTGGCTGCAGCCACCACCATGGCATCTACGGGAACATCCTTTGACAAATGTTCCTTCTCCTTGGGAGCTGATAGAGATTTATTTGGTCTCCTGGGGACTGGCTCCACAGTATCAGGAGTATCCCACACCAACTAACGAGCTCTAACAGTTTTTCGAAGGGTGGAGACACCCAAGAGGCTGAAGGTTGAGACCCGACAGCCTTCAGGTACACAGACTCCTCATCAGAAAGGGTGACAGTGGGCCAGTTGCACCTCTGCTTAAGGATCTCTAAGATGTCTACAAAGAAGACATTATCAGGGGATGACTTGGGGGACCCTTCTGACTCCTCGAGGTCGGTGCCCAAGGTAAGAGACTCATCCTGGGAGTCTACATGCTTCCTCTTGCATGTCCTCTTCCGTGGGGCCTCCTTGGAAGAATATTCCGGGGAGGTCTCGGAAGAATGGGGGCCACCAGCCGGTGGCTCATGAGGCTGCGGAGGTCTGCTGTCCATAGAGAGAGTAGGTGCTAAGACAGAAGTAGGTGCCCTGGGGGGGAAAACTGTCAGTACCCCTGGTAAGAGCTGATCGGGACAGCACACCATCTCGAATGCCGACCTCTCCAGCTCCGAAGACATCCCGGCTCTGAGGATGTCATTGGGTCCAGAGCCATCGGCTCCGAGACAGATGTAGGGTCCGTGCTCACCCTAGCCGAAGCGCTGACAGGAAGGCTTGGAACCGAAGAGGTTTGGTTCCAGGCATCCCTGTCGGGGCAGACCAGGGAGCTTTGGCTCCTAGACACCACAGATGGCACAGAGCATGTCGGAGCGGAACTCTGCTCCAAAACAACCTTAGGAGGAGCTGGAACAGAGGGTTCCACCAGCGGTACCGAACACTCCGGCTCGGAGGAGGAATCAGAGAAGGGATAACTGACTCAAGTGGCCCTGGGACTGACTGGGTCGGAGCCAACAACATTTTACGTAAGGAAGATGACTTCAGGAGGCTCAGCACTACTCTCCACATCTTTCGATAAGTTTCTGGAAGACGGTGTGGGAGAACGGGATCTCTGTAATATCAGTGACCTTAACATAGGGGAGACCGATAAGGGATCCGTAGACCAGCTCCAATGTCTACTATCAGTGGTTGGCTCCGAACTACCTGGTGCCGACCCTGTAGCAACAGTGGTAGTAGTACCCTCGATCGGCTCCGAACTCAGTGCAGCAGAGGAGGCAGCAGGTTTGTCAGATTTAGAAATTTTGAGAGGCACCAGCAACCGACGCCGGATCAAGACTTAGGAACTCAGGCCGACTGGGGAACCACCTGATGGCAGGATAACCCAAGTGTAATGACTGCAGCAGTGTAACACGATGAACATCTAGGTCCTCTAACTTAAACGGGCCTAAACCCTGGTAGAGAAAGAAAAAAGAAAACCTAGGTCCTCTAACTAAAATAGACCTGGAAAGGATCAGAAAGACAAAATAACAGTCTCGCACACACACCGGAGAAGAAATACAATCTCTAATAATTCAAATAAAGAGAACGAAGGTAAAAAAACCCTATTCTAACTGCAAATACAAATAAGCAGAGAGCTCCGCAAACAAAAACTATTTATTTTAATCTAAGCACTCGGAGAAGCCTATCTAAATTTTGAACTAATGCACACACAGTCTAAACTACGCACAAAGGTGCCTACAACCACTAATATCAACAATATCTGAACTAGAGATATACAAGTATATAAAACAACCCCAATGAAGAAACTAACTGGTACACAGGATACCAATGAGAACGATAAGGCCAACTGTTCTCAGAAATACTTAACACAAGAAGAACTCTAGTAACTATCTAACTACAAATACAACACTAATAACAGCTATATAAAGCTATCTTAATATGAAAAACAGCAGACTTTAGACAAAAATCAGTAAAATTTGTTAGACTTAGCCACGGCCAAGAAGAAACACGTCCAAACTCGATGTGGCAAACGAGATCTAGGGATTGTACTGGTGCACCATGGGATACCTACCTAGCCACGAGCTAAAGCTTGTAAAAAGGCCGAGATGGAGCTGAGTATCGGCTCAGACCCATGCGTAAGAATGAAGGCGAGATAGGACTACAGAACATCCCAGGTTTTACAATCTGCCTTGGTCTCTCGATGAGGTCAGTTACTGTAGTTTCCTCCTCTCCTCCTCTGCCATGAAGAGATCTATTGTCAGGAGTGTCTTGGTAAGAGCTCTGTGATTTCCGAAACTACAGCTTCCTGACCCACTCATTCCTAGAATAGGATCTCAGGGGGTGGGGGGTGGACAAGTGGATTCCCACTGCAGAAAAAGTCTTGCCATCCTGTTGACTCTTCGCGTATCTTTCACTTTGGGTTGACTGGAGGGTAGAAAGCTGGGTGTCCAATGTCTTTTGAATGTCTACAGGGTGTGGATTAGGTAGTTCAGCACTCAAAAGGTGAAGGTTACTGAAGAGTACATCCATTTCCCAAAATGATCCATACCATCAGACTCCCTTGTCAGGGGGTTTGACTGGGAACATTCTTCAGATCGTTCTTTTTTTGTGGCCACCTCCACTACCATCACATCCACCGGTGGACCTATGCTCCCACATTTATAATCTGCTGGTGCTGTTAGAATCTTATCAGGTTTAGGTATGGGCTTCCAACATGTCTGGGTTCTTCCATGCCAGTTTTGCCATCAAACCAGTGAGAATATCAATGGGCAGTATCACCGGATCCAAAGGCTTCCAGGAACACAGACTCATTTAAATAAGGGTCATCAGCAGATCATCCCCATCTCTGCTTAATCAATTTGAGGATTTCACCAAAGGTGAGATCTTCACAGGGAGATCTGGGGAGCCTTCACCTTCATCCAAGTGTGCGTCTTCTGTGATAGACTCTGGAGAAGGGTCTAAGTACTTCTGTTTTTCTTTGATCGGGGGGGGGGGGGATTGAAATTGGACAATGAGCTAATGCAGCAAGTAGGGTGGGAAGCCTGCGGAGCCAACTGCCCCTGTGATAGAAAAATAAGAAAATCTGACTCTAGCCAGGGTTTGGATGGAAACAAAATGGGTAGATTTGTCCTTTCCCTTGGGACAAAAACGACCTGTTCAAAAGCCACGAAGGCCGAGGACTCTATTGGCTCTGATGGAGCCCTTCTATCCTCAGACAGGAAGAAAGCCTCGGAACAGAGGTCTTGACCTCTACAGCCAAAACACTGAGGGGAAGAGGAGGCTCCAATAACATAGGTGTCTACCCATCTCCTGGAGCTCAGTCGCTCCCCTGGTTTCAAACAAATTGGAGGAGAAACAGGATGTGAACCTGTCTGAGTTGAAATCACTTGTGCTAATGGCTCCAAGCAAAGGTGGTCCAGTACAGATCAGACCCAAGATAGCTGGGTCCAAAGACTGGATAAAAAAGAGGAGGAGTAGATGGCACAGCACACGGCATGTTCTCAGATGGTACTGAGAATCCAGAGCTGAATCTGCATTCTGAAGAACTTCCTCACCATCCTGTTGACATTGTTTGGTCAGGCTTCTCGATGACCGGGTTGACAACCCAGTAAAGGTGCTCTTGAGAACCTTCTTTCCTGAAGAATTGACAAGTGCAGTCCGGGACTCAGAGTCCAGGGAAAATCAGGACCAAGAAGGTGGCAGAAACAGCAGAAGAACTGATGGTTCCGAATGTCTCGGTATCTGAGCTGGACAATTGTTGGATCTGGTGATTTCTTGCAGGACTAAACTCGAATTTTCTTTTTGTTTCAGCTTCTCTTCATTTTTCTCGGTTTCACCATTTCAACTTTTTTTTTCCTTTTTCCTTTTCTTTCTGTCCTTAGATTTTTTACCTTTGCCTGCTGGAGGCTGTCAAGGAAGTGAATGGCATGGCATACCCTGTCTGAGGTGGAAGAACTCAGTTTCTCCCCTCTGGTTTCAACGACCAGGGAGCTAAAGGAAGAACTGGCCCGTCATGGTGTGTTGCAGTGGGCAGTGCCTAAACAAGACAGATATAAGGAGTGTGGGTTCTGGGGAGAGAGCTTGTATCCAAACTCTGTACACTTCTTAAAGCCCTATCCATCAGTGAAGACTATGTAAATGCAAAACTAGCAAATATAACTCTAAAATCTCTCTCTCTATATATATAAACTGCTATACACTAAAAATCTCTACCCAAGTACAACGCAGCACACTCAAGCTAATTTATACTAAGATACTATTTTAAACAGCTACTCTTAAAAAACCTAACGCTAGCACTATAGCCTATTTCTACTATAGAAAAAAAAAAAAAACTAACTCAGCTGAACTGCAGAGAAAAAAAATTATTTCATAAGCGGAGGGGAAAGGACAATATTTCTGAGGAATACAAACAAGCCCTTGAAAATGTGTCCAAAAAGTTTAGGTGACGGACAAGATCTGAGGTACTGAAGTGGTGTGCAGGGAATTATGGGTAGGGGAAGAGTCAGAGCCCTGGACATGAAAGCTTTAGATTTAGTGCTGAAGTCAGACCTGGTTGCATCAACAACCCATGGTTTTTGACAAAATTCAATTTGTACATTACTCCTAATGAGAATAACGAAGATATACCATAGACAATTTGAGGGGACCAATGCATGGTATAAAGCATGTAGGAGCTGCCTCTGTCCATCAGTAGTACAGGGAGCAGCCCTGGGGTAAATTTTCTGTTTCCCATCCATACATCTAAGCTGTGCTTGAAAATGAATAGGGATGAGCTTTGTTTTATGTGGATGGAGAGTCTGTTCCACAGCAGTGGTGTCCTCTGTGAAATATACTTGTCACTCCAAACCATTCTGTTAATGTTGCAGATAATGTTTAGATTCCTAGACATTGTATTTCTAATGGTATTGGTCTTGCTGACGTGCGGTAAATGCATCAGTAAGGGGTCAGATGAGGTCTTTACCTCAGACACAGGTCACATCTAAGCAGTCTTGAATACAGAGTACAGTGACAGCGCTTTCAGTCAGTCCACGTAGGATATGTTTAGACCTTGTATCCTTTTAGCATGGTATCTCTGTGGGCATTCCAGCTGTTACATGGGTCTGGACAGACACACGCCAAAGGGGGCATTATATTCAATGTTTGGCCTAATGAGGGCTGAATAAAGGGGAACAATGACAACCCTTCATTAAGACACAATCCCTGTTTATAAGCTGTGCAACATAGGACTTTCTTTCAACAGACAAGTCGGTCAAAAGACAGGTCACTCTCCACCTAAGTTTCCAAATCCTAAAAACTGCGTCAACTCTTAGAGGTGTACTGTCAATGTGGTAGTTCCATGGGACAGAAGACTTCGCAAAAGATACAATAATGCATTTTTCTGGCATTTAGTTTCAGACTATGCTTTGGACACAACTTATTTCAGACAAACTTTCTTGCAGGATGGCTAGGTCATTTGTGGATTCAATGACTGCTCCTAGCTTGCAGTCATCTGTAAATTTAGTCAGCAAGAGTCCTTTGGTACTGACTTTTACTTCAGAAAAGTATATTACAGTATGGTTACCCTTCTGCCATTATCCTCAGTCTGCTTTATTACATCTGCTATTATAACCTATACAAAACTTGTGGAATTTGAATGCCAAGGCGACAGATGTAAACTTATATGTAGCAGTCAGACACTCTAATCTTCTTATCTTTAGAACAGGATGTTTGGCCTAAAGCCCCAACCCCAGTCTTCTAGTTGCATCTAAGGATAATACAGCTGAGTCAAGTGTTTAAATACAGGTATTTGGTATGCTGTAGAAAGTGTCTGGTTTCTTAAGAACTGGCAGTTTGTGAACTGGGCTCCAAGAAAGCAGATTCAAATGCACCTTGGGAAGTGTAGAATATGGGGGGGCATGAAGCAGACATCTTTGAACCTCTATGCCTAGGAGGCCCAGGTACCTCCTATAGGATTCTGATATCTCCATAGAGTACCCACTTGAGATGTTCTCTTGTAGAGCGTCTCCAACAATGAGATATAAGCTGGATGGGAGTATTAGGCTATGGTATTGTCACCTTCTGTACCTAGCCTAATGGTGAGGAAATCTGTCAGGTAACACTGGTCCTGTTCATCTAGATCTGAATATGAAGTGCTGAATGGAAGTGGATTCCTTTCTTCTCTTGACTGGTAAAGCTGCTTCAGAGAATGAGGGCTGCATGGCCTATAGACAGATTCTGTGCCAAGTGGGATGCATGTTCATAAAATCTCTTGTAATCAAATTTAACAGATTATGGGGCAAGCATCTCTAATGGAGGTGTCATGCGTTTAGTCCTGAGGTAACAGACCATGAAACAGACAGCAAGGTCTCTTGTGAGGAAGAATCTACTTCAGGAACTAAAGGGATAAGGCAGCTATCTGGAACTTCTTGCACCACTACTGTAAACACAAAAGTTGTGTGCTTACTGTGACAGATCTGTGTGGGTCTACTTCCATGTTTTCTCAACTGTTGGGTATTCAGATCAGACTCTGACTGGACTTTGGGGCTCCAAAGCTCAAGCTCCTCCCTTTACTCAGAATCTCTTCCTGCCTATGTAGTTGCCTCAGATCGAGTTTGCTTTAACTTCATTTAATGGCAAAAGTTGTAAAGTGTTAACTCAGCTACTCTGGAGCTTGAAAAGCATATGAACAAACCTAGGTAAGTCAGTATGGTTATACCAGGAAACAATAAAGGAGGGGGGATGGAGGGTGGGAAGTTGAGGAGAGAAAAGTAGACAACACAGATCTATTCTTATGGTAAATACATAAATCTCATATCTGATGTCTCTTCCACCCATTCCTCAATGGTTGGGGCAATGTCCCCAGCTAATGAAACTCTTGGGAGGTCTCATGGAAGGATATTCCATTGGATGGCTGAACCAAAAGTAGCCCTTTCTCTGCTGTAAAAGTCCAATTTATAATGAGATATGAAAGTAGAGTGGATGAAGTGGCTGCAGCACAAATATCAAGGGAAACTCTTGATAAAAAGCTGTAGTAGCAGCCACAGATCTAATCAAGTGATGGGTTTGGATGACGCCAGTCCCTTTTCTCTGTATACATTCAAACTGCAGTCAGACGACCATCTAGAAAGAGTGACTATAGAAATTCCTCATCCTAGCTTGGCTGTGGAAAAGGAGACAAACAGCTGATCAGATTTTTTAATTTTCTCTGAATGGTGAAAATAAAAGCAGAGTTGATGATGCACATCCAACAAGTGCAGCATGTACTCTGTCAGTAAAATTTGGAAAGATGACTGAAAGATTGATAGACTAAGCAAAGTTTCTGTAGCTACCTTTGGAATAAAAGATGGATTAGTTTTGCAGGGTCATTCCATCCTTATGGTAAACAGATAAGGTGGTTTGCGAGAGGGCATGCAATGCTGATAACTCTCCTAGCTAAAGTAATTGCCACTAGAAACAAAAAAATTATGGTCCACCTTGGCTGCAGTTTCAAAAGGAGGTCTAATCAAAGCTTATAAGAGAATGGTGATATCTCAAGGGGGGTTCCCCTACAGAAGACCGACAGCTCACAACAGACACCAAAAGCCTGACACATGAAATACCGACAATGGGGAAACAGTAAGTCTCCACAGTGCGGAATGGAAATATTTCCATTCTTGCACTGTAGTGCGATCTCAGAGGTGGTAAATTAAAGTTACGGGGTGGGGGTGTGGGGGGGCAGAGCCCCCCCACAGGGGGTGTAGAGGGGCATATCCCCCCTGCTTGCAGAAAAAAGGAAATGTTATTTTCCTTTTTTCTGCGGTAACACTGTTGTCGGTATTTCGTGTGTCGGGCTTTTGGTGTGGGCGATGTGGGTGTCGGTGTTGTGAGCTGTCTGTCTTCTGTAGGGGACCCCTCAAGTGACAGCTGGTTCCCTAAGCGGAGGTCTGAGAAGGAAGGTACCCCTTAGAACTGCCTTAGCTACTTTAAGGGAAGCGACAGAATAATGATTTTCTCCAGTATGTATACCATTAAAATTTAGCTAGCAGCCATGCAAAGTTAAGTGTCACTGACAGCCTCTACCAGTGTGGAAATCAGCAACCACAGGAATGCTAGTAAGGCCTCTCAGAGAAAGGAGCCTGTAAAGACCTGATTTTCCAGACCACCTCTGTCAAGGGGTTGACATTCGCCATTAGAATTCTGCCCCTTCTACTCTCAAGGGGGAATCCAGAAGCGTCAGGGGAGAACCACTGAGATTTATGGAACAGCAGCTTCTTAATCCCCTTCTGATTCCTATAGAAAGGCTTTTTTTGAGTGTGTGTGTGTGTGTGTGTGGGGGTCAAGAACAATATTCTGATGACAAAAATGTTTTTTTCATCTTTCTCACCTAGGGAGAGCATCTCTAACTTTAGGCCTGGGCCATCATAAGGGGAATTGATAAAGAATGTCTTGAAGTGCTCTGAGAAGTCACTCAAGTCCATCCAAGCATATTTCCTTACAGTAATGCTGGTGCCTGCAGCTCTCAAATTGCCCTGTCACAGTGGATATGAAGTGCCTCAAGATGTTCAAAAGCGACTGGAGTGTGGCCAACTGATAGCCTCCAGTTTTATCATCCTCTGCAGAACTGGAAACTGAAAAAGATTTGGAGAGCTCCTTCACCAAATCCATCTGTAAACGTGTCCCACGTGCCCGACAGTTCAGTGCCCTGATTGGGAAGGTTGCTGAAGAACAAACCCACTTCCCAAGTCTGTACAGCACCCTAGACTCTCTGTTAAGGGGTGGGCAAAACAGCTCACTTTGGTAATCTCTTATTTGGTAGCTGCCACCACTATTACGGAATCAAAGGTGGGACCCCTTGCTTCAATGTGGGTGGATCTTTGGGTGATACCAAGAATTTATCTGGGTTGCATGGGACAGGTTCAGATACATTTGGTTCCTTCCATGTCCACTTCGAGATCAGGTTGACTGTCTCATCCACAGGAAGAAATACCCACGTAGTAGTTGGGGTGGTCCTGAAACCCTCAAGAAAGACCAACACATCCTGGGAGGGGCACTGGAGGGTCACTCACTTGTCTGTCTCAATAGTCCAAGAATCTCAATGAACGATACGTCCTCAAGAGGGGGATCTGGGGGACCCCTCACCTTCATTAACGTCAGTGTCTTTGGTTTATGGCTCCTGGAGGGACTTGATGTGCCTCCTCTTGCATACATGCTTCTGAGGAGCTTCTACAATGGGATGCTTCAGATAAGACTCAGAAAAGGAATGGATTCCTGAAGACAGACTGCCTCAAGGCTAGATGGGGCCAGCTATCCTGATGGGACAGGATGGGTTTGGTAGGATTAGGACCCAAATTTTATGACTGACAGAAGGACCCAAGTGTGAGCGAGAAGTTCCCTAACCAAAAAGGGAGAATACAGTCTCTTGACGGCTTTCAACAAAGTCAAGGGAGGACCAGAAATCATACCCAAGTCAATCCCATCCCCCAAGATCCGGCACTGATGTTCTGGCTCCAAGAACCTTCCAGATTCATACCACTTGGAACTAGTCCAATCAGAGAAATCACTGGCGCAGAAGATTATCAGGTCTTCAGATCACACATGGACAGACCATGAGTAAAAGTACAGTTTTGTACCTACCATAAATGCAGATGCTCGAGTGTCCACACTGCTATAGCCACTACACTTGGGTTAACCTGCCGTCAGGCGGTCCCGCAGTCGGCTGGAGTTCCAAAGTCTTGGTCCGGCATCCTTTGCTGTCGCCTCTTCCCCGTCAGTGCGCCAGGGGTATTTAAGATGCATCCGACACCATTTTCTTCAGTTTTTCTTGCCCCAGATGTCAGCTGCCCCAAGTAGGTAGGCAATACATATTGCTAATAAAATATATACATATAAAATAAAAACAATACCTTCAGTTACAAGCAAATACACCACAAAGGTTGTATAGGATAGAAAGGTATAGATAAGTCCAGCTAGTTCAGAGGGGATGGAGGGAGAGTAACCTGGACTGCAGCAGTGTGAACACTCTAACATCTACATTTATGGTAGATACAAAACTGTACTATGTTCATCGTGTACACTGCTGCAGTCATTACACTTGGGTAGAATCCCAAAGCTAAGGTTGGGTGGCTGGTCTATAAAGAGTTAGGATTGGCTAGGAGGCCCTGCAGAACTGCAGTGGCAAATCCTGCCCTGGATTTAGTGTAAAGAGGCAGGTGGTAATGCTTGGTGAAGGTGTGCACCGAACTCCAAGTTGCAGCCTCCAAAATTTCCTTGGTAGGTACTCCTCTGAGAAAGGCTGATGAAGTGGCTGTTGCCCTGGTGGAATGAGACCCAATGTTATTTGGGACGATTTTCCATGCTGTGTGTAGCAGTAACGAATACAGTGTCCTATCCATTTGGATATAGTCTGCTTTGAGAAAGCCTTGCCCTGTGATCCTGCAGCATATGCTACAAACAGTTGCTCAGTTTTCCTGAAAGCTTTTGTTTTGTCCAAGTAGAAGCACAGCTGCCTGTGTATGTCCAAAAAATGCAGAAGTTTCTCCCCTTTATTCTGGGGGTTTGGATAAAAAGTTGGCAAATGGATGGTTTGGTTAACAGCCACACTAGATACCACCTTTGGCATAAAGGTAGGGTTTTTGTCCTTAAAGAAACCCTGTCCTGATGAAAAATTATAAAAGGTTCCACTGCCATTAATGCCTGTAGCTCTGAGACTCTTCGTGCTGATGTTACTGCCAGGAGCAGAACTGTTTTCCATGATAAAAATTTTAGATCGGCTGTACTGGCTGGCTCAAAAGGTGGCAGGGTCAGGTTTTCCAAAACGAAATTGAGGTCCCAAGTTAGTGTTGGTGCTCTCCGGGGCGGTCTTATGTTTTTAGCCCCTCTGAGGTACTGCTTTAGCAAGGGATGACAGAATAAAGGAGGATCCGTGTTGTAATGTGCTGAAATGGCAGAGGCGTGGATCTTAATTGATGAGAAGGATAGGCCTCTGTCCAACATCTTAGTTAAGTATTGCAAAATCTGAGGAATGTTTGGAACAAGAGGGTCAAGGCTTTGAGCCTGGTTCCAAGTGCAGAATCTCTTCCATTTTTCTGAGTAAGCTTTCCTGGTGCTAGGCCTCCTGGTCTCCAAAATGACATCCATAACAGCTTTAGAGAGAGGTGTTGCCCGTTTGACTAATGAATCTGCCATGCAGCCAGGTTTAGGGTTTTGAGCTGACAGTGCAGGATCTGAGTGTTTTGTTGAGTCAGGTGGCGTGGAATTTGAGGCAAAATCCATGGTGGGCCTTGAGCCAAGTTCCTTAAGATAGGGTACCAGTGCTGGCGTGGCCAGTCTGGAGCAATCAGAATCATCTGTGGTTTTTCTTGTCTGGCTTTTAGGAGTACCTTTGAAAGGAGAGGCAGTGGCGGGAAGGCATAAACTTTTAGGTTTTTCCAGCTGTACACAACAGCATCCACTTTCCATGCTAGTTTGTTATAAGTCCTTGTGCAGAATTTTTGTAGTTGGCAATTCAGTGGGGAGGCAAAAAGATCTATGTCTGGGCATCCCCATTTTTGCTTTACCATGCTGAAAATTTGTAGATTCAATTTCCATTCGTGAGGGTCCATGATATTTCTGCTTAGATAGTCTGCCAGAGTATTTTTCTTTCCGGGCAGAAATTGTGCTTGCACGTGAACTTGATATGTTAGAGCTGTGTTCCACAAGGTCATGGCTTGCCTGCATAGGGGATAAGAATGAGTGCCCCCTTGCTTATGTACCACATTACTGTGTTGTCGGTCTTTAATAATAATTGTCCTGGATGCAGAAGGTCCTTGAAAGCTGTTAGGGCATTTTGAACAGCCAACATCTTTTTGATTGATGTGAAGAGTGATCTGGTCTGTGGCCCACTTGCCCTGAATGCATTTTCCTGCCATGTGTGCTCCCCAGGCGTAATCCGAAGCATCTGTTAGAGTCTGCTTGGCTGTGGGTAGGGTAAAAGGCTGACCCTTGTTTAGGTGACATGCCTGTGCCCACCATCGAAACTCCTGTTGTAGGCAGGGAATCATTGGTATTACTGCTTCTAAACTGAGAGTGTCGAGTCCAAACACTTTTTAGGTACCATTGTAATTTCCTCATATGCAGTCTGGCACATGGTAGTAGTAGTATGCAGGATGCCATGAATTCCAGGGCCTGCAGAATTTTTCTTGAAGGGAGATGGGACTTTTTTGCCAGTAATTGAAAATATTGAGTTAGTTGAACTTGTTTGTCTGGCGTGAGGTAAGCCATCTGGGCCGTTGTATTTAAGCTGGCACCCAGGAATATAATCTGTGGTGAGGGCACTAATTTTGACTTTTTGTTTACTGTGTACCCTAGAGAAATTAGCAACCTTTTTACAAACGCTAGATGCTGTAGAAGAATGTCCTTCATCTCTGCTTGAATGAGGCAGTCATCCAGGTATGGATATATTTGAATTCCTTTTTGTCTGCAAAATGCAATTACTGGTGCCAGGCACTTTGTGAAGACCCTGGGCACAGTAGATAAGCCAAAGGGCAGTGCAGAGAATTGGTAGTGCATTGTACCCGTATCTTCTGCAATTTTGTCTGATAGGGATATGCAGATATGCCTCTGAGGTCCAGACTAACAAGCCAAGCTTTCTTGCCCAGCATGGGTAGAAGCTGCTGTAATGTCAACATTTTTGAATTTTGGAATATCCAGGTAAGTATTTAGAATTGAAAGGTCTAGTATGGGCCTCCAGGCCTTGTCCTTTCTGGGGACCAGGAAGAATCTTGAGTAAAATCCTTGTCCTTGTTCCTGTTGTGGTACTTTTTGAATAGCTCATGTCCATGAGGGCTGAAATTTGTTTTTGTGCCCCTGCCCATTGATTTTGTGGCTGGTCTGGCATTCCTTTTAGCCTTGGTAAAGTATGAAAGTAGAACCTGTAACCTTGAGACACAATGTTCAGAACCCATTTGTCTTGGGTGATTGATTGCCAGTTGAGAAAAAAGTGCTAGTTTTCCCCCTAAGGGGGCTTCCAAAAGGGAAGTGCTTGGCGTACAAAGGGGAAAGTCATTGTGACCATTTCCTGTATGGTTGAGACTTGTCCTCACCTCCTTTTGGGGTTGAGGTGCCCCACTGTTGTTGTCTTGGGGTTGAGATAGTACAGTTGTGTACACTTACCATAAATGTAGATGTTAGAGTGTCTTCACTGTTGCAGTCATCACTGTAGGGTTCTTCCTGCCGGCAGGCAGCCCTCGGGCAGCCAGAATCCCAAAGTCTGGGTCCGGCGTCGGCTGTTCAGTCATGCTCCCTGACGTCAGAGCGCCAGAAGTACAAAGCTGCCAGTTCACGCCATGTTCTCCAGTTTTTCTTGCCCCAGATGTCAGGTGCCCAAAAGTGAAGGCTAATAGTAAAACAAAAATGTAACATACAACCCCCCCATACCCTGTAGCAAATACACCTCAGAAGAAGGGTGAAGTAGGAAACCACACTAATGAAAGTATAAGAGGGGACAGGAGGGTGGGTAACCCAGACTGCAACTGTGAAGACACTAACATCTACATTTATGGTAAGTGTACACAACTGTACTATGTTCATCGTGTTTCACCGTTGCAGTCATCACTGTAGGGTTGAATCCCAAAGCTGAGATAAAGGGTGGTGGTTAGAGTAGAAGAGGTGGCTAGAAGGCCCTGCAAGACTGCAGAAGCGAAGCCTGCCCTAGACTTAGAGTAAAGAGAGAGATTATAGTGCTTAGAGAAAGTATGCACTGAACTCCAAGTTGCAGCTTCCAAAATATCTTTGGTAAGTACTCCCCTGAGAAAGGCAGCTGAAGTAGCAGCAGCTCTGGTAGAGTGAGTCCTAATTTTTCCTGGGATTTGCTTTCCATGATGAGAGTAACAAAAAACGATTCCATGAGCAATCCATTTAGAAATGGTCTGTTTTGAAATAGCTTTGCCTTGGAAATTTGTTGCATAAGAAACAAACAGTTGCTCTGTTTTCCTGATCTCCTTGGTTCTGTCCAGGCAAAAATTAAGTTGCCTGTGCACATCCAAGGAATGCAAGATCCTTTCCCCCTTATTCTGTGGATTAGTGAAAAAGGTTGGCAGGTGAATAGTTTGATTTAAAGCCACTTTGGAAACCACTTTAGGCATGAAAGTAGGATTAATCCTTAAAGACACCCTATCTTGGTGAAAAATAATAAGGTTCCACAGCCATGAGTGCTTGTAACTCCGAGACTCTCCTGGCTGAAGTCAAAGCCAGTAGGATAGCTGTCTTCCATGATAAATACTTAATATCAGATGTGGCAGCAGGCTAAGGAGGCAGAGTGCGTTTTTCCAGAACATAGTTGAGGTCCCAGGCAGGTATGGGTGATGTCCTAGGGGGCCTTAAATTCTTTGCTCCTCTGAGATATTGTTTCAGAAGTGGACGCGAAAAGATTGGAGGATCTGTATTGTAATGTGCAGAGATAGCAGAGACATGTATTTTTATGGAGGAGAAGGATAAACCCTTATTGTAGCATGTCTGTCAGGTAATGTAAAATCAATGGGATATTAGGAATGACAGGATCCGAATCCTGAGCATGCATCCAGGTGCAAAATCTCTTCCATTTACCTGCATAAGATTTTCTAGTGCTAGGCCGTCTGGCTTCTAAGATGACATCCATGACCCATTTGGGAAGGGTAGGATTAATCATAGATCCTGAATACGCCAGGCTGAGAGTTTTGATATGAGAGTGCAGAACCTGGCCCTGGTGTTGGGACAAAAGATTTGGAATCGGAGGTAGAATCCAAGGAGGATCCTAGGATAGATTCATCAGTGTTGAGTACCAAAATTGACAAGGCCAATTTGGGGCCAGTAAAATCATCTTGGGTTTGTCCCGCTTGATCTTTAATAACACCCGTGGAAGAAGAGGTAGAGGAGGAAAGGCATACCCGAAAGGTTCCTCCAACTGAATGAGAGAGCATCCACTTTCCATGCTAGTTTGTGAAATGTCCTTGTGCAAAATATCTAACTGGTGGTTGAGGGGGGATGCAATTAGATCTATGTCCGGGCAGCCTCAGGCTTCTGTAATCATCTTGAATATTTGGGTGTCTAGCATCAACTCGTGTGGGTCTGACAGGTTCCTGCTCAGGCTGTCTGCCAGAATATTTTGTTTCCCTGGCAGGAACTGAGCTTGTAGATCCACTTTGCAAGCTAGAGCTGTGTTCCATACAGTCATGGCTAGTCTGCAAAGGGGGTAGGAGTGTAAACCCCCTTGCTTGTTTATGTACCACATAACTGTGGTGTTGTCTGTCCGTATCAGTAGTTGTCCTGGCTGTAGAAGATCCCTGAAAGCCAAGAGGGCATTCTGTACAGCTAACATCTCTTAAATTGATATGTAGGTGCTTCTGATCCTCTGTCTAAAAACCTTGCAGGCCTTTCCCCTGCAAGTGGGCTCCCCATGCGTAATCCAAGGCGTCCATGGTTAACACTTGGCTGGATGGAGGCAGACTGAAGGCTTTCCCTTTGTTGTGAAGACATGCCATGGTCCACCAATGGAATTCCTTTTGTAGGCAAGGCAAGACAGCAATGTGTGTGTCTAGACTGTGGTAATGCTGGGACCATACACTTTTTAGGTACCATTGCATTTTTCTCATCTGTAGTCTTGCATATTGTATGAGAAGGATGCAGGAGGCCATGTGACCCAAAGCCTGCAGGAATTTCCTTGCAGTTAGCTGAGACATTAACGCCAAGGTTTTGAAAGTTGAAGCCAGCTGTAGTTTTTCGGATGTCAGAAATGCTATCCGGGTTGTTGTGTTTAAAAGAGCACCCAGAAAAGTCATCTGTTGTGTGGGTGTCAAATTTGACTTTATGTTCACAGTGAATCCCAGGTACTTAAGTAGATTTTGAACAAATTCCAGGTGCTGGAGTAAGACATCCTTGCTGTCTGCTTGAATAAGGCAGTCGTCCAGATCAGGGTAAATCTGAATTCCCTTGAGTCTGCAATAAGCTACTACTGGTGCCAGGCACTTGAAGGGCCTGGGCGCAGTAGACAAGCCAAAGGGCAGCGCAGAGAATTGGTAATGTTTCGAGCCGGCCTTGAACCTGAGATATTTTCTGCACTCCTGTCTGATAGGGATGTGTAGGTAAGCCTCCTTTAAATCCATTGTCACCATCCATGCATTTTTGCTCAACATTGGCAGGAGCTGCTGCAGAGTAAGCATCATGAACTTTGGTATCTCCAGGAAAGTATTTAAGACCGACAGATCCATGATGGGTCTCCATGAATTTTGTTTTCTAGGAACTAGAAACAGCCTTGAGTAAAAGCCTTGCCCAGTCTCTGATTGTGGAACCAGTTCTATGGCCCTCATAGACATGAGGGATCCCACCTGGTTTAATGCCTCTGCCCATTGGTGTTTTGGTAGGTCTGGCCATCCGTTTGGTCTTGGCAAGGTATGAAAGTGGAATTTGTAACCTCTTGAAACTACATCCAGAACCCACTTGTCTTGGGTTATGTAAGTCCAATTTTGTTGAAAGAGAGTTTTCCTCCTAGGGAGGCTTCCAGGAGGGAAGTTCCTGGAGCCATGCAGGGGGAGTCATTGAGCCTGTTTTCTACAAGATTGAGGTCTGTCCTCTCCACCCCTGGGGGTGGAAGCACTCCACTGTCTAGGTCTGTAAGAGGTCTGTGCTTGGGCCCCCCCTTTGGAGCGCCTATATCCACCCCTCTGAGGCCTGTCCGAGCTGGGAAAGGACCAATTTTTTAGTTGGCCAATTTCTGCTAAATCTTGGGGGCTAAACTTGTAAGAAATCCTTAACCGTTTGCATGGATTTTGCCTTATCCTCCATTTTCTTTATCACCTCTTCAGCTTTAGACCCAAACAGAACATTATGCTGAACAGGAGCATCCAGTAACTTTGCTTTCACTTGATCAAGCAAGTTTTGTTCCTTTAACCAAGCATGCCTTCTAATGACTGTGCCAGTGGCAGCCGCCCTGCATGAAGCCTCCAAGGCATCAAAACCACAGTG
The DNA here is from genome assembly GCF_019279795.1 of Protopterus annectens. Lineage (NCBI taxonomy): Eukaryota > Metazoa > Chordata > Ceratodontiformes > Protopteridae > Protopterus > Protopterus annectens. Next base: position 352,497,811 of record NC_056747.1, on the reverse strand, counting down.
TAAGCCATGCTTCCCCACTTGCTCAGTAGCATGCATCAAATAGTGTAATTCCTTATCTGCATATGCGGTACCTAGCTTTTGTTTCATAACAGAGAGCAGAAATTGCTGATATTTTAGCATATGAAATTGACAATTTAAAGCCCTAACAGATAAAGTAGCAGAAGTGTACACTTTTTAGCCCCATCTCTCCAAAGCTCTAGAATCCTTATCTGACGGAATAGGGTTTTTAGCAGAGGTGGCCTTAACACCCTTAGGACCCTGAGAAATGGTTTCTGGATCAGCAACAGGATTTTTGTAAAGGAACCGGTGGGAGTCCGAGACCCTGTAATATCCGTCAGGCTTAGCAGGGGCTGGAGGAAAGGAGTCAGGAGTTAAATTAGCCTCAGAAAAGGCATCATCCACAATATCCAAAATAGGAGGAATAGCCAGGGGTCTATGTTGGGGAAGTAGAAGGAAATCCCTAAGCCTTCTCTTAGATTCAGAGTACTCCTGTCCTTCCCAGTGAAAATGTTCCCTCATGTCATGTAAAGTTTCCCCAAAAGAAAAATCCTCAGGGGGAGAAGCTGATGGAATGGATTCCTCAGCATCAGAATCCTCATAAGGAGGGAAAGTATATTCCTGTTCAGAGGATGACACTGAAGAAATAGATGCCTGATCAGAGGATTCATAATTCAATTCTTGCCTTGGCCTTTTGTCTGGAGGGGGATGTGAACCCCTAATCATGGTTAGTAAGTCCTCCGCCATTTTAAGCAGCTGTTTCTGAGATTTGGGTCCCGGATCAGAAGAGGCCTGGGCTGGAGTCTTTGATTTAGGAGTCTTCGCCTTTGTCTTTGGCTTTGCCTTTATCAGAAGCTGTGTAGGCCTGAAACCCCCCTCGGAAGCTGGTACCTGCACAGCGGCTCTGGACCCATCCGAGGGAGCATTGTCTGAAGGTCCTGCAGCTGGAGTACTCAAAGGCCTAGTTGGCTCCTCGTGGGAGTCCGTTTCGGCAATCGGTTCTAAAATGGCCGACGACAGGGGCTGCGAAAACACCTCACTGACGACGGCCGAACCTGTAGCTGGCTCTGCTTGTAAACCGTCGTCTGATTTGGACCTCAGAGGCCTGTCCTTATCCTTGCGTCATTTGTGAACTTCGGTAGTGTGTCCGATGACATAATTAAATTGCCTGCTAAAGTAGTGAAAAGCAAAATTGTTCCTCCGCTTAGTAGTACGTTGGTTAAATCTAGCACAAAACCAACAACTAGCTACGTCATGGTCAGGGCCTAAATAAGGAATACAGTAAGAGTGGAAATCCTTATGAGGTATTTGCTTCCCACAAGAAATACAATTAACTTTTTCTGACATCGGACTGGAGCAAGAAAAAAGTTTCCCCAATGAGGTACTTAGCTTTGAGAAGAAGAAGTCAGTCTTCGGAATGAAGCAGGAAAAAATATCAGGAGTCAGCCGACCGGCACTTGCGAACTGCTTCCACCACACGGCAAGAAAGACTGGAGAACATGGCGTCAGCTGGCAGCTTTGTACCCCTGGCGCTGACGTCAGGGAGCATGACTGAACAGCCGACGCCGGACCCAGACTTTGGGATTCTGGCTGACAGAGGGCTGCCTGCCGGCAAGAAGAACCCTACAGTGATGACTGCAACAGTGAAACACTATGAACATCTGCCTCTTGGGCGTCTGTAACTGCCTCTCTGTGGCCTGTCTGACACTGGAAAGGACCAATTCTTTGTTGGCCAATTTCTGCTAAATCGAGGTGGCTGTACCTGTAAGAAATCCTTGGCTGTTTGCATAGATTTAGCATTATCCTCCATTTTCTTTAACACCTCTTCTGCCTCAACACCAAACAAGGTATCATGCTGTAAAGGAGCATCCAATAATTTTGCCTTAACATGATCAAGTAAACTCTGTTCTTTTAACCAAGCACGTCTTCGAATCACAGAACCTGTAACTGCAGCTCTACAAGAGGCCTCTAAAGAATCAAAACCACATTGCAGAGTATCTTTTCCCACCTGTTCATCTGCATGGAATAAATCCTGCATTTCTTTACAATCAGAAGCTTCTGAGCTTGCAAGCATTTTCTGTTTTAACTGAGCCATTAAATATTGTTGATACTTAAGCATGTGAAACTGGCAATTTAAAGCTCGTACTGCTAAAGTTGCAAAAGTGTATACTCTCTTGCCCCATCTATCCAAAGCTCTGGAATCTCTGTCAGAGGGTACTGGATTTTTTGCAATGGAAGCCTTAACCCTTTTGGGACCCTGGGAAATAGTTTCTGGATCAGCAGAAGGGTTTTTATAAAGAAACTTGTGAGAGTCGGGGACTCTAATACCTATCTGGCTTGGCTGGTGCAGGGGGCAAAGAATCAGGAGATGAGCTGGATTCAGAGAACACATCATCCACAATATCTAGCACAGGTGGAATAGCCAGGGGCCTGTGCTGAGGCAATAAAAGGAAATCCCTGAGCCTTTTCTTGGATTCTGAGTAATCCTGACTTTCCCAATGGAAGTGCTCCCTCATGGTATGCAAAGTTTCCCCAAAAGAAAAATCCTCAGGAGGAGAGGCTGAAGGGATAGATTTTTCAGCATCAGTCTTCATAGGGGGGCAGAGAGTATCCCTGGTCTGAAGAGGAATCAGAAGAAATGGAAACCTGATCAGAGGAATCATAGTCTGTATCTTGCCTAGGCATTTTCTCAGGAGGAGGATGGGAACCCCTGATTAGAGTAATGAGGTCTTCGGCCATTTTAAGCATCTGTTTCTTGGGTATGGAGGACTGTCCAGGAGAATGCTGTACTTGTTTCTTTGTTTTTAATGGTACTTTTGTCTTGGCTGTTTTAATGGTAAGTTGTGAAGGTCTGAAAACACCCTCAGAAGCCGATGCCTGCTCAGCGGCTCCGGACCCATCTGAGGGATTAGTTTCCGTAGGCCCAATACCTTGAGTTTCCAGAGGCCTAGTTGTCTCCACGTGGGAGTCTGAGGCGGCCTGTGGCTCTGAGGTAGCGGGTGTCAGGGGCTGCAAAAGTGCCTCCCTGAGAACCAGCGACTGGCCTAGAAGAGGTTTCGTCGGTTTTGGACCTCGGATGCCTGTCTTTATCCTTGTCTTTGCCTTTTTTTGGTACTGCGGTAGTCGGTTGATCCGATGGCATAGTATAATTGAACCTTCGGCCAAAGTAGTGAAAAGCAAAATCTGAGCTAATAAATATTACTATTATGTACTTTCTGCACATTGTATTTAGCGGTTACATTTTTTGCTTTCTTTCTTTTTTACCTATTGTTAAACTTTAAATGTATGTGTGAATATATGTTTGTAAGAATGTAAAATGTATTTTTGGAGCTTTTCTCCCCAGGACTCCATTGAAAACGGGTTCCTTGTGGCCCAATGGACTATCCTGGTAAACCAACTGCAATAAATAAATAAATAAATAAATAAAACTTCTTTTTATAGTGCGTTTGTTAAATCTAGCACAAAACCGACTAGTGACGTCGTGATCAGGAATCTAGCACAAAACCGACAACTAGTGACGTCGTGATCAGGGCCTAGGCATGGAATACAGTAAGAGTGGAAGTCCTTATGAGGTATTTGCTTCCCACAAGAAATACAATTATTAACTTTTTCTGACATCGGACTGAGGCAAGAAAAAAGTTTCCCCAACGGGGTAATTAGCTTTATTGAAGACTTCGGACCTGAAATTCGACTTCGAAAATCTCAGAAGTCGGCCGACCGGCACTTGCGAACTGCTTCTGCTCCGGGCACTGCGCGGCAAGAAAGACTGAAGAAAATGGCGTCAGATGCATCTTATATACCACCCCTGGTGCACTGACGTCAGGGAAGAGGCTACAGCAACCGACGTCGGACCAAGACTTTGGAACTCCGGCCGACTGCGGGACTGCCTGATGGCAGGATAACACAAGTGTAATGACTGCAGCAGTGTAACATGATGAACATCAAGTCCACAGGCACTGAAGGGGTGGACTGAGGTAAGAGTGACTACGCGATGAGCGGAAGGGTGTGTGCTCAAAGGTCCAACATTGGTCAGAACCAGGAGAACCCCAACTGGATCCAAGTCCTGACGAACTTCCTCATCATTCTATCCACTTCAGCTTTGGATAGACTCCTTGAAAGCCATACTGATCAGAGGGATGAGGCTGTGGACATTGGCTTGGAAGATCTGTGAAAGGTCCTTTTTTGAAAGTAAGGAGAACATGGTCTGGGTGAAAAGGGCTTTGGTGAGAACCTAGGCTCCTGTAATGGAGGAGCACTGGATCTAACAACTACTGGATCTAAGATGGGGATCAGATCTGAAGATTTTGCGAGTTTTGGTGCTGAAAAGGCAGAAAAAGAACAGTCTGGAGATTGCTTCCTGGAGTATTTGGGTTTCTGTTTTAGTCTTTAATCACCAGAAGACCAAAAGCAGTGCAGATGGAGCACTGTTTGCCCAGATGGGCAGCTTGAAGACAGTACCCAGATTTGGTGTGCGAATCTGAATTTGGATAAAGTGGCCACAGACTATGCATTTTTGGAAGCTGGAAGGTTTGTTGGGCATTCTGCAAAAATCTAATAAAAAATAACCTGTGCTTACCACCTACACTATGAACAACAAAGGGTAAACACTAACACTAAAAGCTGAGAAAGGGTGTCTAGGGCAAGAGAAAAAATGTTGATAAGTAATCTCTAATCGCTAAAAATCAACTTATAAATGTTAAACCTGGTTAAGGGAGAAAGGTACCAACTAGGTTAGGAAAAACAGAAATCATAAAAGTTATTCAGAAAAAAGCCAAAAAATGTTGTGCTTAACTAGATAGAGTCTGAGCAGTAGAGACCACAAGTGTATCATATGAGTGGCAAATAAGATCGGAGGTAACTACAGTGCATATAAAATGCTTACACACCCCTGCTAAAATATCAAGTTTTTGTGATATAAAAAAAAAAAAAAAAGAGTCCACAATAAATAATTTCAAAAATGTTCCCACCTTTAATGTGACCTATAACTTGTACAATTCAATTGAACAAATCTGTTAGGGGAAAAAATATAAAAAATAAACGTACAATACGCTGGTTGCACAAGTGTGCACACCCTTAAACTAATACTTTAAAACACCTTTTAATTTAATTACAGTATTCAGTCTTCTTGGGTAGGAGTCTATCAGCATGGTACATCTTGTCTTGGCAATATTTGCCCAGTCTTTCTTGCAAAGGTACTCCAAATCTGTCAGATTGCAAGGGCATCTCTTGTGCACAGCCTTCTTCAAGTCACCCCCCCCCCCCCCCAGATTTTCTATTGTTTTAGGTCTGGGCTCTGCCTGGGCCATTTCAAAACTTTAATTTTCTTATGCTGAAGCCATTCTTTTGTTGATCTGGATGTATGCTTGGGGTCATTATCATGCTGAAAGGTGACATTTCTCTGTCTTCAGCTTTCTAGCAGACACCCGAAGGTTTTGGGCCAAAAGTAATTGGTATCTGGAACTGTTCATAATCCCCTCTACCTTGACTAAAGCCCCAGTTCCAGCTAAAGAAAAGCAACCCCAAAGCATGATACTGCCACCACCATGTTTCACTGTGGGGATGGTGTTCTTTTAGTGATGCAAAGTGTTGTTTTTGTGCCAAATGCACCTTTTGGAATTGTGGCCAAAAAGTTCAATCTTGGTCTTATCAGGCAATAACACATTTTCCCACATGCTTTTGGGAGACTTGACATATTGTTTTGCAAATTTTAACCGGGCCTGGATGTTTTTCTGTACAAGAAAAACCTTCGGTCTTGCAACCCTAACCCACAGTCCGACATACGGAGAATATGGGAGATTGTTGTCACATGTAGTACACAACCAGCACTTGCCAGATATTCCTGCAGCTCCTTCAGTGTTGCTGTAGGTCTCTTGGCAGCTTCCCTGACCAATTTTGATCTGGTCTTCATCAATTTTGGAGGGTCATCCAGTTCTTTGCAAAGTCACTGTTGTCCCATATTTCCTCCATTTTTGGACGACTGCCTTCACTGTGTTCCATGGTATATCCAATGCTGTGGATTTTATTTTTGCACCCTTGTCCGGACTGATACCTTTGATGATTTGTAAGCTCTCTGCAAACCATGGCATTTGCTGTAGCAGGCAACTGAGTAAATGTCAGGAAAATCCGACTTGGACAGCTAAACTTTATTTGGGGTTAATCAGAGTCTCTTAAATTGATGGCAGGTTTGTACCCAAGAAGACTGAATGCTGTAATTAAATCAAAAGGTGCTTCAACAAAGTATTAGTTTAAGGGTGTGCACACTTATGCAACCAGCGTATTGTACTTGTTTTATTTTTTTTTATATTTTTCCCCCTAACAAATTTGTTTTTCCACTTGAATTACACAGGTTACAGGTCATATTAAAGACCGGAAAAGTTTTGAAATGATTTATTGTGGTCTCATTTTTTTAGATCACAAAAACCTGGCATTTTAACAGGAGTGTGTAAACATTTTGTATCCACTGTACATAGGCAGGAGAGGATTACGGTTAAGGGCAGGAGCCTGAGCTTTGGATACAAAGTCTGGAGTGACTGAGGTCTGATTGGGTTGGATTTGAATACAAACCATAGAAGAATGGACAGAAGAGAACATCAAATGCAGTCTTTTTACGTAAATTCCTCAGATACCACAAATTAAATTTTGTTAGAAGTTTGATGTCCAACACAGATCCTGGAAACCAGTAGCCTGCATGAAGGTCTCATTATAACCAAGACTTAAGTTAGCAGCTGGTAACTGGATCCCACTGTTTCCTAAGGTGCATTCACAGGTAGGGTGGGGATACTGACAAGAAGCCTACAAGACTGTACACATATGGTGATGCCTTTCCAGGTCTGGCATCCTCAGGACAGGAGCCTTCAGGTCCGACTATGGTGAAAATGCATCACACGCAGACTGTCTTGAAGGTTCTCCAACTACCCAAACTTTCAGGGTTACAACTCATGTTGTGGGGGGGACTTCTGTCTTGTGGTCATCAGGTGATAGCTTTCCCACACCTGAAGCAGAAAAAAATGTTAAGAAAAAAAGCCTCTAACTCTTAAGCAAGGTCTTAAAATTCCACTCTGGCAAACCCTAAGAAGGAAAGACATCCCTGATCAGTATCAGTAAGAAACTAAGGTCCCTCATAAAATCATCCAAGGCTAACTTCGAAAAAAAAATAGCCAAGGATTCGAAAGATAACCACAAAGCCTTCTTTAGCTACGTCAAGAATCTAAGTGGCAACTCGCAGATATGCTCTGAGCTAGTGCAAAATAGCACAAAATATACTGAACCTACTGATATTGCCAACATCCTGGCAGATAGAGTCAGTGCAAACTTCACCTCCCTCTCACCTTCAAAAGGGCCCACAACAATACTGGAAAAGGGTAGTGTCTCAGAAGCACAGGTGAAAACAGCCCTTTCAAAAGCCAAAAACACAGCATAAATGGGGCTGCGTCTTGCACGAACTACAGAATGAACTAACCCCCCACCAAAACACGCTGTTCATCCTCAGTCTCTCCACAGGCTATGAGCCCACAGAATGGCGCACAGCAATGGTTATTCCGCTCCACAAAGGAGGGGCCACAACGGACCCTGGTAACTATCGCCCCATAAGCCTGACTAGCCTGGTCTGCAAGGCTATGGAGCACATCATCATGGAACTCATTAACAAAGACATTGGGAACCTCCAAACACTTGACCAGACCCAGTGCGGCTTGGTTAAGGTCAGATCATGCCTACTAAACCTGGTCGACTCCTTTGAGACAGTCACCAAGGCCATAGACGAGAGAAAGGTGGTTCTCACAGCCTACTTTGATCTTGCCAAGGCGTTTGACACCATTCCTCACTCTGGTATTATAGAAAACCTCACCAGCCTAAACATAAACCCCTACTTTGTTGCCAACTGGCTTACAGACAGAACTCGCACAGTAAGAACAGCGGGTTCCAGGTCCGACTCTAAACCAGTCACAAGTGTCCTGCAAGACTCGGTTCTCGGACCCCTACTGTTCGGCATATATTTCTCACAAGTACAGGCAAACACAGGAGGACTACGGCTAACCAAGTTTGCCGATGACTGCAAACTGGGAGCCATAATTGACTCTCCAGCTGACAGGGACATCCTTCAAAAAGGCCTTACTGAGACAGACACCTGGTGTCAAAGTCATGGCCTCAAGCTAAATGCCAAAAAATGCATAGTCATCCAGTTTGGGAAAAACAAAACACCCACGAATTACCACATAGGCAGCAGCCCCCTTAATACAGAAGAGGTAATAAGAGATCTGGGGACCCAGATAGATAGTAATCTCTCCTTTGACAATCATACTGCCAAAGAAGTTAGGAAATCCTTCTATGTGGCCCATCCAATTACCAAGGGGTTTGCATCTAGAAAAGTACAGTTTTGTACCTATCATAAATGTAGATGTCCGATAGGTATGCATCTGCAGTCATAACATATGGGTTGTCCTGCCTCAGGCAGCCCTTGATTGGCGGATTCCAAAGTCTGGGTCTGGCCTCGGCTGATGTCGCACTTTCCCCGACGTCAGAGCTTCTGGGGTATAAAGGCATCAGCCGACGCCATTTTCCTCAGTTTTTCTTGCCCCAGATGCCAGGTGCCCTCTAGGAAGGCTAAATTTGGATAAATGCTGAAAAGTTCCAAACATTTGCAAATTATATACATGTATAAACAAACAAATACACCATAATAGATTCCCCCAGCTAGCTGAAAGAGGGGTAAGCACCCTAGGAATACCACAGAGGGGAAGGAGGGTGGGTAATCCTGACTGCAGATGCATACCTATCTGACATCTACATTTATGGTAGGTACAAAACTGTACTATGTCCTTCAAGGATGCATCTGCAGTCATAACATATGGGTAGAATACCATAGCCAATCTGGGGGAGGGGGTACTAAGAGAAGGATGGTGTAGTTAAGACCCCCTGCAGAACTGCAGTTGCAAACCCTGCTCGGGATCTGGAATATAAAGGTAGATTGTAATGCTTGGCAAATGTATGCATGGAGCTCCAAGTAGCAGCTTCTAAAATGTCCTTGGTAGCCACCCCCCCGTAGGAAAGCTGTAGTGGTGGCTGTGGCCCTTGTGGAGTGAGGCCTGATATTTTCAGGAACTGTCTTTCCATGAAAGGAGTAGCAAAAGCGAATGCAATTTCCTATCCATTTTGAAATTGTCTGTTTGGAAATTGCTCTTCCTTGCACCCCTGTTGCATATGCTACAAAAAGTTGGTCAGTTTTTCTGCTAGTTTTTGCTCTGTCCAAATAGTAGCGTAGTTGTCTGTGTATATCCAAGGTATGCAAAAGTTTTTCCCCTTTGTTCTGTGGGTTAGGGAAGAACGTTGGCAAGTGAATAGCTTGGTTCAAGGATACCCTAGATACCACCTTTGGCATGAAAGTAGGATTGGTTCTTAGTGACACTCTATCCTGGTGAAAAATAAGAAAAGGTTGCACTGCCATTAATGCCTGTAACTCAGATAATCTTCTTGCTGAAGTGATTGCCAGAAGGAAAGCAGTTTTCCAAGATAGGAACTGTAGGTCTGCTGATGCTGCTGGTTCAAAGGGAGGCAGAGTCAGTTTTTCCAGCACAAAATTGAGATCCCATGCAGGTGGAGGGGGTCTTCTTGGAGGTTTAACATTTTTGATCCCTCTCAAAAATTGCCTGAGAAGAGGGTGAGAGAAGATAGGTGGATCCATATTGTATTCTGCTGAAATTGCTGAAGCATGAATCTTAATGGAAGAATAAGACAGGCCATTGTGGAACAATTCTGCTAAGTATTCAAGAATGTGTGCTAGGTTTGCCACTGTGACATCTGTGCCCTTTGATGTGCTCCAGATAAGAGATCTCTTCCATTTAGCCGAGTATGTCTTCCTTGTGGAAGGTCTGCGAGCCTCCAGGTTAATGTCCTTCACCCTCTGAGATAAAAGAGTTTGGTTGGGTTTTAAGGAATTTTCCAGGCAGTTAGCTGTAATGTTTTCTAGTTGGGATGCAGGGTTTTGAAATTGTTCTGCGTTAGAAGAGGAGGCCATTGAGGAAGAGGACATGAGTTTGCCTGAGACATGCTTCTCAATAGTGGGTACCAGTGTTGTCTTGGCCAGTCTGGAGCTATTAGTATCACTTTTGGCTGTTCCTCCCTGATCTTCAGTAGAACCTTGTACATCAATGGGAGAGGTGGAAAGGCAGACTGTTAGGGCATTCCAGCTGAAAGAGAGAGAGTCCACCCTCCATGCTCGTGGGTGGTACGTCCTCAGTTGGTGGTTGAGTGGGGAGGCGAACAGATCTATCTCTGGCATTCCCCATGTCTTTGTTATAAGTTTGAAGATGTCTGGGTGCAGCATCCATTCGTGTGCATCCATGGTAGTTCTGCTTAAGCTGTCTGCTAGTGTATTTTCTTTTCCTGGTACGAATTTGGCCTGCAGCTGGATATTGAGATTCAGGCATAGGTTCCACAGATTCATAGCCATCCGGCATAGAGGGTAGGAATGTGTGCCCCCCTGTTTGTTTATGTACCACATGACCGTGGTGTTGTCCGTCATTAACAGATGTCCTTGTCGGAGGAAGGGTCTGAATGCCTCGATTGCATGCCTCACTGCCAGCATTTCCTTTTGGTTTATGTGCATGCTTAGCTGCCCTTGAGGCCATAGGCCTTGGATACGTTTGTCCTCCATGTGTGCTCCCCATCCTCGGTCTGAGGCGTCCATGGTGATGGTTTGCCTTGTTTTTGGTTTGTTGAAAGGCAACCCTCTGTTGGACCGGCAGGCCTGAGCCCACCATAGGAATTCCTTTTGAAGGCATGGAATGATTGGTATCATGGTTTCTAGACTGTGACTGTGTTGAGACCATACATTCCTCAGGTACCATTGTAATTTCCTCATATGCAACCTGGCATGTGGGATTAAAATTATGCAGGATGCCATGTAACCCAGGGCCTGCAGGACTTTCCTTGCAGTAAGCTGAGTTTGTCTTGTCAGCATCATGAAGTAATCTGGAAGTTGCTTTTGTTTTTCTTCTGTGAGAAAAGCCATCTGGGTGATTGTGTCCAGATCCGCACCCAAAAAGGTTATCCTTTGGGATGGTACTAGTCTTGACTTTTGGATGTTGACTGTGTATCCCAAGGTCTGTAGCAGGTGTATGGCATAGGCCAAGTCCTTTAACAATTTTTTCTTGTTGTCCGCTTGTATTAGGCAGTCGTCCAGGTATGGATAAATTTGAATTCCCTGAAGTCTGCAGTGTGCAATTACTGATGCCAGGCATTTCGTGAATACTCTGGGCGCAGTAGATAAGCCAAAGGGCAATAATGAGAATTGATAATGCTCTGATCCTGCAAGAAATCTGAGGTGCCTTCTGCAATCTGGTCGGATAGGGACGTGCAGGTATGCCTCCTTGAGATCTAGAGTCACCAGCCAAGACTCCTTGCCAAACATGGGAAGAAGTTGCTGTAGGGTCAGCATTTTGAATTTTGGCACAATGAGATAAGTGTTCAGTGCGGACAGGTCGAGTATAGGCCTCCATTGGTTTTCTTTTCTTGGCACAAGGAATAGTCTGGAGTAAAATCCTTGGCCTTGTTCTGTAGATGGTACCCGTTCTATAGCTTTCATCTGAAGTAATTTGCTGATTTGTCTTAAAGCCTCTGCCTTCTGGTTTGGTGGAAGATTTGGCATTCCGCCTCTTTTTGGCAAAGTATGGAAATGAAACCTGTATCCTTTGTCTATTTGCAATGTCCATGTATCCTTTGTAATGCAATGCCAGTTTTTCGAGAATAAAGCCAGCTTTCCGCCCAAGGGTGCTTCCAGTTGATCCCTGGTAGGCGGAATTAGAGTCAAGTCATTGTGTCTGTCCTGTAGTAGTGGTAGTAGTTGTAGCTGTTGCACTACTCCTCTGGTTGGCAGGCTGCCACTGACGGCCTCTGTAGGGGCCCTTGGATTGATCTCTGCCTCTAGGGCGCCTGTTTCTGCCTCTCTGTGGTCTGGAGGAATCTGGAAAGGACCAATTCTTTGTAGGCCATTTTCTACTGAACCTCGGAGGTTGAACTTGCAGGAAATCTTTAAATATTTGCACAGATTTTGCTTTTTCTTCAACCTTCTTTAGAATCTCCTGTGCAGGGGAGCCAAATAAATGCTGTTTCTCCATTGGAGCATCGAGGAGTTTAGCCTTGACCTGGTCTGGCAAAGATTGCTCCTTCAGCCAGGCATGCCTACGAATTACTGCCCCAGTCATAGCTGATCTAAATGAAGCCTCCAGTGCATCATAGCCACATTTTAAGAAATGATTACTGACCTGTTGTGAGTTGTGTACCAAATCCTGAAGTGATTTACGGTCTAAGGGGTCAGGTGAAGAAAGTTTCTTATTTAGCTGATCTAACAAAAATTCTTGGTACTGTATCATATGGAATTGACAGTTTAATGCCCTGGCAGAAAGAGTAGCAGATGTGTAAACCTTTTTTCCCCATCTCTCTAATGCTCTAGACTCTCTTTCAGAGGGTAGGGGTTTTTTGGCAGTAGCGGCTGCAACCCCTTTAGGGCCCTGAGAAATAGTTTCTGGGTCTGCAGCATGGGCTTTATACAGGTGAAAGTGAGAATCCGGGACCCTGTAATATCCGTCAGGTTTGTCGGGGGCCGGAGGAAGAGAATCAGGTGCAGCACTGACATCATTGTACACATCATCAATTACAGTTAGAACCGGAGGTATAGCTAAGGGCCTATGCTGGGGCAAATGCAGAAAGGTCCTTAATCTTTTTCTAGAATCAGAGAAATCCTGACCCTGCCATTGAAAGTGTTCTCTCATGGAGTGTAAAGTCTCCCCAAAGGAAAATTCTTCAGGGGGGGGAGGCTGAAGGGATAGATTCTTCTGCATCTGAATCCTCATAAGGCGAGTAGGCCCCTTCCTGATGGTCTGACAAATCAGATCCATCCGTGGAGTAATCTGAGGAGTGAGGTTCAGAGGGGTCAGTCCTGGGCATTTTGTCTGGAGGAGGTTGGGAGGCCCTGTCTGGGTGAGGTTGGGAACCCCTAATTAAGGAGATAAGGTCCTCAGCAAGACTGAGGATCTGAGAACTAGAGGAAGGCCTCTGGGATGTAGATTTGGCAGGCATAGCTTTTGAAAGTTTGGCAGCTCTAGCCCTGGAGAAGGCCTTAATAGACATAGAAGCTGGGGGCCTAGCTGCCCCACGTGCAGGAGTACAAATGTCCAAAGGTATGGTGTCGGACAAATCCTGAACACTAGCTTCGGTAAGGAGTTCTGAAGCAGACTCAGCCGGGGCCTCTCTGGCCTCGGTGGTCGGAGGTATGGTTTCGGTAGTAGGAATAGCCGTGGACTCTGTTTCAGCCGAAACAGAGACACTCGCGGTAGGCCTAGCCGTGGTTTCAGCCGAAACCGCGGGCCGCGAGTGTCGGTCCTTTTCCTTGCGTTTTTTGACCATATGTGTAGTCGGAGTCTGACGGCATTTTATAAGCAAAATCGGTACCAAAAACCTCCTCTGCAAACTCCGACCGATGTCTAAGAGTCCGTCGGTTGAAGGAGGCACAGGCTAAACAAGCTGATACGTCGTGGTCTGGGCCTAAGCAAGGAAGGCAGTAAGAGTGGAAATCCTTATGAGGTATTTGTTTCCCACAGGTTAAACAATTTACTTTGACATCGGCTGAGGCAAGAAAGAGTCCCCAACGGGGTACTTAGCTTTTGCGAAGTCTTCGGTAGCTGAAATCTCTGGATCTGACCGACCGGCACTTGCGAACAGCTTCTGCTTCGGGCACCGCGCGGCAAGAAAGACTGAGGAAAATGGCGTCGGCTGATGCCTTATACCCCAGAAGCTCTGACGTCGGGGAAAGTGTGACATCAGCCGAGGCCAGACCCAGACTTTGGAATCCGGCCGACCGAAGGGCTGCCTGAGGCAGGACAACCCATATGTTATGACTGCAGATGCATCCTTGAAGGACATCAAAGAGGTTATAGTGCCCCTCTATGATGGGTCTGATGAGTGATGAGTAGAGTACAATGCCCCATTTGGGATGTACCTCACAAGACTCTTCCAACAGCTGGAAAGACCACAAAAGCACCTCGCCAAGAGGATTACTGGCCTCAAACATAGGTCCTATGCAGCCAGACAGCTGTACTCAGTGGCATATCGCTTACTCAGAGGTGATCTCTGCCTGACTTACAAAGTCATGTCCAACTCAGAATTGATGGACATGCTCCACCTAAAGAAAACCAAGTCACTGTGAGCCACGTGCTCTAGTGAGTTAAACCTCACCACAACAATAAATAGAACATGCTGGAGGGATAGATTCCTGTCACAGAGACTCCCCCATGCTTTGGAACAAAATTCCTAACTACATTAGGCAGAGCCCCTCACTAACACTCCAAGAGAAGCCTTGACGAGTGGATGGGTAACAGAAAATACACCACTGGGATCACTTCATTGGCTTTGCTTGACAGAGGCTAAGTTAATCAATGGGGCGGCGAAAGCCGAACACTCTGGCTAGGCTTAAAAATGCCCTCGGGCAGATAGCCTAGTACCTACCTATGAACCTATAAGTGGATGTCACAAAACTCAGAAACAGTAAAACATAAAGAAGAAAAAAAAAAACTTGGGCAAAAAAAAAAAAAAAAATCACATGATTCATGCAATAACAGCTTCATAGTTGGTTGTTTATAGTTATCTGTAAGTCACCTGGAAGGGGAAGACACAAACTACTTTTTCTGGTAAAACAGAAATGAAAAATGCATAAATTGCTTATTTTTAATCATGCCTTAGGTCAATGTCCTTACTTAAGGAAGGAGCCAAGCTTAATTCTGTAAAACACCACAACAAATGATGTGAAAGTCAGACCAGAAGCGAAGATATCCACTTGCTGTACATTTCCCATGGATAAGTCATATTACTGCTGCAGTGATCTATCTGATGAACACATGCTTACTTCTACAGACAGAAGTAAAGAGAAAGAAAGGAACTGATTTTTGAAAAAAAAAAAAAAAAAAATTTTTGTTATTTCAAGCTGTAAACAGGCACTTACTACGACACTTTGCTGCTGCTGTGCACCACTATTGCGCTAATGGACATGTAGGATACTTTCTGGAACTTGACTGCATCTCAAGTCCACACAGGTGGTTCTTTCATATTCCTTCAGTTCTCTCTAGATAAGCACCACTTTCAGTGCCAAATGTACCAACCTAAAAAGCACAACTGATATGCCACAGTTTGATGACAGCGACTTTCCAGGAACCCTTGCTGCCGAAGGACACACTGGTTGTAGCACTGGCCATGAAAGCATCTTTATAGCACATTAGTGTCAGAAGTCCATACATGCAGTTCTTCAACTTGCTCTAGGTAGACACCATTTTCTAGTAAAAATGTGCTGTCATATAATCTCTCTCTCTTGTGCATCATGCATGCACACCAAGCTGCTTGCATTAGTGGTGAAGGCTTGCTAACGAATGACCACCATGCATTTTCCTCTCATGGGGGCAATGGGCTCCAGGTGGCATTTAGAGTCTGGCAGTTCCCATGGATACATCATACCCTAAGTGTCAGCACCAAATGGGAATACTCTTCTTTGAACCTGGCTCAGAATACTGCCATTACTAAGAAAGAGCTGGGTACTCTTTTGTGCTGGTTATCGAGCAGCAAGCGTGGGCAAAGGTTTAGAGGTAGGTCTTGACTGTGATTATCATGCACCTTCTTGGGCTTAGTACAGTCAATCCTCAAGAAACTATTTGCTTAATGGACAATGTAGCTGCAGCAGTGGAATGCAAGTTACTAGTGGCTGCAGTCTTCAGGCATTTATGGATCATCTAGTGTCAGATCCATGTAACAAGGGTTCTGAAGCAGTGGTCAATCCCCACTAATTCCAACATAGCCCTTCATTTCCTGTAGCTAAACCACTTAAACCCACCCTAGCTTTTCCATGGTTGAAGGGAAATGGAACTGCCCAGAAAATGGAAGTTCCATAAAAATTAGTTCTAGTTGGAGCTCTTGGTACAGCACTCATCAAAAAGGCTTTGGGGCAGAAAAGTACAGTTGTAAAGGTAAACGTACAATTACAGTACATGTTTGAATAATCACTGATGCAGTAGTCCTAGCTATATGGGTTATATCCTGCATAGGACATAACAGCCAGACAGTTTCTAAAGCTTGAAGGTACCTTCCACACACCCAAACCATCAGCTTGGCCTGAGCTGACTAGAGAGAGAGGTTTGGGTGTCAAACCCTTCAGAGCTTTCATGCCAACACAGTGCGAGACTGAGGCCTGAAAGGATAAAGCTAGGAGCAACAAAACAGTCCATACCTTGGCATAAATATACCAAAAAAACAAGGTGGATGGGGCGAGCGGCTACTGCAGTAGTGTTCATCCAAAAATCTACTGTTATGATAAGTTTACTTATACACACTGTCATCTGTTCCAACTGTTCTGCCATACTGCTATCTCAAGTACAAATAACTCACGGAAAGTGGAAAGCAACAAATAACCAAATCCAGAAACACCCGCTGAGCGAGACTTGATAAAGCCTGGAACTGTCCAGGCGAAAGCGCTTGTCCTGATTGTGCTTTTGTATCGTGCTAAAGGATTCGTTTTGGATATTAAACCTGTTTTTATCACTATACTGCTGCAGTTGAATCATTGCCTCGGCGGGTGTTTCTGGATTTGGTTATTTGTTACTATCTCAAGTAATTAACTTGGGAACACACAGCATCTGATTTATATTATTGTTAAACATAAAAGTAGGATGCATGCTCGTTCTGTGTAGATATGTATTTTCTTTACATCTTTCTTAAATAAAAGTGTGTTTATTTGCCCCATCTCAGTTTTACTGAAAGTAATATCTAGGAACTCTATCTGTTGAAAATGAACTATCTTCTTAAAGGTTAGATATCCTGTTGTTGTGTGTATATAATCTATAACTTTATCCAAATTCAGTAGCATACCACCCCAAATTAAAAATATGTCATCAACAATGTATTTCACGTCCCATGTGTACATCACAATATTAGCACAGGTATTAGCTATGACAGTAACCATGTAACCATGTGTGGAATGATGCTAATGTACAATAATAAAACCAATGAAATAAAAAAATTAAGAAAAATTGGCACATTCCTGAACAAATCCCACAGCTAAAACCAATAACAGAAGTGGAACCTAGTTTTGGATATAAACAGTCACAAACATTGAGAAATAAACTGTTACAGAGAACAAATTAAGCCAATCAATAATATTAAAAGTGAAAGGAAGGGGACATTTAAGTGCATAAAATGCAACTTTTGTAAATACATGCATAGTGAGAAATCGTTTAAGCATCCAGTTACTGTTAAACAAGTAACACTACAAACTTATGCTGTGACACAAAAATATAATATACATGGCGAAATGGAAGGCTTGTGAAGCATTTTATATTGGTAAAATGAATCTCAAACTAAGAGAATAGGAGACCATCTGTCTGACATTAGGGGAGGTGTAGAAATGATGTACTATATAACCACATGAACACATTTTAAGTTTATGGTCTTAGCACTGATAAATGAAAACATTAGGGGTGGGGATATTATAAATATTACCGAAACAGAATACAAGTGGATAAGATTAAGAGCACAGATTTCTTGTTTTAAACGGCACTATATTTATTAAACCTGTACTAAGAGAACTATCAAGTAGGACGGAACAGAATGCAATGTCATTTTAAATGTTCTTAATTGCTTTTAAGTCGCATGGTTTTAATGGGTCTACATTATTCCCGCGAAAGCCGAATCGGTCGAATACAATTCGCACGACGAGTGAAACGTGAGTACGTCGAACGCACTAAACCACGAAAGTGGAAATATCAAATTTGCATAGTTGGCCCGTCTGCGGAATAGCTCTGTAAGGTAAGTGTGCGATAGTTACGAACCTTAGGGTTGGGGTGCGGGTTAAGGTAAGTGCATAGATAGGTAATGTGTGTAAGGTTTAGTGTAGGGTTTTGTTAAGTGTGTGTGGAATATTTAGTTTGTTTGGGTATAGCTCAGTAGGGTAAGTGTGCAGTAGTTACGGAACTTAGGGTTAGGGAGGGATTAAGGATAGTGCATAGACAGTTGTGTATGTAGGGTTAGAAGTAGATTTTGGGGCTTTACTTTAGGGTTAGAAGTAGGGTTTTGGTTAGTGTGTGTATATGTTGTTTTTTTTTTAATGTGTTTCGGTAGGTAGTATGTTGCGGGTGGTGGGGTTGGCCAACTATGAGAGATCGAGATTTCGAATTTTGCGGTTCAGTGCGTTGCACTTATTCGCGTTTCACTCATTGTGGTTTGCGCGAATTGTATTTGACAGATTCGGCTTTCTTGGGAATAAAGTAGACCCGGTTTTAATAAGTCTACTTAAATGTGTATGATTTGATTTGGAAGCTTTTAGCCTGAACAAGCATTGTATGTGAAAGTTTTTAACTTGTGATTATTAAATTCAGTTCTTCTACTCCACTGTGGTTCCAAATACTTATTTTGTCGCCAGGTTTACTTACACAACTGTTCTCTGTCTATCAGACTGATCACTGCTACAGCAGTCTTCGCTATATGGGTAGGCTACCTTAGCTTAATACATTTGGGAGCTGAAATGGGAAGGGTCCAGGAGCACCTGATAATGGCCCTAGCAAAGCATGATCTTCACTTACAGTAAGAAATCAAGCTTATAGTGCTTTGAAAAAGGTATGTATAGAGGACCAAGTTGGATATTCAAGAATAATTCCAGAACACAACTCTTTCCAAAAAACAAGAAAATCCATAGATGAAACCAAGGCCCTGGTAGAGTGGGCATTAACCCTTCCTGGAACAGCTCTGTTGTGGTAAGTATGACAAAAGGTAATAGCCTTAGGCAACAATTTGGAAATACTCTTTACACAGGTTGCCCTTCTTACCTTCAAAAGAAGTGGGCAATTGATCCAAAGATCTGAAAGATTTAGTTCTCAGGACAGTAGCAGAGTTATCAGTGGAAATCCAAGGTGTGGAGTATCTTTTCTCCCTATTTTTTAGGTTCAGGAAAGAAAACGGGGAAATGGACAGTTTGGCCAAGTAAACTCGGATACCACCTTAAGCATAAAAGAAGTATTAGTTCTCAAAGAAACCCTGTCCCTGTGGTCAATGAGAAGGTTGACTCACCATAAGAGCTAGCAATTCTTTCTTGCAGAGGTCACTGAAAAATGATGATGCTTTCTGTTGGTTTCTTGCTGCTACTTGCTTTTACATGAGTGCATACTATTTATTGTAACCAACTAGTCTTTATTACTATATTGTACTAAGTACAATAAATACACAGACAACTGCTTCAGTTAATATGCTTTCTATTACATTTTCCTTTCAGATGTACAAGCTTGCAACACAGATGCTGTCAGCTCTGTATGGCAAATTCCCAACGCTTGATTACTTTTACACTCATTTATACCAAAAAGTCTGACATTTTTTCTCAGAGTCTGATGTACAACAGTTCTTTCTTTGTAGAACAGTTTTTCCTTTGTTCCCTTGCCCTTGGTTCTTTGTAGTTTGATAATCCATGGAGACTCAGTCTCGCATTACCTGAAAGGTGGTGTTCCACTATCTGAAACGTGATGTTACATCTTTAATTCGTTCATGTCCTTCCAGCTGCCATCTGCGCAGTTTATTTTTAGAGACTGTTTTTCAATAACATACTCCTTTACATGGATGCCAATATCTAAGCTATGCCAGCACACTTTCTACTTATTTTTCAGCATTTTATACTATTTCTAAATTAACCCTTTATATTTCAACTCATTCTTGCAGCTTTTTATTCAAGCTAATAATCATCCTACCAGTTTAAATGGAGACAGAATACTATTTTATTTCTGTTCCCCGTTATTTTATTATTTTGAGGAACGGACTAAACTTTAGTTAAAGAAAAGACTGCATTTATTTCATCAGCATTGCTATTTACAGCATTAACCACTTTGCTCATATTTACAATCATGACTTGTTGAGTTATTACAACTCTCTGTAACCTGCAGCATATAAAACAATTCCAAGCCATCATTATTATTACCCCTAAAACTACCAACACAGGCTGTATTAACCAATTTAGCAATTTGGTTCTAGATTATGACCATCTTCTGAATATGTCCCACCAGTTATGGACAGTGTCAGCTTCTGTTTTTGTCTTTTACTATTAACACTGGGTTATTTGAAACCACATATACAAAATGCGGTGCCACTAACATTTTGAAATTTGAAGGCAATATTGTCCATTTATACTACATTGTAATCTGTCTATTAAAGATACTTGCAATGATTTACTAAATAGTAGGATTTCCTTGTGCTTGTAAATTTACAATCTGTGAGATCTTTTTTACTAGTTTTTTTATACCAAGTTCTTTTAAATTTGCATTTGGTATCTTTAAAACTTGGAAATGTAATACTGAAGTGCAATATTTTTTTTTGGTACTGTTGTCCTATCATAGTACAAGTAGATGGTATTTTTACCATTTGATCTGTATGAAGTACTGGCCTGTTACCCAAAATGGTAATTATTTTAACCCATGGTCTTTTTCCTTGTACTGGTAGAAATCATACCTTTTTTTTTTTCCTGCTGAGTTTTTATTGTCTATACACTGACATTTTTTATGATGTCTTTTCTTGTCAGAACTGTTACATTTTTGAGGTAATGTACAGCATCTAACAGGGATAGAGCCGTTTACTGACATGTTTACATCAGTCCGATTCTCTACTTTTATGTATACCTGACCTTGTTTAGCTAA
Organism: Protopterus annectens; assembly: GCF_019279795.1. Lineage (NCBI taxonomy): Eukaryota > Metazoa > Chordata > Ceratodontiformes > Protopteridae > Protopterus > Protopterus annectens. The sequence continues at coordinate 352,477,112 of NC_056747.1, read as the reverse complement.
CCATGCTGTTACATTTGTGTTAAATGTTATCCTTCCAAAAGTACATGCTGTATGGTTTGTACAACTGAAATTGCCTTGTGTTCTATTTTGTGCAGTATTTTCCCAAGTTTTATTCGTGAAATATTGTAATTCCCTCGTGTTTTGATGTTCAGAATAATGCAAATGAAATGCAGATGTCTGTGTTGAATGCTGTGTGACTTGTCTCACAGCTGCATTTTTATCTATAGTCCTTGAAACGTGTTCCAGACACTGAACATTCAGCTTTGTCTCAAGCTGTACCAGAATATATGCATGCTAGCAAACAGAAACATGTATTTACCTATTATTTCTACATATATTATAGCAACAGATGAGTATATGCATCTAACTAGCAAACAGATGTGCACATGCATTTATGCATTTTTAAACATATTCATCACTGTATACATTCCCTCTGTTTTATTTTAAATCCAAAAAATACAGTTGTGTACACTTACCATAAATGTAGATGTTAGATTCACTGTTGCAGTTATCACATTTTGGTTATCTGCCTGCAGGTAGCCCTCAGCCAACCTTAATACCAGAATCCTGGGACTTCTGCGTTGGATGCTGTAGCTTCTTCCACGTCAGTTTGTCAGGGGTATAAAACATGCAGCGGACGCCATTACATTAGTTTTTCTTGCCCCAGATGTCAGGTGCCCCAAATATAGGAAGCAATTATATGGTATGGAACACCCCCAGCAAAAAGCAAATACACACTGTATAAGATATGCCAAACCAAAAAGGATAGGTAAAAGCAAAGAGAAGTCATTGGGCTGGAGGGAAGGTAACCAGGACTGCAACAGTGAATACATTCGAACATCTACATTTATGGTAAGTGTACACAACTGTACTATGTTCTTCGTGTTTCACTGTTGCAGTCATCACATTTGGGTTGATTCCCAAAGCTTAAGGAAGGGTGGAGGTAGTTAAGAAGCATAAGGGCTGGCAATGAGGCCCTGTACGAATGCTGTGGCAAATCCAGCTCTGGATTTAGAAAAGATAGGCAAGTGGTAATGCTTGGTGAAAATGTGTACAGAGCTCCAGGTTGCAGCTTCCAGGATGTCCCTGGTAGGGACTCCCCTGAGAAATGCTTTAGAGGTAGATGTAGCCCTAGTGGAATGTGTTCTGATCCCCTGTGGGGTAGGTTTTCCCATGGTGTTTGCAGCAGAAATGGATGCAGTGTGCTATCCATTTAGAAATGATTTGCTTTGAAATGGTCTTGCCCTCTGCAGCAAAGCTGACCAGCAGCTGGTCAGATTTTCTGAGAGGCTTAGTCTTGTCCAGATAGAACCTAAGCTGCCTGTGCACATCCAGGGAATGCAGTATCCTTTTCCCTTTATTCTGAGGATTAGGGAAAAAACGTTGGCAAATGAATGGACTGGTTTAAAACCACACTAGACACCACCTTGGGCATAAAAGATGGGTTAGTCCTGAGGGAAACCCTTTCCGCATGGTAGATAATGAAGGGTTCCACTGCCATAAGGGCCGGCAGTTCAGACACTCTCCTTGCTGAAGTGATGGCTTGACAAAGCTGTTTTTCCATGAGAGCCATTAACTGGGAAAACTACTCGTGCACCAACACCTTTGCCCAACGGTTCTTGGAATTCATAAATTCCAATACCCTGGATCAACTAATCCATAGTCCCACCAGGGGCTCCAATATCCTAGACCTGGTCATTACCAACATGGGAAATCGATGCTCCACACCTATGGTCACCAACCCGTTGGCCAGGTCAGACCATAAGCTAATCACCCTTAACATCCACATCCCACCCCAACCCCCCAGTAAGGAAACCTCCATAAAAAACTTCTCCAAGGCTAACTTCATGCTACTCAAGTCAGAAGTTACAAACTTCATGACACCCATGCAGACGGGAACTGAAAGTTCGACTGCTGAGTCCGACACTAAGGCACTGTACGAGCACATCCACTCATGCATGAATCGTGCCATCCCAAATAGAACCAAGATGCTCTCCTCCAAAAAAAGGAAGCCAATCTGGTGGTCCCCTGCCATAAACTTTACAACAAAAGGAAAAAAACTGTTGCAGAAGAGGAAAATCCCAGAATGCAAAACATTCCCTTACCAGCCTCAGTAAGAAGCGGAAATCGCTCATAAAATCCTCCGAAGCTAGTTACCAAAATAAAATTGCCAAAGATTCCAAAGACAACCACAAGGCATTCTATAACTATGTCAAGAATCTTAATGGCAATGCTCAGATCTGCTTTGAGCTACAACAGAATGGCATTAAATATACCGATCCCAAAGATCTTGCTAATATCCTGGCAGATCGATTCAGTGCCAACTTCACACCCCTCTCACCCCCTAAATGCCTCATCTCAATACTGGAAGATTGCCAAATTCCGGTAACTGCCACACAGGTAAAAAATGCACTCTCCAAAGCAAAGAATACAGCATCCATTGGACCAGATGGCATCCCGGGCTGTGCACTACATGAACTACAAAATTAACTGGCACCTCACCTAAGTGTCATGTTTAATCATACCCTCAACTCAGGCTTCATGCCCACTGAGTGGCGCACAGCTACAGTTACCCCACTCCACAAGGGGGATCCACCTTGGATCCTGGGAACTACTGCCCCATCAGTCTGAAGAGCCTGATTTGCAAGGCGATGGAACGTTATTATCATGGAACTTATAAACAAAGACATTGGCAACCTTAAAACACTGGACCCCACCCAGTTTGGGTTCATGAAGGGCCGATCTTGTCTCCTGAACCTTAATGACTTCTTCGAATCAGTTTCCGGAGCCGTGGACAAGGGTAAGGCAGTCCACACAGCCTATCTGGACCTCGCCAAGGCCTGTGACACCATCCCCCACTCTGGAATCATAGATAAACTTACTAAGCTGGCCATTAATCCCTACTTCACTCGATGGGTTGCCAACTGTCTTGTTTGACATCTACTTCTCTGTAGTACAGGCCAACATTAAGGGACTCTGACTAACAAAGTTCGCAGATGACTGCAAACTGGGAGCCATTATTGAATCCCCAAATGAAGTGGATACTCTACAAAAGGGCCTTACAGAAACAGATGCTTGGTGCCAGAGCCATGGCTCAAGCTCAATGCCAAGAAATGTATAGTTATCCCCACTTTGGGAAAAAACATGTACCTGTGAATTATCACATAAGGTGGCAGTACACTAAACACCGAAAGTGTGATGAGACTTAGGGACACAGGTGGACAGTGGTCTCACCTTCAATAACATCGCCACAACAGTCAGGAAATCCTATGTGGCACACCTCATCACTAAGGGCTTTTCATCCAGAAAAAAAGGAGGCCATTGTCCCACTGTACTCATCCCTCATTAGACGCATTATAGAATACAATGCCCCATTTGGTATGTACCTCTCAAGACATCTGTAATAACTGGAAAGGCCGCAGAAATACCTCACAAAGAATCACAGGCCTAAAGCAGATGCCCTATGCTGACCGCCTTAAAAAACCCCAGCTATACTCTGTCGCATATAGTCTACTCCAAGACGATCTCTGCTTAACATACAAGGCCATGTCAAACCCAGAGCTGTTGGACATGCTACACTTAAAGAAATCCCAATCCCCCAGAGCCACATGCTCCAGGGATCTAAATCTTGTCATCACAGTAAACAAAACATGCTGGAGGGATAGGTTCCTGACCCAGAGACTCCCCAGACTCTGGGATAGATTGCCCAGCTATACATGTCAAGCAGCGCACCTCTTTGGCCCTCTTCAAAAGGAACCTTGATGATTGGATGGGAGAAAGGGAATTCACCAAGGGGATCACGTCAGTCGCCCTGCTAGACAGGGGTCCAGGGAAGTAAATAGTGTGGGAAGAAATAGCCAGGGAATTGTTATGGCTAGGCCTGTATAGGCCCTAGGGCTGATAGCCTAGTACCAACCTATGAACCTATGAACTCTGCTGTAGCAGCAAGTTCAAAGGGCGGAAGCGTGAGCTTTTCCAATACAAAGTTAAGGTCCCAGGCTGGAGTGGGAGCTCTCCTGGGGGTCTTAAATTTTTGGCTCCTCTCAGGAACTGTTTTACCAGAGGATGAGAGAAGAGGGGTTGCTCAGTATTATAATGAGCTGAGATGGCAGAGGCATGAATCTTAATTCAAGAGAAGGATAGGCCTTTATGGAGCATTTCTGTTAAGTAATCTAGTATTTGAGGTAAGCTGGGCACAGCTGTGTCCGTTCCCTGAGACTGGCTCCAGGAACAGTATCTTTTCCACTCTTCCAAATAGCATTTTCTAGTACTAGGCCTCCTTGCCTCAAGAATGACATCTAGCACCTGCTTACTGAGGGTTGCTGGAGAGGAGTTCAGGGGATTAGCCAGACTGCAAGGTTCAGGGTCTGCAGCTGAGGGTGCAGAATGTGGCCTGTCTGCTGGGACAGCAGGGAAGGAGTCTGAGGCAGGTGCCATGGTTGTAGCACTGTCAGACTGCGCAAAAGAGGGTAACCATTTCTGGCATGGCCAGTCTGGTGCAAACAGGATTGTCCTTGGCTTGTCCTATTTGATCTTTAGCAGAAACTTCGAGAGGAGGGGCAGAGGGGGAAGGCATAGACAGAGGCTTTCCCAGGTAAAAGACAGGGCATCCACTTTCCAAGCGTGGCTGTGGGGAGTTCTGGTACAATATTTGCTCAATTGATAGTTCTGAGGGGAAGCAAAAAGGTCCACCTCTGGTGTCCCTCACCTGTTCCTCAAAATCTTTATTTTGGGTTCCAGTTTCCACTCGTGTGGGTCCATGAGATTTCTGCTTAAGTTGTCTGCCAGTGAATTTAGTTTGCCTAGCAGGAATTGAGCTTGTATGTGCACTTGGCTGCTCAAGGCTGTGTTCCACAGAGCCATGGCTAGTCTGCAGAGGGGGTAGGAATGGGGGATCCCCCCGCTTGTTTATGTACCACATAACAGTGGTGTTAGTCTGTCTTTACCATTAATTGTCCTGGAAGAATTTGGTCCTTGAAGGCTGTCAGAGCATTCTTTACAGCTAGCATTTCTTTTTGATTGATATGCAGGTGCATTTCACTTGGGTTTCATTTGCCCTGAATGCACTTCCCTGCCAGGTGAGCCCCCCATGCATAGTCTGATGCGTACGTTAGGGTTTGGGCGGCAGGGGGTAGAGTGAATGGTAGTCCCTTGTTTTGGTGGCAGGCCTCTGCCCACCAAAGGAATTCTAATTGTAGGCAAGGTATGATAGGAATCATTGCTTTTAGATCCTGAGAATGTTGACACCATAGGCTTTTTAGATACCACTATTGTTTCCTCATATGCAGTCTTGCATATGGAATTAGTAGAATGCACGAGGCCATGAACCCCAAGGCTTGCAGTATTTGCCTTGCAGATAGCAGGGTTTTCGTGGCCACTAGTTTGGAGTAAGTTGTCAAATGAATTTGTTTCTCTGGCGTGAAGAAAGCCATCTGGAAAGTTGTGTTCAAGCTTGCTCCCTGGAATATAATTTGTTGACAAGGTATCAGCTGTGATTTCTTTTTGTTTATGGTGTACCCCAGAGAAGTTAGCACCTTTTGTACAAATGCCAGATGATTCAAAAGTATGTCCTGGTTTTCTGCCTGAATTAGAGAATCGTCCAGGTATGGGTATATTCGAATATTTCTTTGCCTGCAAAATGCAATGACTGGAGCTAGGCACTTTGGCTAATCTACTGCGCCCAGGGTATTCACAGAGGGCATTGCAGAGAACTGATAGTGCATGCAGCCTGCTTTGAAGCATAGGTATCTTCTGCAAGATTCCCTGATTGGGATGTGCAGGTAGGCTTCCTTTAAATCCAGTGTTGCCAACCAGGCATCTTTGCCTATCATTGGAAGCAACTGGTTAAGAGTTAGCATCTTGAATTTTGGAATCACCAAAAAGGTGTTTGGGATAGAAAGGTCCAGGATAGGACGCCATGAGTTGTCTTTTCTGGGTACCAAAAAAAGTCTTGAGTAGAAACCGTATCCTTTTTCCTCTTCTGGTGCAGTCTGAATAGCCTTTAATCTTGAGAGGGTATACTTGCTTTTGAGCCTCTGCCCACTGATTTGGGGGTAGATCTGGCCAACCGTTTGGGGTTGGTAATGTGTGGAAATGAAATCTGTATCCTTGGGAAACTATGTTTAAAACCTATTTGTCCTGGGTAATGAGTTCCCAGTTTTTTTCTTGCAGAGCAATCTTTCCCCCCAAAGGAGCAGTCAGTTGAGAAGTTTTAAAGTTAAGTCATTGAGATGGCTTACCATAGGGGGGAGTCTTACTACTCCCTGATTTGGAAGTGGGAGACCCTACTGCTTAGTCCTGTGCGTACCCTGGGACTGAAGCCTGGTTGTTCTGCTGTTCTGGGTTTGAACTGAGAAGGCCTGGAAGAGGCAGGAAAGGACCAACTTTTTGATGGCCAATGCCTACTAAATCTTGGAGGCTGTACTTGTAAGAAATCATTACCAGTTTGCATAGATTTAGCTTTTTCTTCCATCTTTTTTAAGAACAACTTCTGCTTTGTTGCCAAACAGGCGGTCCTGATTTAAGGAAGCATCCAGCAATTTAGTTTTAACATGATCTGGCAAAGATTGCTCCTTAAGCCAAGCATGACTTCTAAGCACAGACCAGGTGACAGCAGCCCTGCAAGATGCCTCTAGTGAATCAAAACCACATTGCAAAGTATGTTTTCCAACATGTTCAGCAGAATGCATTAAATCCTGTAAATCCTTATTTTCAGCACAATCAGGAATCAACATAATTTTCTGTTTAAGCAATCCAATAATATGCTGCTGATATTTTAACATATGAAACTGGCAATTTAAGGCCCTGATGGCCAAGGTTGCAGAGGTGTATACCTTCTTACCCCATCTATCCAGGGCCCTGGAATCTCTACCAGAGGAAGTATGATTTTTGGCAGTAGTAGCCTTAATGCCCTTGGGTCCCTGTGAAATGGTCTCAGGATCCGCAGTAGGACTTTTAAAAAGGGACTTGAGAATCAGGAACCCTGTAATATCGATCAGGTTTTCTGGGAGCAGGAGGTAGAGTCTCAGGGGCCAAGCTAGATTCCGAAAAGGCATAATCAACAATGTCCAGCACAGGAGGGATAGCTAAAGGCCTGTGTTGGGGCAGGAGTAAGAAATCTCTAAACCTCTTTTTAGAATCAGAGTAATCCTGGCTTTCCCAGTGAAAATGCTCCCTAAGAGTATGCAAGGTTTTCACCAAAAGAAAAATCCTCTGGGGGAGAAGCAGAGGGAATAAAGTCCTCTGCATCAGAATCCTCAAAGGTAGATAAGGGTAAATCCTGGTCAGAGGAGACAAATTTCAGAATCCTAGTCAGAAGTATCAGCAAATTCAGTCCTAGGTCTCTTAGAGGGGGAAAGTTGGCTTCCCCTGATTAAAGTAATAAGGTCTTCAGCCATTCTTATTTGTTTTTTAGGCATGGAGGCCTGAACATGCGGTCTGGGTGTCTGTTTCCTAGGCATGGTTCGAGTTTTAGGCCTTGAAGAAGATGGCGTCTGTTTAATATGCAAGTCAGGCGGCCTGAATACACCCTCAGAAGCCGGTGCCTGCACAGCGGCTCTGAACCCATCCAAGGTATGGACAGCCGCAGGTTCCACAGTTGTAGCGTCTCGTGGCATTCCGGACTCCGAATGGGTCTCAGTAGAGGCCTGCAAATCTGAAGCAACGGGTATCGGGGGCTGCAAAAGCACCTCACTGAGTACCGCCGATCTGGTGACTAGCTTAGGAGAAGCGTCGTCGCCAGCTTTGGACCTAGGCGGCCTGTCTCTGTCTTTATCTTTGCGTTTTTTTGGAATGTCTGTAGTCGGATGGCTTACCGAAGATGTATCTGGATAATTGAACAGAGTACCAAAATATTTAGAAGCAAAAATATACCAATGACGAAGAGTTTGTGGTTTAAATAAGGCACAAAACAGACAGCGAGTTACGTCGTGGTCAGGGCCTAGGCAAGGAATACAGTACGAATGAAAATATTTATGAGGTATTTGCTTTCCACAAGAAATATAATTATTGCCCTTTACTGACATTGGTTTAGAGCAAGAAAAAGTTTCCCCAACGGGGAAGTTGAAGACTTCGATTCTGAAACTCGAAAATTAGAAGTTATGTACTCACCATAACGTTCCATCTGAGTAGGTGTATTCATTTGTCTGCAACCTGTGGGTTATGGATCCGATATCGGATCCGAACCGGCATGGTTTTCCAGCTATGGATCCGAGCTCTCAGCTCCTCCCCTTCACCCATAATGCCCTGCTCTCCCTACATGACCTCAGATCGAGTTTGCCAACAATAGAAATACCCTAAAAAGGGTAACACATAATATGCAGGAAACTGATCAGGCCAGGGGGATAGGAGGACGGGATGGTTGCAGACAAATGAATACACCTACTCAGATGGAACGTTATGGTGAGTACATAACTTCTAAATCTGAAGTAGGAGATTCATTTGTCTGCAACCTGTGGGACAGAGTCCCCAGCTACTTGAATCTTGGGCGGCCATCATGGAAGGATATTCCGGGGCACCGCGGAGCCAAAGGATGCTCTACCTCTAGATGTAATATCCAACTTGTAGTGAGAGATAAAGGTATGAGATGAAGCCCAAGTGGCTGCTGAACAAATATCATCCAGAGGAATCCTAGCTTTAAAGGCCGCTGAAGTAGAAACTGACAGGGTTGAATGGGCATGTACTCCCTCCGGTGCGGGCCTTCCAGAAGCTTGATAAGCCAATAAGATGCACTGCGAAATCCAGCGTGATAAGCAGACTTTGGAAATTGGTTTACCCAAATTGAATTTAGCAAAGGAAATAAACAACTGGTCAGATTGCCTATGACCAGCTGTCCTGTTCAGATAAAATCTAAGTTGCCTGTGAACATCTAAGGAATGTAACTTGTATTCACCTTTGTTTTGATATTTAGGAAAGAAAACAGGGAGGTTAATAGATTGATTAATGTTTGCTTCAGAAGCTACCTTAGGAAGAAAGGACGGGTTGGTCCTGAGGTATACACGGTCCGGATGAAAGACCAAGTAGGGAGGCTTGACGGATAAGGCTTGAAGTTCTGAAAATCTCTTGGCCGAGGTAATAGCTACTAAAAAGGCCGTCTTGAAAGATAAAAATTTCAGATCTACCGTAGCCGCAGGTTCGAAAGGGGGAGCGGTCAAGGCCTGAAGGACCAGAGAAAGGTCCCAAGGAGGAACCACTTGCTTTACAGGGGGTCTGAGAAGAAAAGTACCTTTTAGGAAAATCTTACGCAATTTGGCAGACATCAGTGGGCTGGAGTCTTGACCAATATGATAGTGAGAAATTGCCGCAAGTTGCACTTTGACCGTGGAACTGCTGGCACCATCATTAAAAAGAGTGGTTAGAAAGTCAAGTACCAGAGGAAGGGGAACTGTGAAGGGGTCTAGACCTTGCCACTCCGCCCAAATAGAGAATCGTTTCCACTTACTGCAGTAAACTTTCCTGGTAGATGGTTTATGAGCCGCCACCAGGATGGCCCTAACTGGAGACGAAATACCGGGAGTCCTGATCAGGAGTGGAACTGGAGCAGCCAAGCAGTCAGCTTCAGGTTGTCCAGATTCGGGGCTGATAGGCGGGATGGGTGAGATATCAGACCCGGAATGGGATCTAGAATCCAAGGAGGATTCACAGAGTGAGACCTTAGGAAAGGGAACCAGATCTGTCGAGGCCAAAATGGGGCAATGAGAATCATTCTGCACACCAACCGAGAGGCTTTCTGAAGAACTTGGAGCATCAGAGGCAAACGGGGGTAAGCATAAAGAAGACCGGGTGGCCAAGCATGCACCAGAGCGTCTCTTGGGGTATCTCCGGGAGGAGGTATTAGAGCGTAAAAACTGTCGCACTTGGTGTTTGAAGGAGACGCAAAAAGATCGCAACAAGGAGTTTCCCACCGTGCGAAGATGCGTTTCGCTACCTGAGCATTGAGAGACCACTCGTAAGGGGAGAGAATGGTGCGACTGAGTTTGTCCGCAAGGATGTTGGACCGACCCGGAATACGCGTTGCTATGAGAAAGCGGTTGGTGGAGATTGCCCATTCCCACACTCTCATGGCTTCTCGACAAAGAGGGTAAGACCTGGTTCCTCCCTGTTTGTTGATATACCAGACGACAGACATGTTGTCCGACTGAATCGCAATAGTTCCCAAGGGAAGAAAGGCCTGAAGTGCTAGCAACGCTAAGAGCACTGCTCTCATCTCTAGAACGTTGATATGCAGTAAGGTCTCTGAATCGTTCCACGTGCCTTGGACCATCCGGCCTGCAAAATGCCCCCCCCCACCCGAGGCGGGAGGCATCCGTGGTCACCGTGGCGAGAGGGGGAGAAGCACAAAAGGGGCGGCCTCCGTGGAGATCTGGAGAGTGGAGCCACCACAGGAGGGACCGCTTGCAAGCCTTGCTGATCGCAATGGGATGATGCATAGGAAGAGCAAGATACGACCACTGAACCAGGAGTGTCCATTGAAGGATGCGCATATTGAACCCAGCGAGAGGAAGAGCTATCACTGCCGCCATGGGCCCTAGAGCCCTCAGGACCAACTCTGCCGGAACTGAGCTGGAGTGGAAAATGGCCCGCACCTGGAGCTGCAGATTCTGAATTCTGTCCGCAGTGAGGAAGGCTCTTAATCGTCTTGTGTCTAACCTGGCACCTATAAAATCTATGAACTGCGTGGGTGCTAGGTTGGATTTTTCTGTATTTATTGTGATGCCCAGACGGGGAGCTAGATGGAGAAAGGAATCTCGCGCCAATAATAGTAGATGCCTTGTTGGAGCGGTGAGAAGCCAGTCATCCAGGTAAGGAAAGACCTGCACCCCCTGAAGCCTCAGGTGGGCCGCTACCACTGCTAATACTTTGGTGAACACCCTGGGGGCTGTGGTGAGACCAAAGGGAAGGACCCGGAATTGGTAGTGACTGGCTCCTAGCCAGAAGCGGAGAAACCTCCTGGAGCGCCTGTCCATTAGTATATGGTAGTACGCATCCTTGAGGTCTATGGAGCACATCCAGTGATTTTCTCCCAGAAGGGGGAGAATAGATTGCAACGTAACCATTCGGAACTTCTCCTTGGGAACTGCCAGGTTCAAGAGTGAAAGGTCTAAAACTGGTCTTAGATCCCCCGTCTTTTTTGGCACTAAAAAGAACCTGGAGTAGAACCCTGATCCAATCTGGTCTGGGGGGACGGGCTGGATGGCTCTTTTCTTTAGCAGATGGCCAATTTCTGCCAAAGCGGCCTCCCACTGACCGGGTGGAACGTCGGGGAGGGACTTCAATTTTGGCATGTGACGAAATGGGATACGGTATCCTCTGGATATGATTCGGAGGACCCAGCGGTCTGATGTTATGGACTCCCATGCCGCTAGGTGCTCCGAAAAACGTCCCCCGACTGCCTCCAGAGTGGAGCAGCCGGGCAACCCTTCAGGGCTGCTGCGCGGGCCGTTCAGAGAAGGGTTCTCTGGACCCGAAGTTCCTGGGAGCCCCTCTGCCCCTGGGGCGGCGTCCTCCCTGTCCTCCTCTGCCACGGAAGGATTGGTTGTCCGGAGCGGGTTGGGATTGCTGCGACTTCCGGAACCACATCTTCTTCTGGCCCTTTTGGTTCCTAGAATAGGGCCTCTGTGGCACAGAGAATCGGATTCCGACGGCAGACATAGTCTTCCCGTCCTTTTCGCTCTGGGTCAAGGTATCACGAACAGTTTTGCCAAAGAGGGCAGAGCCATCGAAGGGAGCATTTGCAAATGACGCCTTTAAGGGCTCTGTGAAATCGCAATGACGGAGCCAGGCCTGACGTCTGGTAACTAGGCCTGCCCCTGCGGCTCTAGCGGCACCTTCCGTAGCATGGGACAGTAACCGCATAGAGGTATTAGTGACGGACCTGAGAGTGGCCATACGGGTGGAGTGCAACAATTTGTCCTCCTCTGACATGGACTCTGGGGGGGATGCAGCGTATTCTTTGATAAGATCGCGCTGCATCCTAATCACATGTGCCAGGTAGTTCAGCGCCCTTACTGAAAAGGTCGCTGAACTAAACATCCGCTTCCCCAAGCGGTCCATCATCCGAGACTCCTTGCTCGGGGGATGGACTGAGGGACTCTCCTGAGCAAGTTCCCTCTTGGTGGCTGCCACCGTCAACATGGCATCTACCGGAGGCCCCATACTCCAATGGGCACGGTCAGCCGGGGGACTAAGTATACGGTCGGGCCTTTTTGGAATTGGCTCCACGGTGTCCGGTTCCTTCCACGCCCTGGTGGTAATCAGGTCCACCAGGGGGTTGGCAGGAGGGGACACCCAAGAGGTAAACGGGCCCGCTTCAAATGCCTCCAAGAATACGGACTCGTCCGAGGAAGACTTGGGGGCGGACCACCCCCCTTATGAGCATTTCCATGATGTCTCCAAAGGAGACATCCTCAGGGTGATCTTGGGAGCCTTCCCTTCCTCCAAGTCCGTGTCTTCAGTGAGAGACTCGGGGAGTCTATGTGCCTCCTCTTGCACGTATGCTTGCGGGGCATCCTCCGGGGGGCTGTCAGAGGACTCCTCGCAAACTGTGACCTGTTCCAAAGGAACAACTTGGGGCAAAGGAGCGGGCTGTCCCAATGGCCGGATGGTGGAAGCCTGGCCCAGTGCAGATGGAGCGCGGGACGGAGCCGAAGCAAGTGCCGGGGGTCCGGAAACCCTCAACAGGGCCCTCTCCACTACATCAAAAGCCGAGGGGGAGCCGACCTCGACCAAAGGATCCGATAATCGGCTCCCCCTGGGATCCGAAGAGTGGATCGGAGCCGGCACCGAAGCACTCTGATCAGAGGGGACAGTGCGCTCCGACACAGACAGTGCCGAAGGAGCACTGATCCCCCCGGATCCGAACCTCGGATCCAGGCTCCGAGAGGTCGGATCCGAAGCACTGAGTACTATCGGCGCCGACCCACCCCCGGCTCCGAAGCTGCTCTGTTCCAACTGCTCCGAACCCGGGTAGCGGGTCGGAGAAGGAGCTATAGGTTTAAAGAAAGGGGTCGAGCTCCCCCCCAGGGGGGTGGGGTGGGGGATTAAAGAGCACTCACATCTGCATCTGGGCCTGGATGAACCTTCTCATCATCTGGTCCAGATCAGCATCAGATAAACTGTAAGTAGATCTCGACGAGGCTACCGAGGTAGACCTTGAGTGCCTCCTGGATAGCCTCGACGGAGATCGGGTCTCCTCCTCCTCAGGTCCCAGTGAAAAGTACACAGGAGACCGGAGCCGAGGAGGGGGAGAACCAGCAGACAAGGAGGCCGGAGGAGAAGCCCGCTTGGCAGGCGGGGCCGAAACAGAGGTCTCGGCCCGCCGCTTATGGTGCTTCTCCCTCCGGTCCTTCTTTCTAGCTTCCCTCTCCTCCAAACCACTACAGGGAGGTTGAGTCCCAGGAGGAGGAGGGGGAGCCGGAGAGGAGGGAACCGTAGACACGGTACCCCCCGAAGGAGCGGTAGCCGGAGCAGAGTCCGGGGGCAAAAGTCCCACCAGGACCAGCTTCGACCTCCGCTCCTTCAATGCCCTGGGGTTGAACCCTGCACAAATGGAACATCCAGAAGTGAGGTGCTCAAAGCCAAGGCATCGAACGCACCGAGTGTGGCCATCAGCAGGGGAAAGCTTATGGCCACACTCGGAGCACTTCGAAAAAATTGCCTTAGGTTGTTCAGACATCCTAAGAACTTAGCTTTTACTTAAACTAATCTAAAAAAGTAAAAGTAAACTAGCCAAACAAACACAGGCCCAAACACACACTACGCACCAGCGAGGGGAGGGAAACTAAAGTTAAAAAGGTTAATAAAACTAAACAACTTTAACTACAAAAAGGGAAACCTAAACTTTCACACAAAACTGTCAAAAAAAACTTTAAATTTAGCACTAAAAATAGTTGAATAGAACACTTAGCTGTAGAGCTCAAGAAACCAATCTGGTCACCAGCGCGGCAAACTAGATCTGGGTCATGTAGGGAGAGCAGGGCATTATGGGTGAGGGGAGGAGCTGAGAGCTCGGATCCATAGCTGGAAAACCATGCCGGTTCGGATCCGATATCTGATCCATAACCCACAGGTTGCAGACAAATGAATCTCCTACTTCAGATCAAAAATTTCAGGAGGCGGCCGACCGGCACTTGCGAAAGTACAGTTGTGTTGTGTACACTTACCATAAATGTAGATGTTCGAGTGTATTCACTGTTGCAGTCATTACATTTGGGTTATCTGCTTGCAGTAGCCCTCAGTCGGCCTGATTAACAAAGTCTTGGGTCCTGCGTCAGTTGCTGTCCCTTCTTCCATGACGTCAGGTTGTCAGGAGTATAAAACATGCAGCAGACGCCATTACATCAGTTTTTCTTGCCCCAGATGTCAGGTGCCCCCCCTAATGGGAAGCAATTAAATACATAACACAAGGATATACCTCCAACAAAAAAGCAAATACACCAAAAAGCTTTTCGAGCATAGTAAATAAGTAGAGATATAGCCAAAAAGAAGAAAGTGGGCTGGAGGGAGGGTAACTAGGACTGCAACAGTGAATACACTCGAACATCTACATTTATGGTAAGTGTACACAAGTGTACTATGTTCTTTGTGTTTCACTGCTGCAGTCATTACATTTGGGTAGATTCCCAAAGCTAAGGTTGGGAGGAGGAATTTAGATAGAATTAGGACAAGCTACAAGGCCCTGCAAGACTGCAGTGGCAAAACCAGCTCTGGATTTAGAGAAAATTGGCAAATGATCATGCTTGGAAAAAGTATGTACAGAACTCCACATAGAAGCTTCTAGGATGTACCTTGTAGGGATGGCCCTGAGAAAGGCTGTAGAGGTAGATGCAGCCCTGGTTGAATGGAGTCTGATGCCCCTTGGGACAGGTTTTCCATGGAGCTTATAGTAGAAATGAATGCAGTGGCCCTATCCATTTTAAAATGGTTTGCTTTGAAATAGCTTTCTCCTCTGTCCCTGCAGCAAATGCCACCAGCAGTTCAGATTTCCTTTGAGGTTTAGTCCTGTCCAAGTAGAACCCAAGTTGTCTGTGCACATCTAGAGTGCAGTATCCGTTCCCCTTTGCTCTTTGGGTTAGGAAAGAAGGTAGGCAAATGAGCAGACTGATTAAGAACCACACTGGATACCACCTTGGGCATGGAGGGATTGGTTCTGAAAGACACTTTGTCCGCATGAAAGATGATGAAAGGCTCCAATGCCATTAGGGCCTGCAACTTGGATACCTCTTCTTGCAGAAGTGATTGCTAAAAGGAAAGCTGTTTTCCTTGAAAGGAATTTTAAATCTGCAGTAGCAGCTGGCTCGAAAGGAGGAAGAGTGAGTTTTTCCAAGACAAAGTTAAGGTCCCAGGCTGGAGTTGGGGATCTCCTTGGTGGCTTTAAATGTTTAGCCCCTCTGAGGAACTGCTTGAGCAGTGTGTGAGAGAAGAGGGGAGGCTCTGTGCTATAATGAGCTGAAATGGCTGAGGCATGAATTTTGATGGAGGAAAAGGACAAGCCCTTATGAAGCATCTCAGTCAAATATTGTAGAATCTGAGGTAAATTGGGCACTGCTGCGCTCATCCCTTGAGACTGGTTCCTGGTACAAAATAGTTTCCATTTTGCAGCATAAGATTTTCTAGAACTAGGCCACCTAGCCTCTAAAATGATATCCATCACTGATTTACTAAGGGGTGGTAAAGGAGAGATTTGGTAATTAGCCAGGCTGCTAGGTTCGGGGTTTGCAGCTGAGGGTGCAGAATCTGGTTCGCCTGCTGAGACAACAGGGAAGGAGTCCAAGGCAGGTGCGATGGGGCCAAGCGTGACACACTGTGCAGGAGGGGGTACCAGTGTTGGCGTGGCCAGTCTGGTGCAATTAAAATTGTCCTTGGCTTGTCCTGTTTGATCTTTAGTAGTACCTTGGAGAGCAAAGGCAGAGGAGGAAAGGCATAAACTGATAGTTTTTTCCAGCTGAAGGACAGAGCATCCAATTTCCAAGCTAGTTTGTGGGGAATCCTTGTGCAAAATTTGTCCAGTTGATGGTTTTGGGGGGAGGCAAACAGATCTATATCTGGGCTCCCCCATTTGCTTGTCAACATGTTGAAAATCCTTGGTTCCAGTTTCCACTTGTGTGGGTCCATGAGGTTTCTGCTTAGTGCATCTGCCAGAGTATTTAGTTTTCCTGGCAGGAATTAAGCTTGTAGATTCACTTGGTAGCGCAAGGCTGTGTTCAACAATGCCATGGCTAGTCTGCAGAGGGGGTAAGTGTGTGTACCCCCCCCCCGCTTGTTTATGTATCACATGACCGTGGTGTTGTCCATCTTTACCATTAGTTGTCCTGGATGAATGTGGTCCTCGAAGGCTGTCAGAGAATTCTGTACAGCTAACATTTCCTTTTGATTTGTGTGTAGGTGCATTTGACTTGGGTTCCATTTGCCCTGAACACACTTCCCTGCCAGGTGAGCCCCCCATGCATAGTCTGATGTGTCTGTTGTTAAGGTTTAGGTGGCAGGGGGTAGTGTGAATGGTAGTCCCTTGTTTTGGTGGCAGGCCTCTGCCCACCAAAGGAACTCTAGGCGTAGGCAAGGTATGACAGGAATCATAGCTTCTAGATCCTGTGAATGTTGATACCATTGCAGTTTCCTCATATGCAGCCTTGCGTATGGAATTAGAAGAATGCAGGAGGCCATGAACCCCAAGGCTTGCAGTATTTGCCTTGCAGATAACTGGGTTTTTGTGGCCACTTGTTTGAAGTAGGTTGTCAAATGAGTCAGTTTCTCTGTCATGAGGAAAGTCATCTGGGAAGTTGTATTCAAGCTTGCTCCCAGGAATATAATTTGACAGGGTACCAGGTGTGATTTATTTTTGTTTATGGTGTACCCCAGACAAGTCACTACCCTATGAATAAAGGCCAAATGATTTAAAAGTATGTCTTGGCTTTCTGCCTGCATTAGACAATCATCCAGGTATGGATATATTTGAATATTTCTTTGCCTGCAGAAGGCAATGACTGGAGCTAGGCACTTGTGAATACCCTGGGTGCAGTAGATAAGCCAAAGGGCAGTGCAGAGAAAGTACAGTTTTGTACCTACCATAAATGTAGATGTTTGAGTGTATACCCTGCTGCAGTCATCACACTTGGGGTTATCCTGCCGTCAGGCGGTCCCGCAGTTGGCCCGAATTCCAAAGTCTTGGTCCGGCATCGGTTGCTGTCGCTTCTTCCCTGATGTCAGAGCGCCAGGGGTATATCAGAGGCATCCGACGACATTTTTTTCAATTTTTCTTGCCCCAGATGTCAGGTGCCCCTAATAGGTAGGCAAAAAAAAAAAAAAAAATATATATATATATATATATATATATATATATATATATATATATATATATATGTATACATATACATATAGCTATATGGAAAAAATAAAACAAAAGCCTTAAGGACAAGCAAATACACCACAGAGGTAGTATAGAATAGAGTGGTAGAGATAAGTTCAGCTAGTTCAGAGGGGATGGAGGGAGGGTAACCTGGAATGCAGCAGGGTATACACTCGAACATCTACATTTATGGTAGGTACAAAACTGTACTATGTTCATCGTGTTACCCTGCTGCAGTCATCACACTTGGGTAGAATCCCAAAAGCTAAGGATGGGAGGTGGAGTCAAACAGGGTTAGAGGAGGCTAGAAGGCCCTGCAAAACTGCAGTGGCGAAGCCAGCTCTAGTCTTAGAGTAAAGTGGTAAGTGGTAATGTCTGGTGAAGGTGTGTACTGAACTCCAAGTTGCAGCTTCCAGAATATCCTTGGTTGGCACCCCCCTGAGGAAGGCTGTAGAAGTAGCTGCTGCCCTGGTAGAGTGGGGCCTTATGGTAGCAGGAACTGGTTTTCCATGGTGGGTGTAGCAAAAACATATGCAATGTCCTATCCATTTGGAAATGGTTTGTTTTGAGATCGCCTTTCCTTGTGATGCTGTAGCATGGGATACAAAAAGTTGGTCAGATTTTCTGAAAACCTTAGTTTTATCCAAGTAGTAACGTAGCTGCCTGTGAATATCTAAGGAATGCAGGAGTCTTTCTCCTCTGTTTTGTGGATTTGAAAAGAAGGTGGGTAAATGGATGGTTTGATTTAGAGCCACACTGGATACCACCTTAGGCATAAAGGAGGGGTTAGTTTGTAGAGAAACACTGTCTTGATGAAAAATTAGGAAAGGCTCTACTGCCATTAGTGCCTGAATCTCTGAAACTCTTCTAGCTGAAGTGATTGCTAGCAGTAGGACAGTCTTCCATGATATAAATTTTAAGCCAGCTGTGAAAGCTGGCTCAAAAGGAGGTAGCATGAGTTTTTCCAGAACAAAGTTGAGGTCCCAAGTAGGTGTTGGTGCTCTCCTGGGAGGCCTAATGTTCTTGGCCCCTCTGAGAAACTGCCTTAAGTGTGGATGTGAAAATAAGGGAGGATCCGTGTTGTAGTGAGCAGAAATGGCTGAGGCGTGGATTTTAACAGATGAAAAAGAAAGCCCTTTGTGTAACATCTCAGTTAGATATTGCAGAATCTGAGGTATGTCAGGCTGAAGGGTATTTTGGCCTTTAGCTTGGTTCCAGGCGCAAAACCTTTTCCATCTGAGTAGGCTTTCCTGGTGCTGGGCCTCCTGGCCTCCAGAATAACTTCCATAACAGAGAGAGGAGCTGGCTGGTTGCTTAGGTGATTTGCCATGCAGCCAAGTTTAAGGTTTTAAGCTGGCTGTGTAGAATCTGATTGTCTTGCTGTGTGAGCAGGTGGGTAATTTGTGATAGGATCCATGGTGGGCCCTGGGCCATATTCCTTAATAGTGGGTACCAGTGCTGGCGTGGCCAGTCTGGGGGCAATGAGTATCATTCGGGGTCTCTCCATCCGGACTTTCAGTAGCACCTTTGTGAGAAGGGGTAGTGGAGGAAAGGCATATACTATTAGCATTTTCCAACTGAAGGAGTGCACGTCCACTTTCCAAGCTTGATGGTGTAAAGTCCTTGTGCAAAACTTTGTTAGCTGATAGTTTTGAGGGCTAGCAAACAGATCTATGTCTGGGAGCCCCCATTTTTGAGTTATCATTGTGAATACTTGTGGATCCAGTTTCCACTCGGGATCCATGATGTTTCTGCTCAGGTCATCTGCCAATGTGTTCTTTTTTCCTGGCAGGAATTGAGCTTGTAATTGAACATGGTAAGCCAGTGCTGTGTTCCACAAGGTCATTGCTTGCCTGCATAGAGGGTAGGAGTGTGTACCCCCTTGTTTCTTTATGTACCACATTACTGTGGTGTTGTCTGTCCTTATGATAAGCTGTCCTGGATGCAAGAGGTCCTTGAAGGCTGTCAGAGCATTTTGTACAGCTAGCATTTCTTTTTGATTGATGTGCAGATTCCTTTGATCTGCTGTACTTAAGCCTTGAACGCACCGTCCTGCCATGTGTGCCCCCCAGGCATAGTCCGATGCATCTGTTGTCATGATTTGCCTGGCCGGGGGTAGGGTGAAAGGCTGACCCTTGTTGAGGTGACAAGCCTGTGACCACCATAGAAACTCCTGTTGAAGGCAGGGAATGAGATTTATCATTGTTTCCAAGCTGTGGCTGTGTTGAGTCCATACGCTTTTTAGGTACCGTTGTAATTTCCTCATATGCAGTTTTGGAAATGGTATTAGTAGTATGCAAGATGCCATGAAGCCCAAGGCCTGCAGAATTTTTCTTGCAGGGAGCTGGGTCTTTGTCGCCATTGTTCTGAAGTATTGAGTTAATTGTAGTCGTTTGTCTGGCGTCAGATAAGCCATCTGGGCCGTTGTATTCAAGCTGGCACCCAGGAATGTCATATTTTGTGAGGGCACTAGTTTTGATTTCTTTTCATTTACTGTGTACCCTAGGCAACTTAGAAGATGTCTTACAAAAGCCAGGTGTTGTAAGAGA
The DNA here is from genome assembly GCF_019279795.1 of Protopterus annectens. Taxonomy (NCBI): domain Eukaryota; kingdom Metazoa; phylum Chordata; order Ceratodontiformes; family Protopteridae; genus Protopterus; species Protopterus annectens. Next base: position 352,457,222 of record NC_056747.1, on the reverse strand, counting down.
ATGTCCCTGCTTTCTGCTTGGATGAGACAGTCGTCCAGGTATGGGTATATTTGAATTCCTCTCTGTCTGCAGTATGCAATTACTGGTGCCAGGCATTTTGTGAAGACCCTGGGCGCAGTAGATAAGCCAAAGGGCAGTGCAGAGAATTGGTAATGGGTTGAACCTGCAATGAAATGGAGGTATCTTCTGCAATTTTGTCTGATAGGGACATGCAGGTATGCCTCCTTGAGGTCCAACGTTACTAGCCATGCTTTCTTGCCCAACATGGGAAGAAGCTGCTGTAGTGTTAGCATCATGAATTTGGGTACTTGCAAGAAGGTGTTTAAAACTGAAAGGTCCAGAATGGGTCTCCAAGCATTGTCCTTTCTGGGGACTAGAAAGAGCCTTGAGTAAAATCCTTGGCCTTGCTCCTGTGTAGGCACCAGTTGAATGGCTCTCATGTCCATGAGAGCTGTAATTTGTTTTTGTGCCTCTGCCCATTGATTTTGTGGCAGGTTTGGCATTCCTTTTATCCTTGGCAAGGTGTGGAAATGGAATCTGTATCCGTGTGAGATAATGTCTAGGACCCATTTGTCCTTTGTGACGATGCACCAGTTGTCTGCAAAAAGTGCTAATTTTCCTCCCAAGGGAGCTGCCAAGAGGGTTTTGCTTGGCAGTTTGAGGTTTAAGTCATTGTGTTTGCCTTCTAGTGGTTTGGGACCTGTCTTCACCTCCCTTCTATGTTGTAGTGCCCCATTGGCAAGGTTTGTAAGGGATTTGTGCTCATCCTCTGCCCCTTGGGCGCCTGTATTTACCCCTCTGTGGTCTGTCAGAAGCTGGAAAGGACCAATTTTTTGTTGGCCAATTTCTGCTGAAGCGTGGGGGATGTACCTGTAAGAAATCTTTGACCGTCTGCATAGAATTTCCTTATCCTTCATTTTCTTTAAAACCTCCTCTGCTTTAACCCCAAATAAAACATCCTGCTGTAAGGGTGGATCCAGTAACTTTGCTTTAACATGATCAGGCAGAGATTGTTCCTTTAACCAAGGATGCCTACGTATAACAGACCCAGTAACAGCTGCTCTAGAGGAAGCTTCCAAGGCATCAAAACCACATTGTACAGTATATTTGCCCACCTGATCTTGCATTTCCTTGAATTCAGACTATTGAGGGTGCGTGCCCATCTTTTGTTTTATTTGAGACATTAGGAATTGCTGGTATTTAAGTATGTGAAATTGACAATTTATTGCTCTCATAGCTAGAGTAGTTGAGGTGTAAACCTTCTTCCCCCACCTATCTAGTGCTCTGGAGTCCCTTTCTGAGGGTACAGGATTTTGCCATAGAAGCCTTAGCCCCTTTGGGACCCTGGGAGATAGTCTCTGAATCAGCAGCAGGGCTTTTGTAAAGGAATTTGAGAGAGTCAGGCACTCTATAGTATCTATCTGGTTTGGCTGGAGCAGGTGGCAGAGAATCTGGATTTAGACTATATTCTAAGAAGACATCATCCACTATGTCCAAAACTGGGGGGATAGCAAGTGGTCTGTGCTGGGGGAGTAAAAGAAACCCTTGGAGCCTTTTCTTTGAGTCTAGTCCTGACCTTCCCGGTGGAAATGTTCCCTCATGGTGTGTAAGGTTTCCCCAAAGGAGTAATCTTCAGGGGCAGAAGCTGAGGGAATGGAGTCTTCATCATCAGAATCTTCATAAGGGGGAAAGGAGTAATCCTGTTCCTCAAAGGAGCCTGAGGAAACAGACACCTGATCAGAGGAGGCATAACCCTCCTCTTGTCTAGGCCTTTTGTCGGGGGGGGGGGGGGGTTAGGAACCCCTGATCAAAGAAATCAAATATTCAGCCATTTTAAGCATCTGTTTCTTAGGCATAGGGCCTTGACCTGGAGACTGAAGTGTAGCCTTTTTTGTGTTGAGAGGAGTCTTGAGCTTAGCACAAGATTTTATGGTGAGGATAGTCAGTCTGAAGATACCTTCAGAAACCGAAGGTGTTTCTGCAGCACTGGCTTCCCCTACTGCAATGTCGTCGGTAGGGCCTAAGGAAAAAGGCTGCGTCGGCCTAGAAATCTCTGCTGGGGGATCCGATGCGGTCTGGGGATCCAATTCAGCGGTAGCCAGGGGCTGCGTAGGCGCCTCACTGAAAACGGGCCAGCTGAGGCCTCTGAGTCTGGCTTGGATCTAGGCTGCCTGTCCTTATCCTTGCGTTTTTTATGCACGCCGGTAGTCGGCTGCTCCGACGGCATAGTGTAATTAAATTATCTACCGAAGTAGCATCATGCGAAATCAAAGCGACGCTTTATAGTTCGTTTTATTGAACCTAGCACAAAACCGACAACCAGTGACTTAGTGGTCTGGGCCTAGGCAAGGTATAGAAAAAGAATGCAAGTCCTTATGAGGTATTTGCTTCCCACAAGAAATGCAATTGTTGACTTTTTCTGACATCGGACTGAGGCAAGAAAAGGTTCCCCAATGGGGTACTTAGCTTTGAAGACTTCGGACTGAAACTCTATTCGAAAATCTCAGGTGTCGGCCGACCGGCACTTGCGAACTGCTTCTGCTTCGGGCACCGCGCGGCACGAAAGACTGAAGAAAATGGCATCGGATGCCTCTGATATACCCCTGGCGCTCTGACGTCAGGGAAGAAGCGACAGCAACCGATGCCGGACCAAGACTTTGGAATTCGGGCCGACTGTGGGACCGCCTGATGGCAGGATAACCCCAAGTGTGATGACTGCAGCAGGGTAACACTATGAACATCTAGCATGTAGCCTGCTTTGAAGCGTAGGTATCTTCTGCAAGACTCCCTGACAGGGGGCTGTGCAGGTATGCTTCTTTTAAGTCTAGTGTGGTCAACCATGCATCTTTGCCTAGCATAGGAAGCAGCTGATGAAGAGTCAGCACCTTGAATTTTGGAATCACCAGAACGGTATTTAGAGTAGAAAGGTCCAGAATATGACACCATGCATTGCCTTTTCTTGGTACCAGAAAACGTCTCTAATAGTAACCGTGTCCCTTTTCCTCTTCTGGTACCAACTGAATAGCCCCCATGCTTAAGAGAGAGTACCTGATTTTGGGCCTCTGCCCACTGATTTGGGGGTAGATGTGGCCACCCGCTTGGTGTTGGTAAGGTGTGGAAGTGAAATCTGTATCCTTGGGACACTATTTAAAACTCATTTGTCCTGGGTAATGAGTTCCCAGTTTGTGGCCTGCAGACAAATCTTTCCACCTAAAGGAGCATTCAGTTGGGAAGTGCTTGGAAGTTTTAAAAGCAAGTCATTGAGACAGTTTTCCATAGGGGGAAGTCTTACTACTCCCTGATTTGGGTACTGTAACCCCCCCACCGCTTAGTCTTGTGTGTCCCCTGGGACTGAAACCTGGAGTTTCTGCTGTGTCTGGGTTTGGCTTGAGAAGATCTGGAAGGGGCTGGAAAGGACCAATTCTTAGAGGGCCAGTGCCTACTAAATCTAGGAGGCAGAACTTGTAAGAAATCTAACAGTTTGCATAGCTTTAGCATTCATCTTTTTAAGAACTTCCTGTTGCCAAACAGGCTGCCCTGATTTAAGGGAGCATCCAACAATTTAGCTTTAACATGCTCAGGGAAAGATTGCTCCTTAAGCCAAGCATACCTTCTGAGAACAGACCCAGTAACAGCAGCCCTGCAAGAGGCCTCTAATGAATCAAATCCACATTACAAAGTATGTTTTCCAACCTGTTCAGTAGAATTCATTAAATCCTGTAATTCTTTATTTTCCGCATAGTAGTCAGGAATCAACATCATTTTCTGTTTAAGCAATCAATAACATGTTGCTGATACTTTAACATATGAAACTGGCAGTTTAAAGACCTAAAAGCCAAGGCTGCAGAAGTGTAAACCTTCTTACCCCATCTAACGCCCTGGAGTCTACATCAGAAGGGGAAGGATTTTTAGCAGTAGAGGGCTTAATGCCCTTGGGTCCCTGTGAAATGGTATCTGGATCCGCAATAGGATTTTTAAAAAGGAACTTGTGTGAATCAGGAACCCTGTAATATCAGTCAGGTTTTCTGGGAGCAGGAGGCAAAAAATCAGGGGCCAAACTAGATTCCGAAAAAGCATCAACAATGTCTAGTACAGGAGGAATAGCTAAAGGCCTATGCTGAGGCAGGAGTAAGAAATCCCTAAGCCTCTTTTCTGAATCAGAAAAATCCTGGCTTTCCCAGTGGAAATGCTCCCTTAGAGTATGTAAGGTTTCACCAAAAGAAAAATCCTCTGGAAGGGAAGTAGAGGGAATACAGTCCTCTGCATCAGAAGCCTCTTAAGTAGATAAGGGCAAATCCAGACCATCAGAAGAATCAGAAAAATCAGAAACCTGGTCAGAAGTTTCATAAACAACTTCAGTCCTAGGTCTCTTAGAAGGGGGAGGTTGGCTTCCCCTGATTAGAGTTATAAGATCTTCAGCCATTCTTATCATTTGTTTTTTAGGCATACAGGCCTGAGCATGTGGGCTGGGCGTCGTTTTTTTAGGCATAGAGATTTAGGCCTAAATGAAGAAGGAGAAGGTTTAATATGCAAGTCCATAGGCCTTAATACCCTCAGAAGCCGGTGCCTGCACAGCGGCTCTGGACTCATACAAGGTAGAGACATCCGCGGGTTCCACAGTTGAAGCATCTCACTGCATACCGGACTCCGAATGGGTCTCGGTAGAAGCCTGCACATCAGAAGTAGCGAGTATCAGGGGGTGCGAAAGCGCCTCACTGAGTATCGGTGAACTGGCGACTGGCTTACGAGAAGTGTCACCGACAGTTTTGGACCTCGGCAGCCTGTCTCTGTCTTTATCTTTGCATTTTTTTGAAATCCCGGTAGTCGGATGGCTAACCGACGACATTTCTGGATAATTAAACCAAGAACCCAAATATTTACTGGCAAAAATATGCAGACGAAGGATAGTGCGCAGATTAAATAAAGCACAAAACCGACAGCAAGGTATGTCGTGGTCAGGGCCTAGGCAAGAATTACAATATGGATGAAAATCTTTATGAGGCATGTGCTTTCCACAAGTAATGCAATTATTAACTTTTACTGACATCGCCAGGGAGCAAGAAAAAGTTTCCCCAACAGGGTACTTAGCTTTAGTTTAAGACTTCGGTTCTGAAACTTGAAAACGAAAATTTCAGGAGTCTGACAACCGGCACTTGCGAACTGCTTCTGATTCAGGCACCACATGGCAAGAAAGACTGATGTAATGGCGTCGGCAGCATGTTTTATACTCCTGACAACCTGACGTCATGGAAGGGACTGCAATCGACACAGGACCCAAGACTTTGTTAATCAGGCCGACTGAGGGCTACTGCAAGCAGATAACCCAAATGCAATGACTGCAAGAGTGAAACACTAAGAACATCTGCTTCAGGCACCGCACGGCAAGAAAGACTGATGTAATGGCATTGGCTGCATGCTTTATACCCCTGACATGACATCATGGAAGAAGGGACAGCAATCGACACAGGACCCAAGACTTTGTTAATCAGGCCGACTGAGGGCTACTGCAAGCAGATAACCCAAATGTAATGACTGCAACAGTGAAACACTAAGAACATTCGCAGGTTCCACAGTTGAGGAAGCATCTCATGGCATACCGGACTCCGAATGGGCCTCAGTAGAGGCCTGTGAATCTGAAGTAGCAGGTATCAGGGGCTGCAAAAGAGCCTCACTGAGTACCGGCAAACTGGCGACTAGCTTAGGAGAAGCGTCGGCAGCTTTGGACCTATGCGGTCTGTCGTTATCTTTGCATTTTTTCGGAATGTCGGTAGTTGGGTGGCTTACCGAAGCCATTTCTGGACAATTGAACAGAGTACCAAAATATTTAGAAGCGTAAATGAACAGACTATGAATGGTTCGAGGTTTGAATAAGGCACAAAACCGACAGCGAGGTATGTCGTGGTCTGGGCCTAAACAAGGAATGCAGTACGAATGAAAATCTTTATGAGGTATTTGCTTTCCACAAGAAATACAATTGTCAAACTTTTACTGACATCGGTTTAGCGTAAGAAAAAGGTTCCCTAACGGGGTACTTAGCTTAGCTGAAGAATTCGGTTCTGAAACTTGAAAACGAAAATTTCAGGAGTCTGCCAACGGGCACTTGCGAACTGCTTCTGCTTCGGGCACCACACGGCAATAAACTGATGTAATGGTATCAGCTGCATGCTTTATACCAGACTACCTGACGTCATGGAAGATGAGACAGCAACCGACGCAGGACCCAAGATTTTAATAATCAGGCTGACTGAGGGCTACTGGAAGGAGATAACCCAAATGTGATGACTGCAACAGTGAAATACGAAGAACATCTGGAGAAACCATGCAGTCAACTTGGGACCTGCTAAGGTCTGGAACTGGATCCAGAATCCATGATAGATGAAGAGGCCAGAGGAAGGGAAACCAAATATGACGTGGCCAGTAAGGGGTAATGAGGATAACTGTGCTCTTCGATCAAGACTCTTTCGGTAGAAATTTTGAGATGAGGAGTAATGGGGACAGGCATAAAAGGAGAATTGGGGGCAACCATGAAGAGCATCTCTCGGTGACTCCCCCGGTAGGGGGGAGCAGGGCAAAGAACTTGCTGCTTTTGTTGATAGGAGAGGCAAATGAAGACAGTTTCTGCCACACTGATATGCAGGGACTACTTGTGAGGTATCACAATGGACCTGCTTAACTTGTCTGCAAACACACTGCATTTCCCATGGATTTGCATTGCTATCAGAAAACGATTGGAAGAGATCGCCCACTGCCACACTCTCATAGCTTCTCAACAAAGAGGTTAAGATCTGGTTCCCCCAGTTTGTTGATGCATCACACTACTGACATACTGTCCGTCTGGATCACACTAGTCCCAGTTGGAAGTGTCTTGAAGGGGCAGCTCTCATCTCTAGGACATTAATATGCATTTTGGCCTGTATGGGACGCTATGTGTCTTGGTCTGTTTTTCCCAGGAAATGCCTCCCCACCACACACACATCTGAGCTGAGAGGCATCTGTGGTCACTGTAGCCTTAGGCTGAGGGAGAACAAAAGGATGGCCTTTGTGGAAATGGTGCGTCTCCAAAGAAGGTAATTATTGCATGCTTGAGTAATTCTGACTGGCACTTATAATGGGTGTTGGAAAATAAACCACTGAGTGGATAGTGTCCACTGAAGTACTCTCATACAGAACCTGGTAAGTGGTACAAGAGTGACTACAGCTGCCTTGGATCCCAAGGCTTGAATTATTAGCCGTGCCGGAAGGGAAGAATTCTGTATTAGTTTCTTGACTTGGAATGCGATGGTTTCTATATTCCAGGCAAAGGAAAAAAAAACTATTTGGGTGGTTGTTATCTAGGTGAGCACAGATGAATTCCAAACTCTGAGCTGAGATTTGTTGCAACTGTCTGATATTTCCCAGATTAGAGCACAGCTGGAATAAACAATCCCTTGCTTGAATCAGTTGATGCCTGGTTGGAGCAGTCAGAAGCCAGTCGTCTAGATATGGAAACACTTGGAATCCCAGTAGTCTCAGGTGAGTTGGTACGATTGCCATGCATTGGGTGAACTCCCTGTGGGCTGTGGTGATAAAGGGCAGTGGTCTGACCTGATAATGACTGGCTCCCACACAAATGCATAGGTATCTTCTGGAGCACCTACTCATTTTTATATTAGTACACATCTTGAAGATCTATTAAGCACATCCAGTGATCCTTGTACAGAAATGGCAGAATGGGCTGAACCATAACCATCTGGAACTCTGTGTATTGAACAGCTTATTGAGTTTGCTGAGATCCAAAATTGTCTTCACGTTTCCTGTCTCTTTTGGCACCAAAAAAGAATCTTGAATAAGTTCTGGACCCTCTCTGGTCTGTGGGACCTCATGGATGACTTTTCAGCAGTTTTTTTTTTTTTTTTTATTTCTAGAGAAGCCGTTTCTCTCTTACTGGGTAGTACAGTAAGGATTTTCTTCTGAACTGTTGGAAGGAAACTGGGAAAAAGCTACAACAACCTCTGGATATCCTCAGCACCCATAAGTCGTGTGTGATGCGTAGCCAGGCTCTCTGGTGCAGGGATAGGTGACCCCCAACTGCCTCCAGAGATGAACAGTCAGGCCTCCATTAAGGAGTGCTGATAGGATCTGTTGGAGAAAATCTCTAGATCCCTGGTTATATGGACCACCTCTGCCATGGGAACTGTGTTTTCCATTGGTGTTCCTAAACTCATCTCCACATGGATCTTGAAAGTGACCCTGGGACTTTAACCACATCTGCTACCTGTTTCCTAGAAAAGGACCTTCAGAGGTAGAAAAATATACACCCATGGCAGACGAGGTCTTTCCTTCTTGTTTGTACCTACAGCATGCATCTTTTACCTTGGGGCCAAATAAGTAGGTTCTGTCAAAGGGCACATTGTAGAAGCATACCTGTGCATATCTCCTAATGGAAATGCCTGAACCCATAGCCCTTGCAGTACTTTCAGCAGCAACTGAGATGAACCTCATGGATTAATTAGAAATAGAATGGAGGGTAGACAACTGTGAGGAAATGGTATTCCCCTTCCTCGGAGGATAAGGACCCCAAGACAGATTTTGTACGGCTCTTGATCAAATCTCTTTGAAGTCTGGTAAAATGCGCTAAATAACTCAGTGACCTTAAAGCAAAGGTCACTGATGCATAGATATGAATTCCAAACCTGTCCAGCAGACTGGACTCCCCTCTTAGAGCAGTGGACAGAGGAACACTGTTCTACTAGTTCTTCTCTCATGGCTGCTGTGACAACCATTGCATCAATGGGCACTCATTCACTCCAGTGAAGGCAGTCTTCAGATTTTGTCCAGTCTTTTGGGAACAGGCTCAAGTGTCCTCCATCCACACTCACCGATATACCAGATCTATAAGCTCATGGGCTGGTGGGTTTAACCACAAGGTAGATGGGGCAGACCCGAAAGCCTCCAAAACACTGATTCCTCTTGGGAAGGGTTTATAGGCAGAAAAATCACCTCTTTGTTTAAGGAGTTCCAAGAAATCTCCAAAGGAGACATCATCATGTGGTGATCTGGGGGACCCTTCCTCTCATCAGAATCGGTGTCTTCAGTGAAGGACTCTTGTGAAGAGTCAAGTGCCTCCTCTTGCACGTTCTCTTCAGAGGAACCTCCTCAGTGGGATGTTTCAGGGAGGTATCGGAAGAGATAATGATATCCTAATGGGACAGAAGGCTGGATCGGGCTGGCTGTCCCTGGAAGGGATGAAGGCTCAGGACACTAAAACGAGATAAAAATGTCTGATCCAAGAAGATAGGGTAGTTTGATCTCTACACATAGAGAAAACTCTCTCCATTACCCTGAAGGCAGAGCACCTACTGGAAGTAAAACAGACAGATCTGATTAAGGACGTTTTTGGGTCATTGGCTTCCAATGCCCTGTACGCAATGCACTCGAGGAGAGAGTTGGAACTGAGCTATCTAATGCGGATGCTCAGACAGTTTCGGAGTGGACAACACCACCCCAGAATCAGTGTCAATGCTTTGGTTCTTAGTGTCCTACAGCTCAGAAATACTCACTGCAGGATGACAAACTAAAGGAGCTGAAGAAACAATCTTCGGATCAGAGGAAGACCCCCTCCCCCCAAGGATTTCGGATCAGGCAGCTCTGAAAGTGAAGGACAGATTGCAGAAGGAGATGTTAAAGGTGGTGTGGATCTATGAAAGCTCCCAACAGCAGATGGTTGGAAAAAGGAAGTACAGTTGTGTACACTTACCATAAGTATAGATGTTAGAGTGTAGACTGTATTAACTGTTGCAGTCATCACTTGTGGGTTTACTCCCGCTGGGTAGCCCTCAGCTGGCCCGAATCCCAAAGTAAAGGATTTCCCTCCTGCATTGGCTGTCTAGGGGCAGAGACTGATGTCAGGTCATCAGGGCTATAAAAGGAGACAGCCGACATAATTACATCAGTTTTTCTTGCCCCCAACAGGTATGAGCCCCAAATAAGGAGGAAATAAAAGGGGAAGACGGAGGGAAATAGGACTGCAACAGTGAATACACGTGAACATCTACATTTATGGTAACTGTACACAACTATTATGTTCTTCGTGTTTCACTTGTTGCAGTCATCACCTGTGGGAGGATTCCCAAAGCCAAGAAAAAAGGGTGGTGGAAGGAATATAGGAATTAAAGGTACACAGCCTATTAAGGGGATGCCAGCATGTCCTGCAGGACTGCAGATGCAAAGGCTGCCCTTGTTTTGGAGAATGTGGCAAGCTGATAGTGCTTGATGAATGTGTGGACTGATGTCCAGGTGGCAGCTTCCAAAATATCCTTAGTTGGAACCCCTCTCAGGAAGGAAGTGGAAGTACAAGCTGCTCTACTGGAATGAAATCTGATAGATTTGGGAGGATGCTTTCCATGAAAGGAGTAGCAGAAATGGATTCAATGAGAGATCCAGTTAGAAATGGTCTGTTTGGAAATGGGCTTCCCCTCTGCCCCAGGAGCGAAGGAAACCAGAAGCTGGTCGGACTTCCTGACTGATTTGGTCCTTATCCAGGTAAAATCTCAATTGTCTGTCTATGTCAAGGGTATGCAAAATTCTTTCCCCTTTATCTTCAGGGTAAGAAGATGGATGGCCTGGTTGAGGATAACCTCAGAGACCACTTTAGGCATAAAGGAGGGGTTGGTCCTGAGAGACACCCTGTCAGCATGGAAAATAATGAAGGGCTGAGTGGCCATAAGGGCCTGGAGTTCAGAAACTCTCCTGGCTGAGGTGACGGCCAGCAAGAATACAGATTTCCAAGAGAGGTACTTCAGAAGTCAGCTGAAGCAGATGGCTCAAAAGGAGGTAAAGTCAATTTTTCCAGGACAAAGTTTAAATCCCATGCTACAGCAGGTGGTCTTCTGGGTGGTCTAATGTGTTCCACCCTCTACGGAACATTTTTAACAAATGTTGAGAAAAAATAGGCAGATTTGACTGGACAAGGCAGAAATAGCAGAGGCATGAGTTCAGAAACTCTCCTGGCTGAGGTGACGGCCAGCAAGAATACAGATTTCCAAGAGAGGTACTTCAGAAGTCAGCTGAAGCAGATGGCTCAAAAGGAGGTAAAGTCAATTTTTCCAGGACAAAGTTTAAATCCCATGCTACAGCAGGTGGTCTTCTGGGTGGTCTAATGCGTTCCACCCTCTACGGAACATTTTTAACAAATGTTGAGAAAAAATAGGCAGATTTGACTGGACAAGGCAGAAATAGCAGAGGCATACATCTTGATGGAAGAGTAAGACTATCCCTGTTCTAGGAGCTCTGCCAGTGTAGAGTGGCATGGGAGCTGCTGACAGCCTTGCTGTGGCACCAGATAGTAAATCTTCCATTTGGCTGAGTAGGATTTCCTTGTGCTGGGTTTTCTGACCTCCTTGATAATGTTTAAAACCTGCCTGCTGAAGGCTGTGGTGTCATCCGCCTTGGGGCTATCCAGCCATGTGGACAGCTTGAGGGTAAGGAGGAGTGCAGTACCATCCCTTTCTCCTGAGTTAGGCTTTCTGAAAGGGGCAGGTTTGTGGGAGGCTGTTTGGTCATTCTGAGGAGCCAGAGGTACTAGTGCTGTCTGGGCCAGTCTGGAGCAATGAGAATAACTTTGGTCCTTCCTCCCTGATCTTTAGGAGTACCCAAGGGGATCAGGAGCAAGGGGTAAGTATACACAAACAGGTTTCCCCACTGGAAGGATAGGGCATCCATGCTCCTGGATGGAACTCTCTGGAACAGAATTTGGTTAGCTGGCAGTTTTCTGGGGTTGCAAACAGGTCTATGTCTGGGCTCCCCCAGTTTTGTGTGATGTTGAGGAAAGTCCCCCTGTGCAACTGCCACTCATGGGGATCCAGGAGTCTTCTGCTTAGCTGATCTGCCAGGGTGTTTTGTTTCTAGTGACTGTGAATGCTGGCACCAGAAGTTCCTGATGTACCACTGTAGTTTCCCCTTGTGTAGTTTGGCTTGGGGTATAGGCAAAATGCAGGAGGCCATGTACCCCAGCGCTTGCAGGAATTTCCTTGCTGTGAGGTGGGTCCTGTGGGCCAGCTGTGTGAAGTATGAATGGAGGAAACTCTGCTTCTCCTGAGGAATAGAAGCTGTTTGAGTAGGTGAGTCCAGAAGAGATCCCAGGAAGGTTAACCTTCTTATGGGTAGGAACTGGGACTTCTCTTGGTTGATAGTGAAACCCAGGGAGGATAGAAGGGTTTGAACAAAAATGAGGTCCTTCAGGAGTCCCTCCTTGGTGTCTGTCTGAATGAGGCAGTCATCCAGATAGGGGTAGATCTGAATGCCCTTCTGTCTGCAAAAGGCAATGACAGGAGCCAAGCACTTGGTAAAGACTCTGGGAGCAATGGATAAGCCAAAGGGCATAGCAGAGAACTGAAAGCGTTGTGAGCCTGCCCTGCAGCACAGGAAACTCCTGCAGGACTTTCTTATTTGAATATGGAGGTAGGCATCCTTCAGATCTAGGGTCACTAGCCAAGCTTGTGGCATCAACATGGGTAAGGGTTTGTGTAAGGTCAGCATTTTGTATTTTGGTACCAGGAGGGACAGATTCAGAGTGGATAGGTCTAAAATGGGGCACCATGTGCCCTCCTTTCTGGGTACCAGGAACAGTCTTGAATAAAACTGTTTTCCAGCGTGCTCCTTTGGTAAAGGTTCTACAGCACCTTGGGCTTAAAGCTTTAGTATTTGACAGATGGCTTCTGTCCTCTGATTTGCTGTTACACCTGAGAAGCCTTAATGTCTGGACCTTTCTTCGAAAGAAAATCTGTACCCGCTGGTAATTTTTAGGACCCATAGATCTGAGGTGATAGCCTGCCAGCTCTGGAGGAAGAGGGAAAGTCTTCCTCCTAGTCTCTCTGGGAGGTTGTGGGGCAGAGGGGGAGTAGAGTCACAGCGTCCTTTGAGAAGGGAAGGGGCTTAGAACTCCCCTGCCTAGACGTTGCAGTGGTCCATTGTCTGGATCGGGTTTGTGTCTGGTAGGTCTGTTCCTGCGTGCTTTCATCTGGACGGGCTTTGTATGAGTAAGAAAAGACGCACGCTTAGTGTGGAAGTTCCTGCTGAACCTGGGAGGCTGGACCTGCAAGAAATCCTTCAGAGTCTGCACAGACTTGGCCTGATTTTCCATTTTCTTGATAACCTCCTCAGCTTGGGCCCAAACAGTTGGTCCTTATCCAGATGTATCGAATCAGGCATCAGGGGCTGCGAAGGCACCTAACTGAATTCCGGAGAACTGATGACCTGCTAAGCGTTAGAGTTGTTGGAAGGCTTACCCTTGTGTGGTCTGTCTCTATCTTTATCCTTACATTTTTTTGGAATGTCTATGGATTGTTGGCTGATGGACGCCATTTTGGAATGCGAAGACGGAAGACTAAATTACCTGGCTACAAAAGAGCTCTACGATGAACGGCTCTAGGGTTATAGGGGGCACAGAACTGGCAACAGGGGAAGTCGTGGTCTGGGCCTAAACAAGTGATGCAGTATGTATAGAAGTCTCTGTGTGGTATTTGCTTTCCACAGGCGAGACAATTAACTTTTTCGGACATCAGTTAGTGCAAGAAAAAAGGATCCCAAACAGGGTATTTAGCTTTAGACGTTTACAGTTGTAATTCAAACTCTGGTAGTGACCGGCCGACACACCTGCAAACTGCTTCTGCTATGGGCTCCATGGCAAGAAAGACTGATGTAATGGTGTCAGCTGCCTTCCTTTACAGCACTGATGACCTGATGTCAGTCAGCAAGCAACAGCAGCAGAAAAACAGACTCTGGCATTCGGGCCGGCCGAGGGCTACCACAGCAGGGATAACCCACAGGTGATGACTGCAACAGTGAAACACGAAGAACATCAACAATGCAGGGAATGTTTAGTTACCTGGGAGCTGGACATTATGAGATCGGTTAGTTTTCTGGTAGTACTGTTGTCTGAAAGGGTTGAAATTTTCTGTTTTAGTAATTCCAGTACATTTTGCTGGAATTTCAGCATGTGGAATTGGCAATTCAGGGCCCTAACGGCTAGGGTAGCTGAAGTATAGGCTTTTTTGCTAATCTATCTAAGGCCCTACTCTGTCAGCTGGGATGGGATTTTTTGAGGAACTAGCCCTAGCCCCCTTAGGACCCTGAGTAATGACTTCTGGGTCAGCTGTTGGATTTTTGAAAAGATATTTGTAGGTGTCTTGCACGCTATAATATTGGTCTGGCTTCCTGGGGGCAGGTGGGAGAGAGTCAGGGGTGAGTGAAGACTCCAGAAAGACATCTTCCACCACATCCAGGATAGGGGGAATGGCCAGGGGTTTATGCTGAGGCAGATCCACAAACTCTTTTTTTGACTGAGGGTAATCCTGTGTCTCTCAGTGGAAATGCCCTCTGAGGGAGTTTAAAGTTTCCCTGAAAGAGGTCCTCAGGAGGGGTGGCGGAAGGAATAAGGTCTTCAGCATCAGAATCTTGAAAAGGTAAAAATGTCTGTTCTTCAGCGTTAGAGTCTTCTAGTCCTGATTCTTCTGAATCCTGGTCAGAAAACCTCAAAAGTGTCTCTTCCTTTTAGCTGAGGACTTGGATAGGTTGGCTTCCTCTAAGGTGATTAAATCCAATGTTATTCTGAGCAGCTGCTGGGACTGCGTGGCAGGCTGGGAGGAATGTAGCTGGAGACTGGGTCCTTGTGATGGGGTCTTTTTAGGAGTAGTCTTGATCTTGGGTCTAGATGATTCAGAGGCCTTACACAAGGTTATCTTAACAGGCGATGTGGTCATCTGTCTCTGCCTGGCGTTGGTCATCAGTACCATCTCCGCAGAAGACAGTGCCTACGAAGTGGCTCCAGACCCAACCGCATGAGTGAAGGCCAACATCCTGGCAGGAGAAGATGGACCCGGTGGCGTACCGGACGCCAAACTGGTCTCAGTAGAGGCCTGCAACAATTAATTGGCTGGCATCAGGGGCTGTAAAGGTGCCTTACTAAGTCCAGCACCTAAACTAAGAGGAAGGCTGGGTGGCTTCAGACCGGAGTCGTCCGCGGGCCTAGCTTTCTGAGGCCTTTCCTTTATCTTTCTTTTTCCTAGGTAATTCCACAGCCTGACCGACAGATGCCATACCTCGATGAGACAAAGAATTGCTGAAGTGTCTAGCTACAATTTCAGCTCTACATCTAATACGTCTATCATTAAACACGGCACATAACTGACATCCATGGATGTCGTGGTCTGGACCTAGGCAGGTGAGACCGAGGGAATGGAAGTCTCGGTGTGGGATCTGTTTTCCACAACTGAGACAATTACTGAATTTCTCTGACATCGGATAAAAGCAAGAAAAGTTTCCCCAATGGGGTACTTGGCTTTAGATGGTTTCTCCCTCTGGCAACGGCCGACCGACACACTCACAAAACTGCTTTTGCTTCGGGCTCCATGGCAAGAAAGACTGATGTAATGAAGTTGTCCGTCTCCTTTTACATCCCTGATGACCTGACATCAATCTCTGCACCTAGAGAGCAGACCCAGGAGGGAAATCCTTTACTCTGGTATTCGGGCCTGCCAAGGGCTACCCAGCAAGGATAACCCACAAGTGATAACTGCAACAGTGAAACACGAAGAACATCTCCCATTTAGATTCGAATCCTGAGGAACTTCCTCATCATGCTATCCATATCTGCTTTGAATAGGCTCCTGGAGGATCAAGCAGAAAAAGGCATTGATGAAGGCCTGGAATGCTTTCTTGGTGACTGTTCAAGGAATGGAGAAAGTAATCTAGATGAGATAGGCTCTGAGAGTAAAGGCAGAGTATAGATCCGAGGAGATCTTTCGACTCTTGGTTTTGGATCTAAAACAGATGAGACTTTTTCAAACATTTAGCTGGTGGCTCCGAGGAAGGAGCTGAAGTTGACACTGAAGTCGCTTAGAGGATCTTTTGTGTGAATTCTTAGCAAGAAAGTCACCCTTCTTATTCTGTTTCTTAGCAGTTTGAGCCTCCTACAAATAGAGTAGAGTGTTTGGAAGGGATAAGACCCTCAAGTATAAATTTATTCCATCAACCAAGGCTCAGGAGTTGAAGCCTTTACAGATTTCACAACCTACGTCTACGTGATTGGAACCTAGACAGTACTCACATTCTGTGCGAGTGTCTGGATTCAGAATTTTGTGCCCACAAGCCACACATTTTTTGAAAAAGGATAGTTTGTCTGACAGTGAAATATCGGAGCAAAATTTAGAACAATTCACTACAACAGGAAAACAAGGATAGAAATGATTTTTTTTAACAAGGAAATAAAGTGAAGAAAAAAAAGAAATGAAAGAATTACCAACAATTAAAAAAAAAAAAAAAAAAAAAAGTACTATGATTAGTAGGGAAAGGGAAGACTACAAACAATGGTATAAAGAGGTTCTCACCGAGTTTGACAAAAAAGGCCTAATATGTAAATGTTATAAGGGTAAAAGAGACGAAACAGAAATAAATGAAATTAAACTCGCTTAAAAGCTGAAACTACTGATTAAACACTACCCAAACCTCGAGAGCTCTCAATCTATGTCTGTTCGTAATGGTGGCAAACCTGAGGTATGTTAGGTTGCTGGGGGCAGTATGGGTAAATGGAAGAGCTTGAGAGTTCAAGATTACACTATCTGGAAGAAGCGGCCAAATCTAATCTGAGGGTCAGATCTGAACCAAACAGATGAGGAATGAATGAAAATGGACATCATCAGAGCAATATTTAAAAAAAAATACAAGGCATTGTTTAGAAGGTACCCTGAGATTCATAAAGAATTTAACTGTGAGTACTAAGAGCTGCTGCCAAGAGGCAGTTTCTGCAATCACAGAAAATGCAATTCAGAGACGTATTAGCTGCAATAAGGAAAGACCTCATTAATCTGCTAATTTGCATGTGTCTGAATCATGTGTTGTTACTGCTAAATCAGCACTTTCCTGTGGCAATCACCACTGTAGCCCCATGCATCGCATTTACATAGGCATCTTCCTCACTCATTCTCACTCGCACAAAAACATACCTCTTACCAGACCCCGAGTTGACATGTCCCTAATGCATCTTATTTTTTCCTTTCTCTTGTAAATCATGAGAGGAGTGCAGTCAATAATGCCAAATGTTAAGAGTTTAATTCTTCATACTGTTAAAAAAAATCTGCATCATGACGCTAGACCTGCTGCTCTATTAAGTTTTTAAGTGACACACAATATTTAAAATCCCCGGTAGACCCTTGTGTTTCTCCCACCTTTAGTTGGAAGACTTCAGCATAGTTATTTAGAGGTATGGTGCCCCCCCCCCATGGGCACATCCCCATCCTGGACCAATTTTGCCCCAGCATTGTTCATCGGAACTCATGGACTATTATAGACAGTTAATACTAGTGCGTTTCATTTTTCTTATAGTTCAAAAAATAAAGAGCAATAAAAGCCTTCCTCAGTTAATGTAGAGTACTAAAGCTATACACTGTTAATCAGCTGCTTACTATGTAAAAGGGTGCAGGTTTTGACGCATTTTGTCGGCATTTTAATTTTTTTTTTCAGTGGCTTAAGCTTGTATGTAAAGATCCCTGGTATCTAGTGATGGCACGGAGGAGCTACATCTCTGCCTTACAAAGCAGCTGTTTCTTGAACCAAAAGTACAGGGTTCAAAGCTTTTTCCCTTGTATTTTGTTTGCTTTAATGACTTATGGTAATTGCAACAGTAACCCTGGTGTCTAGTGTTAAAACCGTTTTCGGTCTCGAGACTACAAGGTTTGAATCCTTGTAAACTTTAAGCAAGAGAAATACCTGGAGTATCTTTGTTGTCTAGTATTCCACCCAACTTTTGTGCTGCAAAACTGCTGTTCTAGTTACTTTCACGTGCTTTTATAGTAGTACTTCAACTTTGCTGGTGTCTACTGCCCTCCAAACATCGCAGGATTTGCTCAATCTATGGGAGACTGGAAATGTGATAGCCCCTGAATACACATTCATACATACAGCGCCTCACCCTTACCAGATTGCACTTAACGAATGCATTCATCCAATCACATACATACAAGTACGTGTGTGTGTGTACATATATATATATATATATATATATATATATATATATACACACACACACACACAGGAACACTCACATATGATCAAACTTTCAGAATTTTGACATTGTGAACGAAGATCTGCATACAGCTCAGAATGGGAGATGTCTCTTTTCCTTTCTGTAGTGCGATCTCGGACTTGGAATATTTAAGTAACGGGGGTGTGGGGTACTTGCCCCCCTGAAGAAACATTTACATATTTTTTTATTTGTTTTGGAATTTCGATATTCCGAAACACAGATCATACGAAATGCGATGTTTTGGAATTTTGAGATTCTGAATCACACACACACACACACACACACACACACACACACACACACACACACACACACACACACACACACACACACACACACACACACCCTTCATCACCTAAATAACCCCTGTTTTGACCACCCAGGCAAACACAGTCACCTGAGATCAATCTGCTTACACAAACAGACACTCATCCCACCACTACCCGTTTCCTAAACTCCCCAGCATGCACCCCTTACATAATCTCATCCATTGGCAGTAATGGGTGAATGCAAACTTTTGGCGGAGTTAATTAACTTGATCAGGTGAGCCAGTTAGAATGGTACAGTGGCATAGCAGAGAGCATTGTTGTCTCACAGCAAGAGGCTCCCTGGTTCAGTTCTCGGCTGGGGTGCGTTCTGTGTGGAGTCTGCATGTCTTCTCTGTGTTTGTGTGGGTTTCCTCACGCATTACAAAAACATGCAGTACAGTTGAGTCTTGATTATCCAAACTAATTGGGACCTAGGGTAGTTCAGATAATCAAACTGTTTGGCTAATCAAACATACATCGAACCATATAAAAAAACTTCTAAAATAGTTTGTTTTTCTGATGTAGGGAATACACACTTCAACCACTGAGGAATTCCAGTAGACAATTAAGAATATTTTTCACACCCGAACAGGTTACTTGGTCAACTTCTTTGAGTCAGTCACCAGAGCTGTGGATGAAGGCAAGGTGGTTCATACAGACTACCTTGATCTGGGCCAAGCCTTTTATACCATTCCCCACTCAGAAATCATACGAAATTCACTAAGCTAGGCATCAACCCCTATATCACTAGGTGGGTTGCAAACTGGCTCACAGACAGAACCCACAGTTGGAAAGTAGCTGACTCCAAGTCAGACTGCCGACTAGTCATGAGTGGAGTCCCACAGGGTTCTGGGTCCTTCTGTTTGGTATCTAGCTCTCTGATGTCCAGGCCAACAAGAAGGGACTCTGGCTGAAAATTTGCAGCAGACTGCAAGCTGGGAGTTATTAACTCCCCAAGTGATGTTGACATCCTACAGAAAGGTCTCACCGAGACAAATGACTGGTGTTAGAACCATGGCCTTAAGCTCAATGTCAAAAAATGTGTAATCATCCCCTTTGGAAAAAACACGATTCCCATGAATTACCACATCGATAGTAGTCCACTTAACACAGAAGGCGTTATATGAGATCTGGGAACACAGGTTGACAGCAGCCTCTCTTTTGACCACCACATTGCCACTGTGGTCAGAAAGTCCTTCTATGTGGCACATCTCATTACTAAAGGTTTTGCATCCAGGAAGAAAGAGGTCATGGTCTCCCCTCTACTCTTCCCACATTAGGCCAGTCATGGAGTACAATGCCCCATTTGGCATGTACCTCACTAAACATCTGCAACAACTAGACAGGCCGCAAAAGTACCTCACAAAGAGGATCCTAGGCCTTAAACATTTGTCCTATATGGACAGACTAAAAAACTCCAACTATTCTGTCTCATATCGCCTACCTTAGAGGCGATCTCTGCTCGACTTACAAAGCCATGCCTGACCCAGCTCCATTAGAAATGCTACCTCTAAAGAAATCAATTGCTCTGCACCACACAGTCCAGAGACCTCAACCTCATTACCACAATCAACAGAACATTTTGGAGGGACAGGTTCATAACCCAGAGACTGCCCATGCTATGGAACAGACTTCCCCATACATGTCAAGCAGAGCACCTCACTGGCCCTCCAACAGAAATATTGATGAGTGGATGGGAAATAGAAAATTCACCCCAGGGATCACTCACAGTGGCTTTACTTGACAGAAGCACTGGGAACTACGATCGGGTGGCACGATGCCAGGGTAATCCTATGGGATAGGCTTGTAAAGGCACCAGGGCCATTAGCCTAGTCCACATCTTTGAACAAGTTCAAAAAACACACACAAGCGAATACATATAATGTTTACATACTCAGACTAAGATTTTTCCTCCTCAAAAACTTTGGAAGGATACCCTGTCGCCATGTGTAAAAATGGGAAAAAAGGGGATTTGGATGGAATGGAGTTAACTAAACAGCTGTGTAAGTGCCTTATTACGAGCATTTCTACGGGACAGCGCACGTCTAACTAGCATACACTGCTCTCCTGGGATGCTTCATCAGCAAACTGGATGAAGATCTGGCCCACCATAGTGATCCTAAAGATGCCATAAGATCACTGTGGTGGGACTGTCTCTGAAACAGAAAGGACCAGTGCCAATAGCTGCAGCCTTTTCAACCTTGCTCTGAAAACAGCAATGTTAAGAGTAGCAGTGCAGTGACGGAAAAGCTAGCACACATTTGACAGCTCGCTAAAATGCTCTGCATGCTTACTTTGAAGAAAAGCTAATGGCAGAAAATTAAGGCTCTGATAAACATGCCAAGAAATATAGACTGAAATGTGTACAGTAATGGTAAACCTCCAGAATACAAATATTGAGCTTTCTTTGCTACATTTTATTATGAAACAGCATGTTTAATACCAAAACAGTGCTTAGCTGTAAAACTATAAAGCAGACATAATGGAATGGCAATGACCTCATTTCTGAGACCAAACTCCTTAATCTCTTGCTTCAAGTCTGCCGCCTCCTCAGAGATGGTACAACCCTGATAGAGGTTTATATTAGTTGGGGGGGGGGGGTGGCTCCCAGAATGCTTGGTCAAAGGTAGACAAGAACTAGTGCTAAAGGAATGTGCAGTGGGAAAACAATAAGTTTACCCTCAGTATTTAAGGACCACTTCCAAATAATACTAATACAAGAAAGTCAATACCTGCGCTGGCATACATGCATGCTATATTTCAGTGTTACTGCACCTAGAAACTAAAATAGAGATTAAGATGGTCAGACTACTTGAATTATTTTAATTTCTTCCTTTACCTCCTTTTCAGCCTCTTTGAGCTCAGCTTCCTTCTCTTTGACTCTCTGGACGAACATCTGTCTCATTTCTTCTTCCTTTTTCTGTAATTCACCCAAGAACTCATTCCTCTTAGCCTCATAGGTCTCTTGTAAGCTATTGAAAAAGGGGAGAAAACTAGATTATGTCTGTATTTTACAAAACTATCAGTCATACAAGGAACCTTGCCATATACTGGGGACTGGCATGAGATCCCCTCAGGACAAACAGAACAAAACCCTGTTATCCCCCCATTCCTTAAAATCTCCATGAAATTATTTTGTACTTGTATGATTTTATCAGCAGCTTAATGTTTGCCTTTAGTAAAATGTATACTTCTTGATATTGTTCAGCACAGTAAAAACCACAAGTCCCTTTCCAATCAAAGAGTGATAGCCCACAAGGACATTTCAACACAGCTTAACAGATGGGGTTTAACATCCAACAAATGGCAGTTCAGCCTGAGCTTTACTTTCTGTAAAGGTGCCTGTTCCATAATCCCTTTTCCTTACTTTGCTCAGTTAACTTCTCGCACACCTCGTCTACCTTCAGTTTTGAGATACAAGGAAATTGGGGGGAAAAGCTGCTATCACCATCTGCCATTCTCCCCTTCAATTTTCTTTTGATGCAAGTTATACAGTTTCAGTCAGTGGCCTGATCTGAAGAAGACTGGAAACTGAGCAGTTTTCTAATAACGGATTTTGTGTGCATGTGGGGGTAGGCTGGGGTGGGATATGGTATGGTACAGGCTTCTGCCTGCTTATACAGTCTTAGCTTGAAGCTGAGAATTCTTGCCCAGACACATGAAAAAGTACAGTTTGTGTACCTACCATAAATGTAGATGTTTGAGTGTATTCACTGTTGCAGTCATTACTCTTGGGTTATCCTGCTGGCAGGCGACCCGCGGTCGGCCAGAATTCCAAAGTCTAGGTCCGGCGTCGGTTGCTGTCACCTCTTCCCAGTCAGTGCGCCAGGGGTATATAACAGATGCAGCCAACGCCATTTTCTTCAGTTTTTCTTGCCCCAGATGTCAGGTGCCCACAAAATAGGCTAAAAATATTATGCCAATAATTATGCATGCAGTAAAATAAACATTTCCTTCATCCACAAGCAAATACACCACACAGGTTGTATAAGATACGAGAAGTATAGGTAAGTCCCAGCAAAGAAAAGGGGGATGGAGGGTGGGTAACCAGCACTACAACAGTGAATACACTCGAACGTCTACATTTATGGTAGGTACACAATTGTAGTATGTTCATCATGTTTCATTGTTGCAGTCATTACTCTTGGGTTGAATCCCAAAGTTAAGGTTGGGTGGCTGGGCCTAAAGAGGATTAGGAGAGGCTATAAGGCCTTGCAGAACTGCAGTGGTGAAGCCTGCTCTGGATTTAGAGTAAAGAGGTAAATGGTAGTGCTTTGTAAAAGTGTGCACTGAACTCCAAGTTGCAGCCTCTAAAATGTCTTTGGTTGGTACTCCTCTGAGAAAGGCTGCTGAAGTGGCTGCTGCCCTGGTAGAATGAGATCTAATGGCCTTGAGCACTGATTTGCCATGTCGTGAGTAGCAGAAACGAATACAGTGGCCTATCCATTTTGAAGTAGTCTGTTTTGAGATGGGCTTTCCTTGAGATCCTGCAGCATATGCCACTAAATGTTGCTCAGTTTTTCTGAACGCTTTAGTTCTGTCCAAGAAGAAGCATAGTTGTCTGTGCATGTCCAAGGAATGCAGAAGTCTTTCACCCTTATTCTGTGGGTTTGGATAAAAGGTAGGCAGATGAATAGTTTGGTTGAGGGCCACACTGGACACTACCTTAGGCATAAATGTAGGGTTCGTTCTTAGAGAAACTCTGTCTAGGTGGAAAATGATGTAAGGTTCCACAGCCATGAGTGCCTGTAACTCTGAAACTCATCTTGCAGAGGTTATTGCTAGGAGCAGAGCTGTTTTCAAAGATAAAAACTTTATATCAGCTGTATTGGCTGGCTCAAAAGGCGGCAGTGTGAGTTTTTCCAAGACATAATTGAGGTCCCATGCAGGTATAGGAGCTCTCCTTGGAGGTCTTATGTTTTTGGCCCCTCTGAGGTACTGTCTTATTAATGGATGGGAAAAAATAGGAGGTTCCGTATTGTACTGAGCTGAAATGGCTGAGGCATGAATTTTAATTGATGAAAAGGATAGGCCTTTGTCCAGCATCTCAGTTAGGTATTGTAAAATCTGAGGAATATTTGGTACAGATGTGTCAAGTCCTTGTGCCTGGTTCCAAGCACAGAATCTTCATTTGTCTGCATAAGATTTTCTGGTACTGGGCCTCCTGGCCTCCAAAATAACATCCATCACTGCTTTAGAGAGAGGTGTGTTTTGAATGGTTACATTATCCGCCATGCTGCCAGATTTAGGGTCCCGAGTTGGCTGTGCAGAATCTGATTTTTCACTAGGTCAGTAAGTGAGGAATAAGAGGCAGTGTCCAGGCTGGGCCTTGAGACAAGTGTTTTAGGATTGGGTACCAGTGCTGGCGTGGCCAGTCTGGGGCAATCAGGATCATTTTTGGCTTCTCTTGTCTGACCTTTAGGAGTACCTTGGGGAGAAGAGGCAGAGGAGGAAAGGCATATACTGTTAGACTTTTCCAGCTGAATGACAGAGCATCCACTTTCCATGCTTGCTTGTGATAAGTCCTTGTGCAGAATGTCTGTAGTTGGCAGTTGTGAGGGGAGGCAAACAGATCTATGTCTGGGGCATCCCCATTCCTTTGTTATCATGCTGAAGACTAGTGGATCCAGTTTCCATTCGTGGGGATCCGTAAGATTTCTGCTTAGTTCGTCTGCCAGAGTATTGTTCTTTCCTGGCAGGAATTGTGCTTGCAGGTGTACTTGATAAGTCAATGCTGTGTTCCATAAAGTCATGGCTTGTCTGCAGAGGGGGTAGGAATGTGTGCCTCCCTGCTTGTTTATGTACCACATGACTGTAGTATTGTCCGTCCTTATCAGTAGTTGTCCTGGATGGAGTAAATCCTTGAAAGCTGTCAGGGCATTCTGAAAGTACAGTTTTGTACCTACCATAAATGTAGATGTTCAAGTGTATACACTGCTGCAGTCATCACACTTGGGTTATCCTGCCGTCAGGCGGTCCTTCAGTCGGCCAGACTTCCAAAATCTTGGTCCAGCGTCAGTTGCTGTCGCTTCTTTCATGTTGTCAGTGCGCCAAGGGTATACAAGATGCAGCAGACGCCATTTTCTTCAGTTTTTCTTGCCCCAGATGTCAGGTGCCCCCAAAAAGGTAGGCAATGTAAATTGCTAATAAAACATACATAAGAAAAGTAATCAAAAACTTTCAGTTACCAGCAAATACTCCCCATAGGTAGCAAAGGGTAGAAGGCCTAGGTAAGTACCAGCAAGGAAGAGGGGAAGGAGGGAGGGTAACCTAGACTGCAGCAGTGTATACACTCGAACATCTACATTTATGGTAGGTACAAAACTGTACTATGTTCATCATGTTACACTGCTGCAGTCATTACACTTGGGTAGAATCCCAAAGCTGAGGTAGGCTGGCTGGTTCTATAAGGCCCTGCAGCACTGCAGTGGCAAAGCCAGCTCTGGATTTAGAATAAAGAGGCAGATAGTAATGCTTGGTGAAGGTATGTACAGAACTCCAAGTTGCTGCTTCCAAAATGCCCTTGGTAGGTACTCCTCTGAGGTAGGCAGTTGAAGTGGTTGTTGCCCTGGTGGAATGAGACCTAATGCTGTTAGGTACAGCTTTCCCATGGTGTGTATAGCAGGAACGTATGCAGTGCACTATCCACTTTGAAATGGTCTGTTTTGAAATGGCTTTTCCCTGTGCTCCTGCAGCATATGCTACAAACAATTGCTCAGTTTTCCTGAAAGCTTTCGTTTTGTCCAAGCAGAAGCATAACTGCCTGTGTATGTCCAAGGAATGCAGAAGTCTCTCCCCTTTATTCTGTGGATTTGGATAAAAAGTTGGCAAGTGAATAGTTTGGTTTAGAGCCCCACTTGATACCAGCTTTGGCATAAAAGTAGGGTTTGTTCTTAAAGACACCCTGTCTTGGTGGAAAATGATGAAAGGTTCCACTGCCATTAGTGCCTGTAATTCTGAAACTCTTCGTGCTGAGGTTATTGCCAGGAGCAGAGCAGTTTTCCAAGAGACATATTTTAAGTCTGCTGAGTTAGCTGGCTCAAAAGGAGGTAAAGTTAATTTTTCCAAGACTAAGTTGAGGTCCCAAGTTGGAGTTGGTGCTCTACGGTGCATTCTTATGTTTTTAGCTCCTCTGAGGTACAAAATGGTGGGTCTGTGTTGTAATGAGGAGAGATGGCAGAGGCGTGGATCTTAATGGATGAAAAGGAGAGGCCTTTTGTCCAACATCTCAGTTAAGTACTGTAGTATCTGAGGAATATTTGGGACAAGAGGGTCAAGGCTGTGAGCCTGGTTCCAGACACAGAATCTCTTCCATTTATCTGAAAAAGCTTTCCTGGTGCTAGGCCTTCTGGCCTCCAGAATGACATCCATAACAGCTTTGGAGAGAGACATTGCTTGTTTGACTAAGGAATCTTCCATGCAGCCAGGTTTAAGTCTTGAGCTGGCTGTAAAGTATCTGATTGTTTTGCTGAGTCAGAAGATGTGGGATTTGAGGCAAAATTCATGGTGGACCTTGTGATAAGTTCTTTAAGACTGGGTACCAGTGCTGGCGTGGCCAGGCTGGGGCAATCAGGATCATCTTTGGCTTTTCTTGTCTGGCTTTTAGAAGTACCTTTGAAAGGAGAGGTAGTGGTGGGAAAGCATATACTTGTAGGTTTTTCCAGATGAATGAGAGGGCATCCACTTTCCATGCTTATGGGTGGTAAGTCCTTGTGCAGAATTTCTGTAGCTGGCAATTCATTGGGGATGCAAACAGATCTATGTCCAGGCTCCACCATTTTTGTGTTATCATTCTGAATATTTGTGGATGCAATTTCCACTCGTGCGGATCCATGATGTTTCTGCTCAAGTCGTCTGTGAGTGTGTTTTCTCTCCTGGCAGGAATTGTGCTTGCAGATGAACTTGACAGGTTAGAGCCGTGTTCCACAAGGTCATGGCTTGTCTGCAGAGGGGATATGAATGAGTGCCCCCTTGCTTGTTTATGTACCACATAACTGTGGTGTTGTCTGTCTTTAGTAGTAGTTGTCCTGGATGCAGAAGGTCCTTGAAAGCTATAAGGGCATTTTGTATACCTAGCATCTCTCTTTTTGATTGATGTGAAGATGCCTTTGTTCTGTGGGCCACTTGCCCTGAATACATTTTCCTGCCATGTGTGCTCCCCAGGCACAATCAGAAGCATCTGTTGTCAGTGTTTGCCTGGCTGTGAGTTGAGTAAAAGGTTGTCCCTTGTTGAGGTGACAGGCTTGAGCCCACCATCGAAACTCCTGTTGAAGGCAAGGAACAAGTGGTATTACTGTTTCCAAACTGTGACAGTGTTGAGACCATACACTCTTTAGGTACCACTGCAGTTTCCTCATATGCAGTCTGGCATATGGAATTAGTAGTATGCAAGATGCCATGTACCACAAGGCCTGCAGAATTTTTCTTGCAGGGTGTTGGGTTTTTGTTGCCATCAATTGGAAATATTGAGTCAGTTGTCCTTGCTTGTCTGGCGTGAGATAAGCCATCTGGGCCGTTGTATTTAAGCTGGCACCCAGGAATATTATCTCTTGTGAGGGCACTAGTTTTGACTTCTTTTCATTTACTGTGTACCCTAGGCAAATTAGCAATCTTTTGACAAATGCCAGATGCTTCTTTGCTCTCTGCTTGAATAAGGCAGTCGTCCAAGTATGGGTAAATTTGAATTCCTTTTTGTCTGCAAAATGCAATTACTGGTGCCAGGCATTTTGTAAAGACCCTGGGCACAGTAGATAAGCCAAAGGGCAGTGCAGAGAATTGGTAATGCATTCAACCAGCTAAGAATCTGAGGAATCTTCTGCAATTTTGTCTGATAGGGACATGCAGGTATGCCTCCTTGAGGTCCAAAGTTACGAGCCAAGCTTTCTTGCCCAGCATGGGAAGAAGCTGCTGTAGTGTCAACATTTTGAATTTTGGAAAAGCCAGGTAAGTATTTAGAGAAGAAAGATCCAGAATGGGCCTCCAGGCTTTGTCCTTTCTGGGAACCAGAAAGTGTCTCGAGTAAAATCCTTGTCCTTGCTCCTGTGTTGGTACCTTTTGAATAGCTCACATGTCCATGAGTGCTGTAATTTGTCTTTGAGCCTCTGCCCATTGATTTGGTGGCAGATTTGGCATTCCTTTTAACCTTGGCAGAGTCATGGAACCTGTAACCTTGAGATACAATATTGAGAACCCATTTGTCTTTGGTGATCATATGCCAATTGTGACAGAAAAGTGCCAGTTTTCCCCGAGAAGTGCTTGGCAGCTGTAGTGGGAAGTCATTGGGGCTGTTTTCTATAAGGTTGAGGCCTGTCTTCCCCTTCTTTCTGAGTTGAAGCACCCCATTGTCGAGGCCTGTAAGAACCTTGTGGTTGACCTCTGCCTCTTGGACATCTGTATCTGCCCCTTTGAGGTCTGTCTGAAACTGGAAAGGACCAATTTTTTGTTGGCCAATTTCTGCTAAATCGAGGCGGCTGAACCTGTAAGAAATCCTTCACCGTTTGCATAGATTTTGCCTTATCCTCCATTTTCTTTAATACCTGTTCTGCCTTAACTCCAAATAAAACATCCTGCTGCAAAGGTGCATCCAATAATTTTGCTTTAACAGGATCTGGTAAAGTCTGCTCTTTTAACCAAGCATGTCTTCTAATGACAGACCCCGTAACTGCTGCTCTACAGGCCGCCTCTAATGAATCAAAACCACATTGCAAAGTATGTTTTCCCACTTGTTCAGCTGCATGCAATAAATCCTGCATTTCCTTATAGTTAGGAAGATCTGAATTTGGAAGCATTTTTTGTTTCAACTGAGACATCAAAAATTGCTGATATTTAAGCATGTGAAACTGACAATTTAAGGCACTCATTGCTAAAGTTGCAGATGTATATACTTTCTTCCCCCATCTGTCTAACGCTCTGAAATCTCTGTCAGAGGGAAGTGGGTTTTTTGCTGTAGAGGCCTTTACCCCTTTGGGACCCTGGGAAATACTTTCAGGGTCAGCAACAGGGCTTTTATAAAGAAATTTGTGAGAGTCAGGGGACTCTGTAGTATCTGTCTGGCTTAACTGGAGCAGGAGGTAAAGAATCAGGATTTAAACTGGATTCAGAATACACATCATCCATAATATCTAACACTGGCGGAATAGCAAGGGGTCTGTGCTGAGGTAATAAGAAAATCTGAGCCTTTTCTTGGATTCTGAATAATCCTGGCCCTCCCAATGGAAATGCTCCCTCATGGTATGTAAGGTTTCCCCAAAGGAGTAGTCCTCTGGTGGAGAGGCTGAAAAAATTGATTCCTCAGCATCAGAATCCTCATAAGGGGGTAAAAAGTATCCTTGGTCTGAGGATGAATCTGAAGAGATGGACACCTGGTCGGACGAGTCAGTCTGCATCCTGTCTAGGCCTTTTATCAGGAGGAGGGTGGGACCCCCTGATCAGAGTAATTAAGTCTTCGGCCGTTTTGAGCATCTGTTTCGTAGGCATGGAGGCCTGTCCTGGTGAATGTTGAAGTTATTTCTTTGTTTTTAAAGGGGTTTTAGACTTGGCAGAAGATTTAATGGTTAACTGAGTAGGTCTGAAAACACCCTCTGAAGCTGTGGGTTGTTCAACTGCTCTGGATCCCTCTGAAGGGTTAGTCTCGGTAGGCTGCAAATCTGGTGTATCTGAAGGCCCAGCCATCTCCACGTGGGAGTCAGTGGCGGCCTGTGGTTCCAAAGAAGTGGTAGTCAGGGGCTGCGAAGGCGCCTCGCTGAAAACCGGTGACTGGCCTAGAAGAGGCTTTGTCAGTTTTGGGCCTCGGATGCCTGTACTTGTCTTTGCGCTTTTTGTGAATCCCGGTCAGTTGTTCCGGCGGCATGGTGCAATTGAATTTTCTGCCAAAATAATGTCTGGCAAAATCAAACAGACGTTTAATAGTGCACTTGTTAAACCTAGCACAAAACAGACAACCTGTGACGTCGTGGTCTGGGCCTAGGCATGGGATACAATAAGAATCCTTATGAAGTATTTGCTTCCTACAAGAAATACTATTAACCTTTACTGACATCGGTCTGGGGCAAGAAAAAGTTTCCCCAATGGGGTACTTAGCTTTGTAGAAGACTTCGGTTCTGGATTCGGAATGAAAATCTCAGGAGTCGGCCGACCGGCACTTGCGAACTGCTTTTGCGCGGTAAGAAAGACTGAAGAAAATGGCATCGGCTGCATCTTATATACCCCTGGCGCACTGACATCAGGGAAGACGCGACAGCAACTGACACTGGACCAAGAATTTGGAACTCTGGCCGACTGAGGAACCACCTGATGGCAGGATAACCCAAGTGTAATGACTGCAGCAGTGTAACACAATGAACATCAGCTAGCATCTCTTTTTGATTGATATGTAGATGCATTTGGCTTGTGGGCCATGTGCCCTGAATACATTTTCCTGCCATGTGTGCTCCCCAGGCATAGTCTGATGCATCTGTTGTTACTGACAGCCTGGCTGTGGGTAGAGTGAAAGGCTGTCCCTTGTTGAGGTGACAGACATGAGCCCACCACAGAAACTCCTGCTGCAGGCAAGGAATGAGGGTAATTAATGCTTCCAGGTTTTGACAATGTTGAGTCCAGACACTTTTTAGGTACCATTGAAGTTTCCTCATATGCAGTCTGGCATATGGAATTAGCAGTATGCATGAAGCCATGAAGCCCAACGCCTGCAGAATTTTTCTTGCAGATAACTGGGTCTTTGTTGCCAACATTTTGAAGTAAGAAGTTAGTTGTCTTTGTCTGGCGCGAGATAAGCCATCTGGGCAGTTGTATTTAAGCTTGCACCCAGGAATATCTCTTGAGAGGGTACTAGTTTTGTTTTCGTTTACTGTGTACCCTAGGCAAATTAATAATCTTTTTACGAACGCCAGATGCTTTAGTAGAGTGCCCTTGTTCTCTGCTTGTATAAGGCAGTCATCCAAGTAGGGATAAATTTGAATTACTCTGTCTGCAAAATGCAATTACTGGTGCCAGGCATTTTGTGAAGATCCTGGGCGCAGTAGATAAGCCAAAGGGCAGTGCAGAGAATTGGTAGTGCATTGAACCAGCTATGAATCAGAGGTATCTTCTGCAAGATTGTCTGATTGGTATATGCAGGTATGCCTCTAAGTCCAAAGTTACAAGCCAAGGTTTCTTGCCCAGCATGGGCAGAAGCTGCTGCAGAGTTAACATTTTGAATTTTGGAACGTCCAGAAACGCGTTTAGAACAGACAGGTCCAGTATTGGTCTCCAGGTTTTGTCCTTTCTGGGGACTAAGAAAAAATCTTAAGAAAAAGAAAAGAAAAGTAGAGTAAAATCCTTGTCCCTGCTCTTGCTGTGGTACTTGCTGAATGGCCTTCATTTGCATAAGGCTCGAAACTTGTTTTTGTGCCTCTGCCCATTGATTGTGTGGCAGGTTTGGCATACCTTTTGCCTTTGGCAGGCTGTGAAAGTGGAACCTGTAGCCCTGGGACACTATATTCAATACCCATTTGTCCTGGGTGATCATGTGCCAATTTTGAGAGAAAAGTGCTAGTTTTTCCCACCAAGGGGGCTGCAAGAAGATAAGTGCTTGGTGCTGGCAGAGGCAAGTCATTGGGACTGTTTCCTGTATGGCTGTGCTTTGTCTTCTCCAGTTTTGGAGGTAGAAGCACCCCACTGTTTAGGCCTGTATGAGCCCTGGGGCTGGGATCTGCCTCTGGGACGTCTGTATCTGCCTCTTTGTGGCCTGTCCAACACTGGAAAGGATCAATTCTTTGTAGGCCAGTTCCTGCTAAATTTTGGTGGCTGCACCTGTAAGAAATCTACTGTTTGCATAGATTTCGCTTTGTCCTCCATTTTCTTCAAAACCTCCTCTGCTTTAACACCAAATAAAGTATCATGCTGTAATGGAGCATCTAGTAATTGTGTTTGAAAAAGTTTGGCACAGCCAAACGAAAGCGCTTACTACAAATGTTCTTGTTTTTTAGTATTTTTAAATAAGTTGGGCGTATTTTACTAAAGCTTCATTGGATTCAATAAAACTTTTTCTTCAGCCAGTTCGGATTGTATGGTTTTCATCTAGTAATTTTGCTTTAACATGATCAGGCAGATTTTGTTCCTTTAACCAAGCGTGCCTCCTAATGACGGAACCCGTAACTGCGGCCCTGCAGGAAGCCTCCAGAGAGTCAAAACCACATTGCAATGTATGCTTTCCCACTTGTTCAGTTGCATGCAATAAATCCTGTATTTCCTTATTTTCTGTACAATCAGAATTAGTCAACATTTTCTGTTTTATCAGTGACATTAAGTATTGCTGATATTTAATCATATGAAATTGACAATTTAAAGCTCCCACAGCCAAAGTAGCAGAAGTGTAAACCTTTTTTCCCCATCTGTCTAGTGCCCTTGAGTCCCTGTCAGAGGGGACAGGGTTTTTAGCAGTAGCGGCCTTAACCCCCTTGGGACCCTGAGAAATAGTTTCTGGGTCAGCAGTAGGGTTTTTATAAAGAAATTTATGAGAATCAGGAACCCTGTAATATCTTTCTGGCTTAACAGGAGCTGGAGGTAAGGAATCTGGGGAAAGGCCGGACTCTGAAAATACATCTACAATGTCTAGCACAGGGGGAATAGCAAGAGGCCTGTGCTGAGGAAGTAAAAGAAAATCTCTGAGCCTTTTCTTTGATTCTGAGTAATCTTGGCTCTCCCAGTGGAAGTGTTCCCACATGGTATGCAGGGTTTCCCCAAAAGAAAAATCCTCAGGAGGAGAGGCTGAAGGAATGGATTCTTCTGCATCAGACTCCTCATAGGGAGGAAGAGAGTATTCCTGTACAGAAGAGGAGTTGGAAGAAATTGAAACCTGATCTGAAGAGTCATAGTCTGTCTCTTGCCTAGGCCTTTTGTCAGGAGGGGGATGGGAACCCCTGATCAAGGTAATAAGGTTTTCGGCCATTTTGAGCATCTGTTTTTTAGGCATGGAAGTCTGTTCTGAAGAATGCTGTACTTGTTTCTTTGTCTTTAAAGCTGCTGTAGTCTTTGCTTTTGAAGCTGAAGTAGGCTTTACATATAACTGTGTAGGTCTGAAAACACCCCCAGAAGCAGATGCCTGCTCAGCGGCTCTGGACCCATCTGAGGGAAAGATTTCCGAGTGTCCAATACCTTGAGTATCCAGAGGCCTAGCTGGCTCCACGTGGAGTACTCAGTGGCTCTGAGGTAGTGTCAGGGGCTGCGAAAGTGCCTCACTGAGAACCGGCGACTGGCTTAGCAGAAGCCTCGTCGTCGGTTTTGGATCTTGGATGCCTGTCCTTTTCTTTTTCCTTGTGTTTTTTAGAAACTCCGGTCATTGGTTGTTCTGACGGCATTATGTAACTGAATTTTCGGCCAAAGTAATAAGCAAAATCAAACAGACGCTTAATAATGCGTTTGTTGAATCTAGCACAAAACCAACAGCTAGCAACGTTATGATCAGGGCCTAGGCAAGGAATACAGTAAGAGTGACAATCCTTATGAGGTATTTGCTTCCCACAAGAATTACAAATTGTTAACTTTCTGACATCGGTCTGGAGCAAGAAAAAAGTTTCTCCAACGGGGTAGCTTTAATGAAGATTTCGGATCTGAAATTCGTCTGTGGAAATCTCAGGAGTCTGCCGACCGGCACTTGCAAGCTGCTTTTGCTTCGGGCACCGCGCGGCAAGAAAGAATGGAGAAAATGGCGTCTGCTGCAACTTTTATACCCCTGGCGCACTGACGTCAGGGAAGAGGCGACAGCAACTGACGCCGGACCTAGACTTTGGAATTCTGGCCGACCGCAGGTCGCCTGTCAGCAGGATAACCCAAGAGTAATGACTACAACAGTGAAACACTAACATCTACAGGGGTGCTCAGACAGACTGTCTACGGCATGGGTGGTGTTCATATGTAAAATAACAT
Organism: Protopterus annectens; assembly: GCF_019279795.1. Taxonomy (NCBI): domain Eukaryota; kingdom Metazoa; phylum Chordata; order Ceratodontiformes; family Protopteridae; genus Protopterus; species Protopterus annectens. The sequence continues at coordinate 352,423,952 of NC_056747.1, read as the reverse complement.
GGACTCTCACTCCACACCTTGTGGGATGGGGTTGGTGAAGGGAAGGGGTTTAGCTAGTGAGAAGAGGCTTCATTTGTTACCAGGATGACACCATCACAAGATACCTCAATGTCATCTCTGTCGCTCTTATGGTCAAAGAGGATGGGCACTCAGCATGGCTGATGGCAGACAGCACAAGTGCCATCAAAATTCTTAAACACAAGTGAAAACTAAACCAACAATATAATGGAAAACAGTGCTGTTATGTACGCCAACCAAAACAAACAAGTGAAGCACAGCGGGGATGCAGGAAAGTACAGTTGTGTACACTTACCATAAATGTAGATGTTAGAGTGTATTCACTGTTGCAGTCATTACATTTGGGTAATCTGCTGGCAGATTGCCCTCAGTCGGCCTGATTAACAAAGTCTTGGGTCCTGCATCGGTTGCTGTCCCTTCTTCCATGACGTCAGGGGTATAAAACATGCAGCCAACACCATTTTCATCAGTTTTTCTTGCCCCAGATGCCAGGTGCCCCTTATATATATATATATGCGCATGTAAATTTAGAACACAAAAAATATACCTCCAAATAAAAGCAAATACAACAAAAAGGCTTTTGAGCATAGTAACAGAAAGAAGAGGTATAAAAACAGAAAAGGAGGGGGCTGGCAGGTGGGTAACCAGGACTGCAACAGTGAATACACTCTAACATCTACATTTATGGTAAGTGTACACAACTGTACTATGTTCTTAGTGTTTCACTGTTTCAGTCATTACATTTGGGTAGAATCCCAAAGTTATGATTGGGAGGATGGAATTATACAGCATTAGGAGCAACTATAAGGCCCTGCAGGACAGCAGTGGAAAAGCCTGCTCTGGATTTAGAGGAGAGGGGTAAATGGTAATACTTGGTGAACGTATGAAATGAGCTCCAGGTAGCAGCTTCTAGAATGTCTCTGGTAGGAACCCCTCTGAGAAAGGCTGAAGAAGTAGATGCAGCCCTGGTGGAATGGGATCTGATCCCCTTGGGGACAGGTTTACCATGATGCATGTAGCAGAAACAAATACAACGGCTTATCCATTTTGAAATAGACTGCTTTGAAATAGCCTTATCCTCTGCCCCTGCAGAAAATGCCACCAATAGTTGCTCAGATTTTCTTAGAGATTTTGTCCTGTTCAAGTAGAAACTTAGTTGTCTGTGTACATCCAATGAACGCAGAATCCACTCCCCCTTGTTCTGTGGATTTGGGAAAAAAGTTGGCAGATGAATGGTCCGATTAAGAGCCACACTAGATACCACTTTAGGCATAAAGGATGGATTGGTCCTGAGCGCTATCCTGTCCGGGTAGAAAATAATAAAAGGCTCCACTGCCATGAGAGCCTGTAGTTCTGAAATCCTTCTAGCTGAAGTGATTGCTAAAGAAAAGCAGTCTTCCGAGAGAGAAATGTTATGTCTGCAGTAGCAGCTACCTCAAAAGGAGGTAGGGTGAGCTTTTTCAACACAAAACTGAGGTCCCATGCAGGAGTTGGCGCCCTCCTGGGAGGTCTTAAAATTTTGGCCCCTCTGAGATACTGCTTTAGCAGGGGATGAGAAAAGAGGGGAGGCTCTGTGTTGTAATGAGCTGAAATGGCAGAGGCATGGATTTTTATGGAAGAGAAAGATAGGCCCTTGTGAAGCATCTCAGTTAAATATTGCAGAATCTGAGGAATATTGGGCATTGCTGTGCTTATTCCTTGTGCTTGATTCCAGGCACAGAATCTTTTCCATTTATCAGCATAAGATTTTCTAGTACTAGGCCTTCTAGCCTCCAAAATGACATCCATCACAGGTTTGCTAAGAGATGTAACTGGTGAAATTAGTTGATTAGCCATGCTGCAAGATTCAGAGTTTGGAACGGAGTGTGTAGAATTTGATAGTTCTGCTGAGACAGTAGATAAGGTGTCTGAGGCAGGTACCATGGAGGAAGGTGTGACCTATTGAGTAGGAGCAGGTACCCGTGTTAGCGATGGAGCAATCAATCATTTTTGTTTTTTCCTGTCTGATTTTTTAGTAATACCTTGGAGAGCAAAGGCAGAGGGGGAAAGGCATAGACTGATAGGTTTATCCAGCTGAAGGACAGAACATCCACTTTCCAAGCTTTTTTTGAGATTGATTCTTGTGCAGAATTTGTCCAACTGATGGATCTTTTTGCCTCACCCCAAAACTATGTCCGGCTCCCCGATTTGTGTGTCAACATGCTGAAGATTTGCAGATACAGTTTCCATTCGTGTGGGTCCATAAGATTCCTGCTTAATCTGCCAGAGTGTTTTGCTTTACTGGCAGGAATTGAGCTTGTAGATGTATTTGGCAAGTCAAGGCTGTGTTCCACAAAGCCATGGCTAGTCTGCAAAGGGGGTAGGAATGGGTACCCCCCCCGCTTATGTACCACATGACTGTGGTGTTGTCCATCTTTATCAGTAGTTGTCCTGGATGAAGAAAGTCCTTGAAAGCTGTCCGAGCATTCTGTATAGCTAGCATCTCTTTCTGGTTGATATGCAGGTGCATTTGATTTGGGCTCCATTCACCCTGAATGTATCTCCCTGCCAGATGCGCGCCCCCCCCCCCCCCAAGCATAGTCTGATGTGTCTGTAGTCAGGGTTTGGGTGGCAGGGGGTGGAATGAATGACAGTCTCTTGTTTTGGTGACAGGCCTCTGCCCACCATAAGAACTCTTGCTGCAGGCAAGGAATGATAGTAATCGTTTCCAGGCTGTGACAATGTTGACTCCATAAACTTTTTAGGTACCACTGAAGTTCCCTCATATGCAGTCTTGCATATGGAATTAGAAGAATGCATGAACCCAAAGGCCTGCAGAATTTGTCTTGCAGATGACTTGCTTCAAAGTGGCCACAAAAGCTCAGTTATCAATTGGATTTGTTTTTCTGGCGTGAGGTAAGTCATCTGGGCAGTTGTATTCAAGCTCGCACCCAGGAATGTAATTATTTGAGAGGGTACCAGTTGTGATTTATTTTCGTTTATGGTGTACCCTAGGCAAGTTAGAAGCTTTTTTACAAATGCCAGATGCTGTAGAAGAGTGTCCTTGTTTTCTGCCTGAATTAGACAATCGCCCAGATAAGGATAAATTTGAATGTGTCTGCAAAATGCAACTACTGGTGTCAGGCACTTTGTGAAGACCCTGGGCACAGTAGATAAGCCAAAGGGCAGTGCAGAGGACTGGTAATGCAAATAGCCTGCTCTGAAGTGGATGTATCTTCTGCCAGATTCCCTGATTGGGATATGCAGGTAAGCCTCTTGTAAGTCTAGAGTTACCAACCAGGCATCCTTGCCTAGCATAGGCAGTAACTGTTGTAGAGTCAGCATCTTGACTTTTGGAATGTCCTTGAATGTATTTAGAATGGATAAGTCCAGAATTGGACGCCATGATTCGTCTTTTCTGGGTACCAGGAAAAGTCTTGAATAAAAACCTTGTCCCTTTTCTGGTACTGGTTGAATAACCCCCATATTCACGAGGGACATAACTTGTTTCTGGGCCTCTGCCCACCTATTTGGAGGCAGATCTGGCTATCCAATTGGAATTGGCAACATGTGGAAATCTGTATCCCTGGGATACTATATTTAAAACCCACTTGTCCTGGGTAATTAGATGCCAATTTTGTGCATGAAGTGCTAGTTTCCCCCCCCAAAGGGGCTGCCAAAAGATAAGTGCTTGGAAATGGCAGAGGAAAGTCATTGAGACTGTTTACCGTAGGGAGGTGCCTTGCTACTTCCAGATTTGGAGGTGGAGGAACCCCACTGTTTTGTTCTGTAAGTTCCTTGTGACTGAAACCTGGAGGCTTTGGAGTGTCTGGGATTGACCTGAGTGGCTCTGGTGGGTACTGGAAAGGACCAATTCTTAGTAGGCCAGTGCCTACTGAATCTGGGTGGCTGCACTTGTAGGAAATCTTTTACAGTTTGCATAGATTTAGCTTTGTCTTCCATCTTTTTCAAAACTTCTACTGCCTTATTATCAAATAGACTGCCCTGTTGTAAAGGAGCATCCAACAATTTTGCTTTAACATGATCAGGCAGATTTTACTCCTTGAGCCACACATGCCTCATCACAGATCCCGTTACAGCGGCCCTGCAAGAGGCCTCCAAGGAATCAAAATCACATTGCAAAGTACGCTTTCCAACTTGTTCAGCTGAATGCAATAAATCCTGTAACTATTTTCCACACAGTCAGAAATCAACATAATTTTCTGTTCAAGTAAGCCCATGACATGCTGCTGATATTTAAGCATATGAAATTGACAGTTTAAAGCCCTGATTGCCAAGGTTGCAGACATGTAAACCTTCTTACCCTATATATCCAGCGCCCTGGAGTCTCTATCAGAAGGCGTAGGATTTTTAGCAGTAGAAGCCTTAATACCCATGGGACCCTGAGAAATTGTTTCAGGGTTAGCAGTACGTTTTTAAAAAGGAATTTATGGGAGTCAGGAACCCTGTAATATCTGTCTGGCTTACTAGGAGCTGGAGGCAGGGAATCAGGAGCCATGCTGGATACTGAGAAAACATCCAAAATGTCTAGAACAGGAAGTATAACCAAAGGCCTATGCTGAGGAAGAAGGAAATCCCTAAAGCCTCTTTTTGGATTCTGAAAAATCCTGACTCTCCAAATGAAAATGTTCCCTTAAGGTATGCAAAGTTTCTCCAAAAGAAAAATCCTCAGGAGGAGAAGCAGAAGGGATGGATTCTTCTGCTTCAGAGTCCTCATAAGGTGGAATAGTTAACTCCTGATCAGAAGAGGAATCAGAAGAAATTGAAACCTGATCGGAAGATTCATAATCAGTGCCTTGCTGATGCCTCTTAGCAGGAGGTGGTTGGGAACCCCTGATCAAGGTAATTAAATCCTCAGCCATTTTGATCATTTGCTATTTAGGCATAGGGGCCTGTGCACATGGCCCAAGCGTTGGTTTTTTAGACCTAGAAGTTGATTTTGGCCTTGGTTTTGAAGATGGCGTTTGTTTAATATACAGATCTTTAGGCCTGAAAACACCCTCAGAAGCCGGGTGCCTGCTCAGCGGCTCCGGACCCATCTAAGGTAGAGACATCCACGGGGTTCAATACTTAGTGTCTCGCGGCATACCGGACTCAGAATGGGTCTCAGTAGAGGCCTGCGAATCAAAATTAGTGGGTATTAGGGGTTGCGAAAGTGCCTCACTGAGAACCGGCGAACCAGCGACTGGCTTAGGAGAAGCTTCATCATCAGTTTTGGACCTCGACAGTCTGTCTTTTTCTTTGCGTTTTTTGTGAATTCCGGTAGTCTGATTGCTAACCGACATTTCTGGATAGTTAAATCTTGAGTCAAAATATTTAGATGCAAAAATATACCGACGCTTAATAGTGCGTTGGTTAAATGTCGCACAAAAGCCACAGCAAGGCACGTTGTGGTTAGGGCCTAGGCAAAGAATACAGTACAAATGAAAATCCTTATGAGGTATTTGCTTCCCATAAGTAATACAATTATTAACTTTTACTGACATTGGTAAGGAGCAAGAAAAAGTTTCCCCAATGGGGTACTTAGCTTTAGGTTGAAGACTTCTGTTTTGAAACTCGAAAATGAAAATTTCAGGAGTCGGCCGACTGGCACCGGGCGGCAAGAAAGACTGATGAAAATGGAGTTGGCTGCATGTTTTATACCCCTGACGACCTGACATCATGGAAGAAGGGACAGCAAGCGACGCAGGACCCAAGACTTTGTTAATCAGGCCGACTCTGGGCAACCTGCCAGCAGATTTCCCAAATGTAATGCCTGCAACAGTGAAACACGAAGAACATCCACAACCACTTACAAATGATGATACTAACAATATTGTACAAATCCTAAAAAGATAAAATGAACAGTTAGAGATGCTTACTTTTAAATACCATCATTAATTAAGCTAATAAGGATCAATAAAGTACAGTGTGTTCACACTGCTGCAGTCATTACACTTGGGTTATCCTGCCGTCAGGCGGTCCCGCAGTCGGCCAGAGTTCCAAAGTCTTGGTCCGGCGTCGGATGCTGTCACTTCTTCCCTGACGTCAGTGCGCCAGGGGTATACAAGATGCATCCGACACCATTTTCTTCAGTTTTTCTTGCTCCAGATGTCAGGTGCCCCCAATTAGGCAGCCAATACATATTGCTAATAAAACATACATAAAAAATACCTTCAGTTACAAGCAAATACACCACAAAGGTTGTATAGGATAGAAAGGTACAGATAAGTCCAGCTAGGACAGAGGGGATGGAGGGAGGATAATCTGGACTGCAGCAGTGTGAACACTCGAACATCTACATTTATGGTAGGTACACCTACCATAAATGTAGATGTTAGAGTGTCTTCACTGTTGCAGTCATGACTGTAGGGTTCTCCCCTGCCGGCAGGCAGTCCTCGGTCAGCCAGAATCCCAAAGTCTGGGTCCGGCGTCCGCTTTTCAACCATGCTCCCTGACGTCAGAGCGCCAGGAGTACAAAGCTGACAGCCGACGCCATCTTCTCCAGTTTTTCTTGCCCCAGATGTCAGGAGTCCCAAAATGAGAAAGGTCCCATATCCTTTGCAAATACACCTCAGAAGGGTGAAAAAAGGAACCACACAAAAGTAAAAAATAAGAGGGGACAGGAGGGAGGGAAACCCAGACTGCAACAGTGAAGACACTCGAACATCTACATTTATGGTAGGTGTACACAACTGTACTATGTTCATCGTGTTTCACTGTTGCAGTCATGATTGTAGGGTAGAATCCCAAAGCTGAAAGAAAGGGAGGTGGTCATAAAGAAGAAGGGGCGGCTAAAAGGCCCTGCAAGACTGCAGAGGCAAAGCCTGCCCTAGACTTAGAGTAGAGAGGTAAATTGTAGTGCTTAGAAAAAGTATGCACTGAACTCCAAGTTGCAGCTTCCAAAATGTCTTTGGTAGGAACTCCCCTGAGGAAGGCCGCAGAAGTGGCAGCAGCTCTGGTGGAATGAGTCTGTATACTCCCTGGGATTTGCTTTCCATGGTGTGAAAAACAAAATCTGATTCCATGAGCAATCCATTTAGAAATGGTCTGTTTTGAAATGGCTTTACCTTGGGAACTTGAAGCATAAGAAACAAACAATTGTTCTGATTTTCTGATGTCCTTGGTTCTGTCCAGGTAAAAACGTAGTTGTCTGTGTACATCCAAGGAATGTAAGATCCTTTCCCCTTTATTTTGAGGAGTGGGGGAAAAAAGTTGGCAAGTGGATAGTTTGATTTAAGGCCACTTTGGAAACCACCTTAGGCATGAAGGTAGGATTAGTCCTCAAAGATACCCTGTCTTGATGACAAATATAAGGTTCCACAGCCTTAAGAGCTTGTAACTCTGAAACTCTCCTGGCAGAGGTTAGGGCTAACAGAATAGCTGTCTTCCAAGATAAAAACTTGATGTCAGAAGAGGCAGCAGGCTCAAAAGGAGGCAAGGTTAGTTTTTCCAAATCATAGTTGAGATCCCAAGCAGGAATGGGAGGAGGTCTAGGAGGTCTTAAGTTCTTAGCTCCTCTGAGAAACTGTCTCATGAGCTGGTGGGAAAAGACTGGAGGGTCTGTATTATAATGAGCAGAAATAGCAGAGGCATGCATCTTAATGGAAGAGAAAGAGACCCTTATGTAAGAGATCTGTCAAGTAAAGTAAAATTAAAGGAATGTTCGGAAGAAGAGGATCAGAATCCTGAGCCTGCATCCAGGAACAAAATCTTTTCCATTTTCCTGCATAAGATTTTCCAGTGCTAGGACGTCTGGCTTCTAAAATGACATCCATAACCTGCTTGGGTAGGAAAGAAGAAATCAAAGGCCCTGGATTAACCAGGCTGCCAGGCTAAGAGTTCTGACATGAGAGTGTAGAACCTGACCCTGATGTTGGGACAGAAGGTTCGGAGACTGAGGGGGCTCCAGACATAGGTTTTTTTAAAGATGGGTACCAAAACTGTCGAGGCCAATTTGGGGCCAGCAAGATCAGCATCTTGGGCTTGTCCTGTTTTATCTTTAATACCCGTGGAAGAAGAGGAAGAGGCGGAAAAGCATATCCCGAGAGGTTCCTCCAACTGAATGATAGGGCATCCACTTTCCAAGCTTCTTTGTGGAAAGTCCTGGTGCAAAAATTCTGTAGTTGATGATTGAGATGGGATGCAAAGAGGTCTATGTGAGGACATCCCCAGACTGCTGTTATCATCCTGAATATTTTGGTGTCCAGCATCCACTCGTGTGGATCCGAAAGGTTTCTGCTCAGACTGACTGCCAGGAAGTTTTGCTTCCCTGGTAGAAACTGAGCTTGAAGGTCCAGATTGCAAGCTAGAGCTGTGTTCCATAGATCCATGGCTAGTCTGCAAAGGGGGTAGGAATGAGATCCCCTTGCTTGTTTATGTATCACATAACTGTGGTGTTGTCTGTCCATATTAGTAGTAGTCCTGGTTGTAGAAGATTCCTGAAGGCCATTAGAGCTTTCTGAACGGCTAACATTTCCTTTAAATTGATATGCAGGTGCTTCTGATCCTTTGTCCAAAGGCCCTGCAGACAGTTTCCCTGAAAATGGGATCCCCAAGCATAATCCGAGGTGTCCGTGGTTAGAATCCGAGTGGCAGGAAGCAGACAGAAGGGTTTCCCTTTGTTTAGAGTACATGCCCTGGACCACCAAAGAAATTCCTTTTGAAGGCAAGGCAGGACAGAGATCAGTATGTCTAAACTGTGGCAATGCTGAGACCATACACTTTTTAGGTACCACTGTATTTTCCTCATGTGTAGTCTTACATATGGTACGAGAAGGATGCAGGAGGCCATGTAACCCAAAGCCTGCAGGAATCTCCTTGCAGATAGCTGAGTTAATGTTGCCAAGGTCTTGAAAGTTGAAGCCAGCTGTAATTGTTTTTCAGATGTCAGAAATGCCATCTGGGTTGTGGTGTTTAGAAGAGCACCCAGAAAAGTTATCTGTTGTGAGGGTGTCAAATTTGACTATGTTTACAGAGAATTCCAGGAACTTGAGGAGGATCTGTACAAATTCTAGATGCTGGAGTAAGACATCCTTGCTGTCTGCTTGAATTAGACAATCGTCCAGATAAGGGTAAATTTGAATTCCCCTGAGTCTGCAGTCAGCTACTACTGGAGCCAGGCATTTGGTGAAGACCCTGGGTGCAGTAGACAATCCAAAGGGCAGCGCAGAGAATTGAAAGTGCCTCGATCCGGCCTTGAACCTGAGGTATTTTCTGCGCTCCTGCCTGATGGGAATGTGTAAATCTGCCTCCTCTAAATCCAAAGTCACCATCAATGCATCTTTGGACAGCATTGGAAGTAGCTGCTGTAAAGTAAGCATCTTTAATTTTGGAATCTCTAGAAAGGTGTTCAAGACTGACAGATCCAGAATGGGTCTCCATGAGTTTTGCTTCCTGGGGACTAGAAACAGCCTTGAGTAAAAACCCTGTCCCATCTCTGAAAGTGGAACCGGTTCTATGGCTTTCATGGCTGAAAGCTTCCACCTGGTTTAAGGCCTCTGTCCATTGATGTTTTGGAAGGTCTGGCCATCCGCTTGGCCTTGGCAGGGTATGAAAATGGAATTTGTAACCTCTTAAAACCACATCCAGAACCCACTTGTCTTGGGTTATAAGAGTCCAATTTTGATAAAAAAGAGAGAATTTTCCTCCGAGAGGGGCTTCCAGGCAAGAAGTTCCTGCAGCCCAACAGAGGGAGTCATTGAGTTCGTTTCCTATGAGTTTGTGATCTGTCCTCTCCTCCCCTAGGGGTGGAAGTCCACTGTCTTGGTCTATAAGAAGCTTGTGTTTTGAGGCCTTCCTCTGGAGAGTCTATATCTACCCCTCTGAGGCCTGTCTGAAGTGGGGAAAGGACCAATTTTTAGAAGGCCAATTCCTGCTAAATCTTGGTGGCTGTACTTGTAAGAAATCTTTAACTGTTTGCATGGATTTCGCCTTATCCTCCATCTTTTTAGTCACCTCTTCAGCTTTTGATCCAAACAAAACATTATGCTGAACAAGAGCATCCAATAATTTAGCTTTTACTTGTTCTGGCAAATTTTGTTCCTTTAACCATGCATGCCTTCTAATGACTGTGCCGGAGGCAGCAGCCCTACAAGAAGCCTCCAAGGCATCAAATCCACAGTGTAAACCATGCTTCCCAACTTGTTCAGTGGCATGCAATAAGTCATGTAATTCCTTATCTGCACAGGCAGAAATGGAAGTAAGCTTTTGTTTTAAAACAGACAAGATAAATTGCTGGTATTTCAGCATATGAAACGAACAGTTTAAAGCCCTAATGGACAAAGTAGCAGAAGTGTACACTTTTTTGCCCCATCTTTCCAGAGATCTAGAATCCTTTTCAGTGGGAATGGGATTTTTGGCAGAAGCGGCCTTAACTCCCTTAGGACCCTGAGAAATGGTTTCAGGGTTCTTGTATAAAAACTGGTGGGAATCAGGAACCCTGTAATATCTATCAGGCTTAACAGGAGTAGGAGGAAGAGAGTCAGGGGTTAAGTTAGCCTCCGAAAAAGCATCACCCACAATATCCAAAACAGGAGGAATAGCCAGGGGGTCTATGTTGGGGGAGAAGAAGAAAATCCCTTAGTCTTTTCTTAGATTCCGAATACTCCTGTCCTTCCCAGTGGAAATGTTCCCTCATTTCATGTAAAGTTTCCCCAAAAGAGAAATCCTCAGGGGGAGAAGCTGAAGGAATGGATTCCTCAGCATCAGAATCCTCATAAGGAGGGAAAGACTATTCCTGGTCAGAAGAAGAAACTGAAGAAACAGAAGCCTGATCAGAGGAATCATTATAAACATCCTGTCTTGGCCTTTTATCTGGAGGGAGATGAGAACCCCCTAATCATAGTAAGTAAATCCTCCGCCATCTTGAGTAACTGTTTCTGTGACTTGGGAGCCGGTTCTGAAGAGGCCTGTGTTGCAGTCTTTGATTTAGGAGTCTTTGCCTTTGCCTTTATTAGAAGCTGAGTAGGTCTGAAAACCCCTTCGGAAGCCGGTACCTGCACAGCGGCTCCGGACCCATCCGAAGGAGCACTGTCTGAAGGTCCTGCAATAGAAATATTTAAAGGCCTGGTTGGCTCCTCATGAGAGTCCATTTCGGCCATCGGTTCTGAAATGGCAGACAGGGGCTGCAAAAGTGCCTCACTGACGACGGCCGAACCTGAAGCTGGCTCCGCTTGTGCGCTATCATCAGATTTGGACCTCGGAGGCCTGTCTTTATCCTTGCGATGTTTGTGAACTCCGGTAGCCGGAACCGTATCCGACATTTTGTAGTTAAAGCGCCTACCGAAGTAATGAAAAGCAAAATCGTACCTTCGTTTAATTGTACGTTGATTGAATCTAGCACAAAACCGCCAACTAGCTACGTCGTGGTCAGGGCCTAAGCAAGGAATACAGTAAGAATGAAAATCCTTATGAGGTATTTGCTTCCCACATGAAATACAATTATTAACATTTTCTGACATCGGACTGGAGCAAGAAAAGGTTTCCCCAACGGGGTACTTAGCTGAGTGGAGAAGAAAGTCTTCGGACTGAAGTTTATCAGAAAAAATAGTCCGGAGTCAGCCGACTGGCACTTGCGAACTGCTATCACCGCACGGCAAGAAAGACTGGAGAAGATGGCGTCAGCTGTCAGCTTTGTACTCCTGGCGCTCTGACGTCAGGGAGTATGGTTGAACAGCTGACGCTGGACCCAGACTTTGGGATTCTGGCCGACCGAGGACTGCCTGCCGGCAGGGGAGAACACTACAGTCATGACTGCAACAGTGAAACATGATGAACATCTGTACTATGTTCATCATGTTACACTGCTGCAGTCATTACACTTGGGTAGAATCCCAAAGCTAAGGTTGGGTGGATGGTCTATAAAGAGTTAGGATTGGCTATGAGGCCCTGCAGAACTGCAGTGGCAAATCCTGCTCTGGATTTAGAGTAAAGTGGCAAGTGGTAATGCTTGGTAAAGGTGTGCACTGAACTCCAAGTTGCAGCCTTCAAAATTTCCTTGGTTGTTACTCCTCTGAGAAAGTCTGTTGAAGTGGCTGTTGCTCTGGTAGAATGTGGCCTAATGTTATTAGGGACTAATTTTCCATGTTGTGTGTAGCAGTAGTGAATACAGTGTCCTATCCATTTGGAAATAGTCTGCTTTGAGATAGCCTTGCTCTGTGATCCTGCAGCATATGCTACAAACAGTTGCTCAGTTTTCCTGAAAGCTTTTGTTTTGTCCAAGTAGAAGCGTAGCTGCTTGTGCATGTCCAAAAAGTGCAGAAGTTTCTCCCCTTTATTCTGGGGGTTTGGATAGAAAGTTGGCAAATGGATGGTTTGGTTAAGAGCCACACTAGATACCACCTTTGGCATGAAGGTAGGGTTTGTCCTTAAAGAAACCCTGTCCTGATGAAATATTATAAAGGTTCCACTGCCATTAATGTCTGTAGCTCTGAGACTCTTCGTGCTGAAGTTACTGCCAGGAGCAGAGCTGTTTTCCATGATAAAATTTTAGATCGGCTGTATTGGCTGAATCATAAGGTGGCAAGGTCAGTTTTTTCAAAACAAAACTGAGGTCCCACATTGGTGTTGGTGCTCTCCGGGGTGGTCTTATGTTTTTAGCCCCTCTGAGGTACTGCTTTAGCAAGGGATAAGAGAATAAAGGAGGATCCGTGTTGTAATGAGCTGAAATGGAAGAGGCGTGGATCTTAATTGATGAGAAGGATAGGCCTTTGTCCAGCATATCAGTTAAGTATTGTAAAATCTGAGGAATGTTTGGGACAAGAGGGTCAAGGCTTTGAGCCTGGTTCCAGGCACAGAATCTCTTCCGCTTTTCTGAGTAAGATTTCCTGGTGCTAGGCCTCCTGGCCTCCAAAATGACATCCATAACAGCTTTAGAGAGAGGTGTTGCCCGTTTGACTAATGAATCTGCCATGCAGCCAGGTTTAGGGATTTGAGCTGACCGTGCAGGATCTGATTGTTTTGAGTCAGAAGGTGTGAAATTTGAGGCAAAATCCATGGTGGGCCTTGAGCTAAGTTCTTTAAGATTGGGTACCAGTGCTGGCGTAGCCAGTCTGGAGCAATCAGGATTATCTGTGGTTTTTCTTGTCTGGCTTTTAGGAGTACCTTTGAAAGGAGAGGCAGTGGTGGGAAGGCATAAACTTTTAAGCTTTTCCAGCTGAACGAAAGAGCATCCACTTTCCATGCTTGTGTGTGTTAAGTCCTTGTGCAGAATTTTTGTAGTTGGCAATTCAGTGGGGAGGCAAAAGATCTATGTCTGGGCACCCCCATTTTTGCGTTACCATGCTGAAGATTTGTCGATTCAATTTCCATTTGGGAGGGTCCATATTTCTGCTGAGATAGTCTGCCAGAGTATTTTTCTTTCCTGGCAGGAATTGTGCTTGCAGATGAACTTGATAAGTTAGAGCTGTGTTCCACAAGGTCATGGCTTGCCTGCATAGCGGATAAGAATGAGAGCCCCCTTGCTTATGTACCACATTACTGTGGTGTTGTCTGTCTGTAATAATAATTGGCCTGGATGCAGAAGGTCCTTGAAAGCTGTTGGGGCATTTTGAACAGCCAACATCTTTTTGATTGATGTGATGGTGCATTTGGTCTGTGGTCCACTTGCCCTGAATACATTTTCCTGCCATGTGTGCTCCCCAGGCGTAATCCAAAGCATCTGTTGTTAGAGTCTGCCTGGCTGTGGGTAGAGTAAAAGGCTGAACCTTGTTGAGGAGACATGCCTGTGCCCACCATCGAAACTCCTGTTGTAGGCATGGAATTATTGGTATTACTGTTTCTAAACTGTGAGAGTGTTGACCTCAAATGCAGTCTGGCATATGGAATTGGTATTCAGGATGCCATAAATCCCAGGGCCTGCAGAATTTTTCTTGCAGGGAGATGGGACTTTTTTGCCAGTGATTGAAAATATTGAGTCAGTTGTCCTTGTTTGTCTGGCGTGAGTTAAGCCATCTGGGCCGTTGTATCCAAGCTGGCACCCAGGATTATTATCTGTTGTGAGGGCACTAGTTTTGACTTCTTTTCATTTACTGTGTACCCTAGAGAGATTAGTAGCCTTTTTACAAAGGCCAGATGCTTGAATGAGGCAGTCCAGGTATGGATATATTTGAATTCCTTTTTGACTGCAAAATGCAATTACTGGTGCCAGGCACTTTGTGAAGACCCTCGGCGCAGTAGATAAGCCAAAGGGCAGTGCAGAGAATTGGTAGTGCATTGTACCCGCTTTGAATCTGAGGTATCTTCTGCAATCTTGTCCGATAGGGACATGCAGGTATGCCTCTGAGGTCAAGAGTTACAAGCCAAGCCTTCTTGTCCAGCATGGGAAGAAGCTGCTGTAGTGTCAACATTTTGAATTTCGGAACATCCAGGTAAGTATTTAGAGTTGAAAGGTCTAGTATGGGTCTCCAGGCTTTGTCCTTTCTGAGGACCAGGAAGAGTCTTGAGTAAAATCCTTGTCCTTGTTCCTGCTGTGGTACTTTTTGAATAGCTCTCATGTCCATGAGGGATGAAATTTGTTTTTGATGGTCTGCCCACTGATTTTCTGGCAGGTTTGGCATTCCCTTTAGCCTCGGTAAAGTGTGAAAGTGGAACCTGTATCCTTGAGACACAATATTCAGAACCCATTTGTCTTGGGTGATTGTTTGCCAATTTTGAGAAAAAAGTGCTATTTCCCCCCTCAGGGGGCTGCCAAAAGAGAAGTGTTTGGCATAGGAAGGGGGAAGTCATTGGGACTGTTTCCTGTAAGGTTGAGACTTGTCCTCAACTCCTTTTGGGGTTGAGGTACCCCACTGTCGTTGTCTGTAAGAGCCTTGGGGTTGAGATCTGCCTCTCTGTGGCCTGTCTGGCACTGGAAAGGACCAATTCTTTGTAGGCCAATTTCTGCTAAATCGAGGTGGCTGTACCTGTAAGAAATCTTTTACTGTTTGCATAGATTTAGCTTTATCCTCCATTTTCTTTAACACCTCTTTTGCCTCAACATCAAACAAGGTACCATGCTGTAAAGGAGCATCCAATAATTTTGCCTTAACATGGTCAGGTAAACTCTGTTCTTTTAACCAAGCATGTCTTCGAATCACAGAACCTGTCACTGCAGCTCTACAAGAAGCCTCTAAAGAATCAAAGCCACATTGCAGAGTATGTTTTCCCACCTGTTCAACTGCATGCAATAAATCCTGCATTTCTTTATACAGGAGCTTGTAAGCATTTTCTGTTTTAACTGAGCCAATAAATATTGTTGGTACTTAATCATGTGAAACTGGCAATTTAAAGCCCTTACTGCTAAAGTTGCAGAAGTGTAAACTTTCTTCCCCCATCTAATGCTCTAGAATCTGTCAGAGGACTGAATTTTTGCAATGGAAGCCTTAACCCCTTTGGGACCCTGGGAAATGGTTTCTGGGTCAGCAGAAGGGTTTTTATAAAGAAACTTGTGAGAGTCAGGGACTCTATAATACCTATCTGGCTTGGCTGGAGCAGGGGGCAAAGAATCAGGAGATAAGCTGGATTCAGAGAACACATCATCCACAATATCTAACACAGGCGGAATAACAAAGGGCCTGTGCTGAGGCAATAAAAGGAAGTCCCTGATCCTTTTCTTGGATTCTGAATAATCCTGACTTTCTCAATGGAAATGCTCCCTCATGGTATGTAAATTTTCCCCAGAAGAGAAATCCTCAGGAGAGGCTGAAGGGATAGATTCTTCAGCATCAGAGTCCTCATAGGGGGGTAGAGAGTATCCCTGGTCTGAAGAGGAATCGGAGGAAATGGAAACCTGATCAGAGGAATCTGTCTGTATCCTGCCTAGGCCTTTTCTCAGGAGGGGGATGGGAACCCCTGATTAGAGTAATGAGGTCTTCGGCCATTTTGAGCATCTGTTTCTTAGGCATGGAGGACTGTCCTGGGGAATGCTGTACTTGCTTCTTTGTCTTTAATGGTGTTTTTGTCTTGGCTGCTGCTTTAATGGTAAGTTGTGAAGGTCTGAAAACACCCTCAGAAGCCAATGCCTGCTCAGCGGCTCTGGACCCATCTGAGGGATTATTTTCCGTAGGCCCAATACCTTGAGTTTCCAGAAGCCCAGTTGTCTCCACGTGGGAGTCGGAGGCGGCCTGTGGCTCTGAGGTAGCGGGTGTCAGGGGCTGCGAAAGCGCCTCACTGAGAACCGGCGACTGGCCTAGAAGAGGTTTTGTCGTCGGTTTTGGACCTCGGATGCTTGTCTTTGCATTTTTTATGAATTGCGGTCGTCGGTTGTTCCGATGGAATTGTATAATTGAACCTTCGGCCAAAGTAGTGCAAAGCAAAATCAAAACGTCGTATTATAGTGCGTTTGTTAAATCTAGCACAAAACAGACTAGTGACGTCGTGATCAGGGCCTAGGCATGGAATACAGTAAGAGTGAAAGTCCTTATGAGGTATTTGCTTCCCACAAGAAATACAATTAACTTTTTCTGACATCGATCTGAGTCAAGAAAAAAGTTTCCCCAACGGGGTACTTAGCTTTATTGAAGACTTCGGATCTGAAATTCAACTTTGAAAATCTCAGGAGTCGGCCGACCGGCACTTGCGAACTGCTTTTGCTTCGGGCACCGCGTGGCAAGAAAGACTGAAGAAAATGGCGTTGGATGCATCTTATATACCCCTGGCACACTGACGTCAGGGAAGCAGCGACAGCAACCGACACCGGACCAGGACATCAGAACTCTGGCCGACTGCGGGACCACCTGACAGCAGAATAACGCAAGTGTAATGACTGCAGCAATGTAACACGATGAACATCTGAAGGAAACTTAATTCATTAATACCATCAAATGTATTCAAATATATTATACTCGAATGATTATTTAAAAACTGTTGATCACGAAAAAAATCCTAAGATAAAAATCTGCATACACTTAGGAACAACCTATATTTAAAAAACTTTGATGACAAAAGCATATGTTGGAAAAAATATATGTAAAAATTATGTTAAAGTGTTAAGCTAAAAGGAAATAATATGAAAGATACAAGACTATGTGGAGAAGGCTCTATGTTAACCATATCCTTATATCAATAACTTATTTAAAATACAAGACTGTAGAGAAGACTATCAATAATGTTGTCCTTATGATAAAACAAGGGATACACTAAAAACTATACATAATTTTAAACTATACCAAATATCTTAACTCCTCTAATCCTGTACAATTACTGGGATTTTAATATATATCTAAATAAATATATTAACATTTATAAATACTTAAAAACTATTTAGTAATGCACTAAAAAGCACATAAGAAACTCAAGAAATAAAAACATACTAAAATACACAGAAAAATAATAACCACTTCTAAATCAGTAAGTTATGTACTCACCATAATGTTAGATGTAGTTCATCTCGCCTCACATTCTTCACCTGTGGGTTCGGAGCCGAATATGGGCTCCGACTCGGCCTATTTACTAGCTCGAAAGTCTTTGATTGGCAGGGCTAAGATGGTATCCCACAATAAACTGCTTCACATCCACAGATCTAGTTTGCTGCCAACAGAAGTATAGTATACATCACCTAAACACACACACACCCTTAACGACGAGGTCCAACAAATTATCCAAAAGAACTCTGCAATACGAGAAGGACACTGTGTTCCTCCAAATCCTCCAGGCCTGGGGAACGGTGGGCGGGTAATGAAGAATGTGAGGCGAGATGGACTACATATATCTAACGTTATGGTGAGTACATAACTTACTGATGTTATGTAGTCCTATCTCGCCTACATTCTTCACCTGTGGGACAGCGTCCCTAGCACCTACATCCCGGGTGGCTCAATGGAAAATACTCCTGAGCACTGTGGAGCCAAAAGATGATCTGCCCCTGGACACCACATCCAATTTGTAATGGGAGACAAACGTGCGAGGAGAAGCTCACGTTGCAGCTGCACATATATCATCCATCGATAACCTAGCCTGAAAGGCTGTGGAAGTGGAAACCGCTCTTGTAGAATGTGCTCTGACTGGAAAGGGCAGACTCTTTCCCCCTGCCTGACGCAACCAGCTATCCACCTAGAGATGGTGACCTTGGAAACCGCAGACCCCAAGCGATTCTCTGAAAATGAAACGAGCTGGTCTGACTTCCGCCAATCTTTTGTCCTATGTAGATAAAAGCGCAGTTGTCTACGAACATCCAACAAATGAAACTGGTACTCTGCCTTGTTGGAAAAACTGGGGAAGAAGACCGGCAGTTCAATGGACTGATTAATTAGATAAGGAAGCCACCTTGGGAAGAAAGGACGGATTTGGTCTCAGAGAGACTCTCTCTTTATGGAATATCAAATATGGGGGCTTGACTGATGGGGCCTGGATTTCTGAGACTCGTCTAGCTGAAGTGATAGCTATCAAAAAGGCAGATTTCCATGTAAGAAATTTTAAGTCACAGGAGGCCACAGGCTCAAAGTGTGGGAGAGTGAGAGCCTGCAGAATGAAACTGAGGTCCCAGGGCATAACAGATTGAGATACAGGGGGACGAAGCAGAAGAGTGGCTTTCAGGAATGCTTTACACAGTCTGTGTGCCATTAAGCTAGGTTCATAAGCTACATGAAAATTTGAAATAGCCGCCAGCTGAACTTTGATGGTGGCTGAAGCAGACCCTTGGTAGAACAAAGCAAACAAATTCCAAACCAGAATCGATGGGGGCTGTGTAGGGGTCAATACCTTTGGACTGGGCCCATATCGAGAACCTTTTCCACTAGAGTAGATCTTCCTAGTGGACGGTTTATGAGAGGACGAAAGAATATGGACCACGTCTGGAGAAAAATCATGACATTTGACTACGGATGGAAGTGGAGTAGCCAGGCAGTCAGCCGGAGGGTCCCCAGGGAGGGGTGGAACTGTCCCGACATATGTGTCAGCAAGTACGGACGAGGGTCCAGAATCCAAGGAGTATCCACAATGTAAGGTTGAAGGAAGGGGAACCATACTTGACGAGGCCAGTATGGCGCGATCAGAATCAACCTGCTTCCCAAGGATAGCGTTTTCTGAATCACCCTTGAGATGAGGGGAAAAGTACAGTTTTGTACCTACCATAAATGTAGATGTCCGATAGGCATGCATCTGCAGTCCTTACAAATGGGTTGTCCTGTCGTCAGGCAGCCCTTCGGTCGGCCGGATTCCAAAGTCTGGGTCTGGCCTCGGCTGGTGTCGCACTTCACCCGACGTCATAGCGGCAGTTCTTCGGGTATAAAGGCATCAGCAGACGCCATTTTCCTCAGTGTTTCTTGCCCCAGATGCCAGGTGCCCTCTAGGAATGCTAAATTTGGATAATGCAAATGGTTCCAAATAGTAGAGAGCAAACAAAAAATAAGCATGTATGTACATATATACAAACAAATACACCATAATAGATTCCCACAGCTAGCTACAAGATGGGCAAATACCCTAGGAGTACCACAGAGGGGAAGGAGGGTGGGTAATCCTGACTGCAGATGCATGCCTATCGGACATCTACATTTATGGTAGGTACAAAACTGTACTATGTCCTTCAAGGATGCATCTACAGTCCTTACAAATGGGTAGAATACCATAGCCAAACTGGGGGAGGAGGAGAAATAAGATTATGGTGTAGTTAAGATCCCGTGCAAAACAGCAGTGGCAAAACCTGCTCGGGATCTGGAGTATAAAGGTAAATTATAATGCTTGGCAAATGTATGCACGGAGCTCCAAGTAGCAGCCTCTAAAATGTCTTTGGTAGCCACTCCTCGTAGAAAAGCTGTGGTAGTGGCTGTTGCCTTGTAGAGTGAGGTCTGATATTTTCTGGAGTTTTCTTCCCATGGTAGGAGTAACAATCTAATGCAATTTCCTATCCACTTAGAGATTGTCTGTTTTGAAATTGCTTTTCCTTCCATTCCTGTTGCATATGCTACCAGTAGCTGGTCAGTTTTTCTATTGCCTTTGGTCCTGTCCAGGTAGTAGCGTAGTTGTCTATGTACATCCAAGGTATGCAACAGTCTTTCTCCCCTGTTCTGTGGGTTGGGGAAGAATGTAGGTAGATGGATAGCTTGATTTAAAGATACCCTGGAGACCACCTTTGGCATAAAAGTAGGATTTGTTCTCATGGACACTATCTTGATGGAAGATCAGGAAGGGCTGTACTGCCATTAATGCCTGTAGCTCAGATACCCTTCTTGCTGAAGTGATTGCAAGCAGGAAAGCAGTTTTCCATGATAAGTATTCTAAGTCTGCTGTTGCTGCTGGTTCGAAAGGAGGGAGTGTCAACTTTTCTAGCACAAAGTTCAAGTCCCATGCTGGCAACGGTGGTTTCCTAGGTGGTTTTACATTTTTAATTCCTCTCAGAAACTGCCTGAGCAGAGGATGTGAGAAGACTGGAGGATCCAAGTTGTATTCTGCTGAAATAGCTGATGCATGAATCTTAATGGAAGAATAGGACAGGCCCTTGTGGAAGAGCTCTGCCAAGTATTCCAGGATGTTGGCTATGTTTACCAGTGACACAATTTCTCCCTTTGCAGTACTCCAAATGTGATATCTTTTCCATTTTGCTGAATAATTTTTTCTTGTTGAGGGTCTGCGAGCCTCCAAGATAATGTCTTTAACCCTTTGGGATAAATTTGGGTTATTTGGTCTTATGCAATGTTCCAGGCAGACAGCTGCAGTGTTTTCAGGTTTGGATGCAGGGTGTTGTAGTTGTTCTGTGTTAACAGTAAGGGAACTAGAGGTAGAGTCCATATTTGTTCCCGAGACATGCTCCTCAGTAATGGGTACCAATGTTGCCTTGGCCAGTCTGGAGCTATCAGGATGATCCTTGGACGGTCCTCTTTGATTTTCAATAGCACCTTGTGCATCAAAGGAAGTGGTGGGAATGCATATGCTGTCAGGTTTTTCCAACTGAAAGATAGGGAGTCCACTTTCCAAGCAAGTGGGTGGTACGTCCTTGTGCAGAATTTCTTCAGTTGGTGATTGCGTGGGGATGCAAATAAGTCTATTTCTGGTAGTCCCCACTTTCTTGTAATGGTTTTGAAGATGTCCGGATGCAGCATCCATTCGTGGGCATCCGTGGTAGTTCTGCTTAGGTGCAGCTGGTCTTGAGTCCATAAGCCTTGTATGCACTTGTCCAGCATGTGTGCCCCCCAACCGAGGTCTGAGGCATCCGTTGTGATGGTCTGGCTTGGTTGAGTGCTGTGGAAGGGCAGTCCCTTGTTTGATTGACAGGCCTGAGCCCACCATTGGAATTCTTGTTTCAGGCATGGGATTATTGGAATTTGGGTTTCTAGGCTGTGCTTGTGCTGAGACCATAAATTCCTTAGGTACCACTGTAACTTTCTCATATGCAGTCTAGCATGTGGAACCAATATTATGCAGGATGCCATGAAACCCAAGGCTTGCAGGACTTTTCTTGCTGTTAGCTGGTTCTGCTTTGTTAATGCCAAGAAGTAGAGAGGGAGTTGCTCCTGTTTTTCTACTGTTAGGAATGCCATTTGTTTTGATGTGTCCAGCTCTGCACCCAAAAAGGTTATCCTTTGGGATGGTATCAGCCTTGACTTTTTTATATTGACTGTGTATCCCAGTGCTTGCAGTAGATAAATGACCCTTTTCAAGTCTTCTGTTAGCTTGTTTTTGTTGTCCGCTTGTAACAGGCAGTCGTCCAGGTAAGGGTAGATTTGGATTCCCTGAAGCCTGCAATGAGCAATTACTGATGCCAGGCATTTCGTGAACACTCTGGGCAGTAGATAAGCCAAAGGGCAATGCTGAGAATTGATAATGCTCTGATCCTGCAAGAAATCTGAGGTATCTTCTGCAATTTGGTCGTATGGGGATGTGCAGGTATGCCTCCTTGAGATCTAGAGTTACCAGCCAAGACTCCTTGCCCAACATGGGAAGAAGCTGCTGTAGGGTCAGCATTTTGAATTTTGGAACAATGAGGAATGTGTTTAAAGTGGACAGGTCGAGAATAGGTCTCCATTTGTTTTCTTTTCTTGGTACCAGGAAGAGCCTGGAGTAAAATCCCTGTCCTTGCTCCATAGATGGTACCTTTTCTACAGCTCTCATCCTTAGTGAGTTATTTGTTTTAGAGCTTCTGCCTTTTGATTTGGAGGTAGGTTTGGCATTCCTCTCTTCCTTGGTAGAGTATGGAAGTGAAACCTGTAACCTTGGTCTATTGTCTGCAAAATCCACTTGTCTCCTGTGATGTAATGCCAGTTTACTGAAAATAAGGCTAGCTTCACGCCTAAGGGTGCTTCTAGTTGTTCCCTGGTAGGCTGTGCCAGAGCCAAGTCACTGGGATTGTCCTGTAGTAGTGGTGGTGGCTGTATCTGTGGCTGTACCTCGCTGGTCGTTAGCCTGCCACTGTTGTCCCCTGTAGGCACCTCTGGATTGACCTCTGCCTCTTGAGCGCCTATTCCTGCCTCTCTGAGCTCTGGAGGTGTCTGGAAAGGACCAATTCTTGGAGGGCCAATTCCTGCTAAACCTTGGAGGTTGGACCTGTAAGAAATCTTTCACTGTCTGGACAGATTTTGCCTTCTCTTCCATCTTCTTCAGCACCTGCTGTGCAGGAGAGCCAAACAAATTGATCTTGTCCATGGGAGCATCTAGTAGCTTTGATTTGACATGGTCTGGTAAGGCCTGCTCTTTTAACCATGCATGTCTTCTGATCACTGTGCCAGTCATGGCTGATCTAAAGGAATCCTCCAGTGCATCATAGCTGCATTTTAAGGAATGATTACAGACCTGCTGAAAGTTATGTACCATTTCCTGAACAGATTTTTTGTCTAATGGTTCATCCGAGGACAGCTTTTTAGTTAACTGGTCTAACAAATTCTTGATACTGGATCATGTGGAATTGACAGTTCAAGGCCCTAGCTGAAAGAGTAGCAGAAGTGTAAACTTTTTTACCCCATCTCTCTAAGGACCTGGATTCCCCTTCAGAGGGGAGGGGGTTTTTGGCAGAGGTAGCTGCTACAGCCTTAGGTCCCTGGGAGATAGTTTCGGGATCTGCAAAAGGAGCCTTATACAAATGATAATGTGTGTCCGGGACCCTGTAGTACCTATCGGGCTTAGCAGGGGCCGGAGGTAGTGAATCAGGAGCAGTACAAGCATCATTAAATGCATCATCCACAACAGAGAGAACTGGAGGGATGGCTAAAGGCCTATGCTGTGGTAAATGCAGAAAGGTTCTAAGCCTTTTCTAGAGTCTGAAAATCCTGGCCCTGCCACTGAAATTGTTCCCTCATAGCATGCAAGGTTTCCCCAAAGGAAAATTCCTCAGGCGGAGAGGCAGAAGGAATGGACTCTTCAGCATCAGAGTCTTCATAAGGGGAGAAAGGGCCCTCTGGAGGGTTTGTATTATCTGAATCATCAGAGGAGTCATCTGTAGAAACTGGCTCAGGGGGCTCTGCTCTAGGCCTCTTCTCTGGAGGTGGGTGAGAGGCCCTGTCTGGGTGAGGTTGGGATCCCCGGATCAAAGAAATGAGATCCTCTGCTAGACTAAGCATTTGTGAACTAGAGCTAGGCCTGTGAGAGGGGGTCTTAGCAGGCACAGATTTAGTAGATTTAGCTGCTTTAGCCCTGGCAAAGGCCTTAATCGACATGGTTGCAGGTGGCCTAGCAGCTCCACGTGCAGGGGTTGAAATATCCAAGGGGATAGTATCAGATAATTCCTGGGAACCTGCAAGAGCAGGTGGGATTTCAGAAGCCGATTCCACCAGATTGGATGAGGCCTCTGTTGGAGGTAAGTTTTCGGCTGAAGGAAGAACCGCGAGCTCGGTTTCAGCCGAAACAGAGACACTTGTGGTTGGCTTACCCGCGGTTTCGGCCAACACCGCGGACCGCGAGTGTCGGTCCTTTTCCTTGAGTTTTTTAGATATTTGCGTAGTCGGAGGATCCGACGGCATAATGTAAGCAAAATCGGAGCCGAAAAACTCCTCAGCAAATTCCGACCGACGTCTAAGCATTCGTCGGTTAAAAGAAGCACAGGCTAGACAAGCTGCTACGTCGTGGTCTGGGCCTAAACAAGGTAAGCAGTAAGAGTGGAAATCTTTATGAGGTATTTGTTTCCCACAAGTTAAACAGTTATTCACTTTTTCTGACATCGGCTGAGGCAAGAAAAAGTCCCCAACGGGGTACTTAGCTTTTTAGAAGTCTTCGGTAGTAGTAGAAGTATTCGGTAGTAGAAATCTCTGGTTCTGACCGACAGGCACTTGCGAACAGCTTCTGCTTCGGGCGCCACGCGGCAAGAAAGACTGAGGAAAATGGCGTCGGCTGATGCCTTTATACCCGAAGAACTGCCGCTATAACGTCGGGTGAAGTGCGACACCAGCCGAGGCCAGACCCAGACTTTGGAATCCGACCGAAGGGCTGCCTGACGACAGGACAACCCATTTGTAAGGACTGCAGATGCATCCTTGAAGGACATCTGAGGGAAAGCATAAAGTAGACCAGAGGGCCAATTGTGCGCAAGAGCGTCCCTTGGAGATTCCCCTGTTGGGGGGGATCAGCGAGAAGCTGCTGCTGCATTTTGCATTGAGGGGACTGAAACAGATCGCAGCAAGGCTGACCCCCATCTGCTGAATATGCTTTCCGCCACACGGCGGTTCAGGGACCACTCGTAGGGCATGAGGATCGCTCTGCTTAGCCTGTCTGCAATCACACTGGTTTTCCCCGGGATGTGCGTTGCCACCAAGGACCGTTGGGAAGCTATCGCCCAATTCCACACTCTCATGGCCTCCCTGCAGAGAGGGTAAAATCGGGTTCCTCCTTGCTTGTTGAGATACCACACCACTGACATGTTGAGTGTATTGCAATAGTCCCTAGACGGAGGACATCCTGAAGTGCCTGAAACGCAAGAAGCACTGCCCTCATCACCAGGACATTTATGTGCAAGTCTATCTCGTGCTCCTGCCATGTGCCTTGGACCATCCTGCCGTGATAATGCCCCCCCCCCCCCCCTATCTGGGAGGCGTCCGTGGTCACTGTGGCTACCGGGTTGGGTGGTACAAATGGTTTTCATACATTTAAGTTGTTGGTGCATAGCCACCAACTGAGGTCCTGCTTGCATTTGCCTGTGATTAAGATTGGATGGGATAGCGGTAGTCTTTGAAAGGACCATTGGGCGAATAGGAGCCATTGCAGGATTCTCATATGTAACCTCGCTAACGGGACTATCATGATAGGAGATGCCATTGTCCCCAGTAATTGAAGAATTAGCCTTGCCTTCACAAGTCTCAGAGGCATCATTGTATGAACCTGTTGCAACCCCATGATCCTCTCCAGTGGTAGGAATGTCCTCAATCGAATAGTGTCCAACTCTGCTCCTATAAACGAGACACACTGTGAGGGTAGCAAGGCAGATTTTTCCAGTTTATTGTAATGCCTAACTGGTGACACAGATTGATGGTAGTATCTCTGTTTTGAAGAAGTAGATGCTTGGTGGGGGCGGAGAGGAGCCAGTCGTCCAGGTATGGAAACACCTGGAATCCTTGACGTCTCAAGTGAGCCGTCACCACTGCCATGCACTTGAACACCCTGGGGGCTGTGGTGAGACCAAAGGGCAGGGCTCGAAACTGGAAATGCCTGGCTCCAAGCCGGAAGCGTAGATATCTGGATGCTCTGTCCATTTTGATGTGGTAGTAAGCATCCTTCAGGTCGATGGAGCACATCCATACTTCTTTTCCCAACAATAGGAGAATCGATTGTAGCGTGACCATCCAGAATTTGGACTTGCGTATGTAATGATTGAGTTGGCTGAGATCGAAAATGGGTCTCAGGTCCCCCATTCTTTTCTGCACCAAATGAATCTTGAGTAAGTCCCTAATCTGATCTGGTCTGGGGGGACAGGTTGGATGACTTCTTTTTCTAGCAGCTGAGAAACCTCCGATGCTGCTTGATCCCTTTGACTGGGTGGAACGTCCAGGATCCATTTGACGGGAGGGGGTGCGGAGTAGAATGGGATGGTGTAACCTCCGGCGATTATCCCCAATACCCATCGGTCCTGGGTGATGTTGACCCAGGCTTCCGGATACCGGGAAATTTGACCCCCAACTGGTTTCGGAGAAGCACAGTCGGGCACACCCTCAGCAATGAGAGTATGGGGAACCACGAAAGGAATCGCGGTCCCCAGAATTGCAGGGGCCCCCTCTGTCTCTGGGGCGACGTCTCCCTGAATACGACCCCCCTCGCCTACCTCGGGAGGGGGTCTCACCTTGTGCGGCAGGAAAAGGCCTTTGTGATTTCTTGAACCACATCTTTCCCCCTCGCAGAGCCTTGGGATAAGGTCTCGATGTGAGGGAAAAAAGTACAGTTTTGTACCTACCATAAATGTAGATGTCCGATAGACATGCAACTGCAGTCATAACATGTGGGTTGTCCTGCCTCAGGCAGCCCTCGGTCGGCCGGATTCCAAAGTCTGGGTCCGACGTCGGCTGATGTCGCATTTCTCTCCGACGTCAGAGCGGCTGGAGTACATAAGCATCAGCCGACACCATTTTCTTCAGTCTTTCTTGCCCCAGATGCCAGGTGCCCTCCAAGGAAGGCTGTAATCAAATTGGAAGACAAAAACAGGATTCCAGACAAATAAATGAGCAGTAAAACAAATACACCATAACAGATATCCCCAGCTAAGAGTAACAGGGATAGGAGTGGACCCTAGGCATAGAGGGGTATGGAGGGAGGGAAAATCCGACTGCAGTTGCATGTCTATCGGACATCTACATTTATGGTAGGTACAAAACTGTACTATGTCCTTCAAGAATGCAACTGCAGTCATAACATGTGGGTAGAATACCATAGCTTAGCTGGGGTGGAGCAATGCTCTAGGAAAAAGATGGTGTGGCAATCAAACCCTGCAGGACTGCCAAGCAAAGCCTGCTCTGGATCTGGAGTATAGAGGGAGATTGTAGTGTTTGGAGAATGTATGCACGGAGCTCCATGTAGCAGCTTCTAGAA
This sequence comes from Protopterus annectens, assembly GCF_019279795.1. NCBI lineage: Eukaryota > Metazoa > Chordata > Ceratodontiformes > Protopteridae > Protopterus > Protopterus annectens. Next base: position 352,397,039 of record NC_056747.1, on the reverse strand, counting down.
TGTCCTTAGTAGGCACCCCTCTTAAGAATGCTGTAGAGGTGGCTGTAGCTCTGGTGGAATGTGGTCTGACCTTGGCTGGAACAGTCTTTCCATGAAAGGAATAACAGAATCTGATGCAATGTCCAATCCATTTTGAAATAGTCTGTTTTGAAATTGCTTTTCCTTGGACTGCAGGGGCGTAAGCTACAAAAAGTTGTTCAGACTTCCTACTGGCCTTGGTTCTGTCCAGGTAGTATCGAAGTTGTCTGTGAATGTCCAAGGTATGCAACAGTCTTTCCCCCTTATTCTCAGGATTGGGGAAGAAAGCAGGCAGATGAATGGCTTGATTTAAAGAAACCCTAGATACCACCTTTGGCATAAAAGTAGGGTTGGTCCTTAATGAAACCCTGTCTCTGTGAAAAATTATGAACGGTGGTATTGCCATAAGGGCCTGTAGCTCCGAAACCCTTCTTGCTGAGGTAATTGCCAACAGGAAAGCTGTCTTCCATGAGAAAAATTGCAAGTCAACTGAAGCTGCTGGCTCAAATGGAGGTAGAGTCAGTTTTTCTAGGACAAAATTGAGGTCAAAGGCTGGCACTGGGGCCTTTCTTGGTGGCTTAATGTTCTTGATTCCCCTGAGGAATTGCCTTAGCAAAGGGTGTGAAAAAACAGGAGGGTCAGTGTTGTATCTAGCTGAAATAGCTGATGCATGTGGAAGAATATGAGAGGCCGTTCTTTAGCATATCTGCCAAATATTCCAAGATGAGTGGGATGTTCAACAATGATGCATCACATCCCTTGCTGGTATTCCAATTGCTGAATCTTTTCCACTTTGCTAAGTAAACCTTTCTGGTGGATGGTCTTCGAGCCTCTGTTAGTATCCGCTGAACTTCCTTGGAGAGAGGTAGGTTGAGGTTATTTATGGGATCTCCCAGGCTGTTAGCTGCAGTGTCTGAAGGTTTGGATGCACTGTTGCGAAATTGTGTTGGGTCAAAAGTAGAGGCCATTGGGGAAGGGCCCACCTCCTGGTGTGACATATGCTCCGTAGTAGTGGGTACCAGTGTTGTCTTGGCCAGTCCGGAGCTATTATGATTCCCTTGGGTCTCTCTGCTTTGATCTTTAGCAATACTGAGGTCATCAGTGGCAGAGGTGGGAATGCATAGATTGTTAGGAAGTTCTAGTTGAATGAGAGAGCATCTATTTTCCAAGCTTTTGGATGGTATATGTCCTTGTGCAGAATTTTGGTAGAAGATGGTTGAGGTGAGAGGCAAATAGGTCCACTTCTGGCCTGCCCCATGTCGAAGTGAGTTGTGTGAAGACCTTCGGATGTAACCTCCACTCGTGTGGATCTGTGAAATTCCTGCTTAGGCTGTCCGCCAACACATCGTCTTTGCCTGGAACAAACTGGGATTGTAACTGGATGTTTAGGCTCAGTGATTTTTCCCAAAGATGTATTGTCAGTCTGCAAAGGGGGTAAGAGTGGGTGCCCCCTTGCTTGTTTATGTACCACATCACAGTGGTGTTGTCTGTCCGTATCAGTAAATGGCCTTGCTGAAGTTGGTGTTGAAAGGCCTCGATGGCATGCATTACTGTCAGCATTTCCTTTTGGTTTATATGCAGATGTGTTTCCTTTGGAGACCATTGTCCTTGTATACACCTGCCTTCCATGTGCCCCATCCAAGGTCTGAGGCGTCTGTGGTCATGGTCTGTGTTATCTGTGGTTTTTTGAATGACATACCTGTGTTTGCCTGGCTCACCGAGGCCCACCACAGGAATTCCTTTTGTAGGCATGGAATGAGCAGTATGATTGTCTCCAAGTTGTTGCTGTGTTGAGACCAAATGCTTTTTAGGTACCATTGAAGCTTTCTCATGTGTAGTCTTGCTAATGGAACCAGGAGAATGCAGGATGCCATGTAACCCAGGGCCTGTAGGAATCTCCTTGCAGTCATCTGGGTGAGTTTTGCTAAACCTTTGAAGTAATGAGTTAACTTCTCTTGCTTGTCTTCTGTCAGGTAAGCCATTTGAGAGGCTGTGTCTAGTTTGGCTCCTAAGAAGATTTTTTGCTGGGATGGCTGCAGTCTTGACTTTTGGAAGTTGACTGTGCATCCCAGAGCTTGAAGTAATCGTATGACATAGTCAAAGTTTTTTGTCAACATCAATTTGTCGTCCGCTTGTATGAGGCAGTTGTCCAGGTACGGGCAAATTTGTATCCCCTGGAGCCTGCAATGAGCAATTACTGAAGCCAGGCATTTTGTGAATACCCTGGGCGCAGTAGATAAGCCAAATGGCAATGCTGAGAATTGATAATGCTCTGGTCCTGCAAGAAATCTGAGGTATCTTCTGCAGCTGTGTCTGATAGGGACATGCAAGTATGCCTCCTTGAGGTCCAGAGTAATCAGCCAAGACCCCTTGCCCAGCATGGGAAGGAGTTGCTGTAGTGTCAGCATTTTGAACTTTGGTACTATGAGAAAGGTGTTTAATGCGGACAAGTCCAGTATTGGTCTCCATTGAGATTCTTTTCTTGGAACAAGGAACAGTCTTGAGTAAAACCCCTGGTCTTGTTCTTGTTGTGGAACTCTTTCTATTGCTTTCATCCGAGTCAGCAGAGTGATTTGCTTGATAGCCTCTGCCCTCTGGTTTTGTGGTAGGTTTGGCATGCCTTGTTTTCTTGGCAAGGTATGAAAATGGAACCTGTACCCTCGGTCTATAATGTCCAAAATCCATTTGTCCTTTGTCAGTCTGTGCCAATTTTCTGCAAACAGAGATAATTTCCCACCCAAGGGAGCTTCTATTTGTTCCCTGGTAAGCGGAAGTAGAGGAAAGTCATTGAGATTGTGGCTGTGGGGCAGGCGAAACCCCTGCGTCACTTCTTTGGTTTCCTGGCTGCCATTGTCGTCCCCTGTAAGGGCCTCTGTATTGGCCTCTTCCTCGGCCACGTCTGTTTTTACCCCTTTGAAACTTTTCTGGATTAGGAAAGGACCAGTTTTTTGAAGGCCAATTCCTACTGAATCTGGGGGGTTGAACCTGGAGGAAATCTTTCACCGTCTGAACTGATTTTGCTTTTTCTTCGATGGTCTTTAAAACATCCTTAGCATTAGCACCAAAAAGCTTGTTCTTTTCCAAAGGTGCATCCAGAAGTTTTGCCTTTACATGATCTGGTAGAGGTTGATCTTTTAACCACGCATGTCTACGAATGACTGCCCCTGTCATAGCTGCCCTACATGAAGCTTCCAGTGCATCATATCCACACTGCAGGAAGTGATTGCTTACTTGCTGAGTGTTATGTACAGCTTCCTGCAAAGCCTTCCTGTTTAAAGGATCAGGAGTGGCTAATGTTTTTTGTAAATCTTCTAACAGGAAATCCTGATATTGTAACATATGAAAAAGGCAATTCAAGGCTCTCATAGATAAGGTAGTGGATGTGTAAACCTTTTTGCCCCACCTCTCTAATGACCTAGCTTCCCTGTTGGAGGGCAAGGGATTTTTAGAGGTGGAAGCTGAAACTCCTTTAGGCCCCTGTGAAACAGTTTCCAAATCAGCAGTGTGGGCCCTGAATAAATGGGAATGAGTTTCTGGGACCCTGTAATACCTGTCTGGCTTGGCTGGAGCAGGAGGAAGAGAATCAGGGTTAGCACTAGAGTCAGAATATAAATCATCCAAAACATCAAGTACAGGAGAAATAGCTAAGGGCCTGTGCTGGGGCTTCTTAAGGAAAGTCCTAAGGCGTTTTCTGGAATCAGAATATTCCTGTCCTTGCCACTTGAAATGTTCCCTCATGGTATGCAGAACTTCCCCAAAAGAAATATCCTCAGGAGTAGAGGCAGAGGGGATGGAATCTTCTGCATCCGAGTCCTCATAGGTCTGGAAGAGCTCTTCCTGGCTATCAGAGTGGACAGAGCCCTCAGAATCTTCATCTGAAGGAATAGGGTCAGAGGGTTCAACCCGGGGCCTTTTATCAGAAGGAGGCTGGGATCCTCTCAGGATGGGCCTGTGACCCTCTAATCATAGAAATTAAATCAGCAGCCATGGACATAATTTGTGTCTCTGGAGTAGGCTGAGGTAAGGTTTTAGGAGTAAGATGCTTTGTGTTTTGCTGGCTGCCTTAGCCCTAGTGTAGGCCTTAATAGACATGGCCATAGGAGGCCTGGCAGCTCCACGTGCAGGAGTGACCTTGTCTACAGCAATGGTCGCGGGCATTTCCTCGGTTTCGGTATCCGGAGGAAAATCGATAACTGGCGGAGTGATGACCGGAATCGGAGGTAATGCGGTGTCTTCGGTTTGGAGCGGTGGAGAGACCGTCTCAGAGGGAACCGGAGCACTCGCGCTAGGTTTTGGCGTGGAGTCGGTGGTAGATGCGGGCCGAGGATGTCGGTCCTGGTCTTTTCGCTTCTTGGGAGTTTGCGATGTCGGAAGTTCCAACGGCATGGTGTAAGCAAATTTATCGCCGAAAAAATCTTCAGCGAACTCCGCCCGGCGCTCGAGAGTGCACTTGAAGCGAGCACAGACTACACAGGCCGAGACGTCGTGGTCTGGGCCAAGGCAAGGAAGACAGTAAGAGTGGAAATCCTTATGAGGTATTTGTTTACCACAAGAAAGACAATTGTTAACTTTTTCAGTAATTTCTGACATCGGCTGAGGCAAGAAAAGGTCCCCAAAGGGGTACTTAGCTTTTTTGATGACTTCGGTATCGAAGAATACAGGAGCTGACCGACCGGCACTTGCGAACTGCTTCTGCTTTGGGCACCGCGAGGCAAGAAAGACTGAAGAAAATGGCGTCGGCTGATGCTTATGTACTCCAGCCGCTCTGACGTCGGAGAGAAATGCGACATCAGCCGACGTCGGACCCAGACTTTGGAATCCGGCCGACCGAGGGCTGCCTGAGGCAGGACAACCCACATGTTATGACTGCAGTTGCATTCTTGAAGGACATCTTGACTCCTACGGCAGACAAGGTCTTTCCCATTTGCTTGCACCTGGTGAGGGTGTCTTTCAATTTGGTCCTGAACAAGGAGGAACCATCAAAGGGGGCATCAGTGAAGGAAGACTTAAAGGCCTCCGCAAAGTGACAGGTGTAGGCAGGCTTACCTCCTGAGGGCCACCCCTGAGCTAGCCGCCCTACTCGCTCCCTCAGCCGCGTACAAAATAAGTTGCATGGACGAGTTAGCGATGGAGTTGACGGTAGAGAGCTGAGCGTTGACAGTCTGGGCCACCACCTCAGGTACGCTACCCACTAGAGTATCTCCTAACTCCTTAAGGAGATTTCTCTGGAGCCGCATGAAATGAGACAAATAATTCAGCGACTGCAAGGTAAAGGTAGCTGAAGACAGGGTACGCTTCCCGTACAGGTCCATAGTCCTAGATTCCTTGTTAGGAGGATGGACTGAAGTGGAATACTCAGCAACTTCCTTCTGGGTGGCTGCTGCCACCACCATAGCATCTACCGGGACTCCCTTAGTTAAAAATTCTTTTCCTTGGGGAGCGGACAAAAATTTGTTGGGGGCATCGAGGAACAGGCTCCACAGAGTCAGGACTCTCCCACACCCTTCGACAAATAAGGTCAAGGAGCTAGTCGAAAGGTGGAGACACCCAGGAGGCGGAGGGCTGAGCGCCAAAAGCCTTAAGGAATACTGACTCCGACTTGGAGGGGGTTTTGGAGGGCCAATCTCCTCTGTTTCAGGATCTCCAGGATATCGGAGAATGAAACGTCCTCAGAAGAAGACTTGGGGGACCCCTCCGATTCCTCAAGGTCAATATCGGAAGTGAGGGACTCGTCCTGGGAGTCTATGTGCTTCCTCTTGCACAATTTCTTTCTGGGGGGGTTCCTCAGACACAGGCTCTGAGGGCCCCTCAGAAAGAAGGGGACCGCTCGTGGGGGTATCCTTAGGCCCTGGCGCTCTGCTGTCCAAGGATAGGTGGGCGTCAGAAGCTCTCGACGGTGTTGTGGGAGAAGGTAAAACCGATCAGAGAGAAGTAGCTGACCTAGCTAGCGCGCTCCGCATAGCCTCAAAGGCAGGACCTCCCAAATCGGAGGACCGACCGCCCTCCAAGGCTATGACCGGGACCGGTGTCCCAGCAGCCGAGGCACCGAGAGGGAGGCTCGGAACCAAAGGGTGTTCCGAGGCATCCCCCTCGGGCCCGACCGAGGAGGCCCGAGTCTCAAACCCTGTGGACGGAACAGACAAGGTTGGAGCTGATGCGGGCACCGATAAACCCCGCTGGGGGATCGGAGCCAGCGCAGGAACGTCCCTCGGAGCGGTGCTTACTGGCTCAGACAAGGATGTGCTCGGAGGAATAGCAGAAACAACCTTAGGAGCCGAGAAAAGTTTGGCCAACACTGGCGACTGTAGGAGCCTCTCCACCACCCTATCTACATCCAAATCAGAAAGCCTGGAGGACTTGGATGAGATTGAGACCTAGAACTCCTATCTGGAGAACACTGCCTCAAACTTGGTGACCGGCTCCTAATTGTTTCCAGTACGATCGGAGCGGACGCAGACTCACTAGACACAGCTACCTCCTGTGGCCCCGATGACGGTGGAGCTGAGGAAGCAGACTCAACAATAGTGATTTTAGAAGGTGGCTCCAAAGCAATAGATGGAGCCGGAGACTTTCTTGGATTTTGAGGATTTAGACTTCGACTGGGAGCTGGGAGCCGAACCTAAATCCTCCTCAAAGGATGGTTTTAGCAGTCCCTTTAGTATTCATTTGTTTTTCTTCTCTTTGAGCACCCGAGGACTAAAGGCGTGGCAGAAACTGCATGACTCCTGTAGGTGGATGGCTCCAAGACAGTAAAAACAGAGTGTCCATCTGTGATGGACATCTTATAAGCACACTTCGTACACTTTTTAAAGCCAGAGGGCTTATGCTCTTTCTGCTCCTTAGACATTCTAAGGCCAACAACCATAGCAGCCACTACTGACAAAAGGCAGGAAACCGCTAACACAGAGACTGAGAGTCAACACAAGTACAACAAACAACCAAGGCACAGGGGAGAACCTCTAACTAAAACGGTTCTCCACTTAAACTACAACGCACCAAAATGCCAGCCAGACAACCACCACAATGGAGGACTAGGTCCTCTAACTGAAACGGGCCTAGCCTGAGGGAAGTTAGGGATACCACAACACACAAAAACACAACTCACAAAACACTACCTCAGCAACAATAGCTATGAAAAAGCTCTATTTGGATAACAATCAGCAAAATTTTTCCCAGGAAAAAGGTTTTAGCAATACTTAGCCACAGCCAAGTCGAGACCACGTCAGAGCTCTATAAGCGGCAAACGAGATCTGGGGATGTGCAGCAGTGTATTGTGGGATACCATCTTAACCCAGCCAATCAAAGACTTTCGAGCTAGTAAATAGGCAGAGTCAGAGCCCATATTTGGCTCCGAACCCACAGGTGAAGAATGTACGCGAGATAGGACTACATAACATCTAATATTTTACAGACTAGCTGATCTATGCTTCAAAAGGGGTACTAGGGATATATTATCATTTAGACCAGGCTTCTCATTTGCCTGTAACATTTGCCAGTATGTTTCCCTATATTACAATTTTTCCACCCATAAACCTCCTCTAATGTCTTTTGGAACCCTTTCCAATATGAAGGAATATTTACCATTACTGCATTCAAGAATATGTTTGTATACGCCGCTGTTAGAATTTCTAGTTCTAATGTTATAATAGTGTTCATAAATGCAATTTTTTGTGGGCTCTCTCAGTTTTACCCACTTAAAAGGCCTCATAGGCCTCACACATAGCCAAATATACCAATATGTTAGTATCCTTGTTCATAAGTGGTTGTATTTCCTGCATCCTCACAGCCATCATTACTTGGTCTTCTTCATACAGCAGGTTACTTGATACTCCTTTCCCCTTCTACTTGCTTCTTTAATAAGACAATGCTGGATTCAGTGTCTTGCTGGCTTTATTTGTATAATTTTTCCTGACAGCTCTGATACTTGCATCATTAATTAAGATAGAATTCACTTTCACACTTTAATCAGTTAGTGTTTCCTTGCATCCACCTCCTTAAACCTTCACACTCTAGCTTGCCTAACAGTCTTTCAAGTACTTGCCATTGTTACTAGTACCAGTGCAAGGCCATCAACATGTTCATTTCAACTATTTCTAATCCATACCTCTCAACATCTTCGAACAAGAATTCAGGACAAACTCAAAAGCAGTGTGTGTGTGTGTGTGTGTGTGCGCGTGTGTGGTTAAATACTGCTCTTAAAAAGCTAGTATACCAACAGCGTTTATATTAGCATACATTTTCTGAAGGATAAGTCAAACTCGAATGTCTATCATTATCAAGTGACAAATAACTTGCCAGAAAACTATAAATTTTATGAGGAACATAGCAAAAATACAAGGCAAACATTGGGACATTCTGTAAAATTCTAAGCAGTTGAGTTTTATTTAGTTTTTAATGTTTCAATTACCCTAACCTCTGCAGTTCCAAGTCCAGTATTATTTCATTCCAAGCACCAGCTCTTAAATGGGTGTTCCTATTTTCAGTCCAAAGAAGCTATCACAATCAGCTTTTTATTCTTGTTTGCTTCTATAACTCAAAACCCTCCACATTTGGTGGAGCACTGATTTCAACCTGCAAATGTGTCTGCTCCGCTGCTCTAGACAGCTCTGATTTGTACTTTTTCACTGGCTTGACTGTACAGCCAAAGATGGTCTGGAGCTAGTCATCATCAGAACTGACCACTAACAGATGGGCCTACAATCAGACATGAAAAGTCACTTTAAAAAGCTGGTACCTTGCAGAGCTGAAGGCATACAGCATGAACAATTATGCTAGACACAAACTGAATCCAAACAAAAAAAAAATGAATAAGTTAAACTAGGCCAGTATCAAGTGGCCCTCAATCTATTGTGGTTAAATAGGTGGATTACGCAACATTGATTTATTGATGCCATGCAGAAGTATGCTTGCAGTTTGGGAAGTCTTGCGGGAGTAGGACAAAAACTGAAATGCATCATTGGGTTGAAAGTTGATTCCATACAATTGGAGAAAGTATAATTTTGCACATTCTGGAATGGGAAGATTGGCATTTGTCACTGACCTTATTTAGCGTTTCAGCTTAAGACATATTTTGAACTCCTCAGAAGAACAGGTGTTTTATGTTTATCGACTTTACTGTTTTGAAAGTGAAAAATAAACTGGACAACTTTTCATCTGTCTTTATGATAGGTATTGTGACTTTTTTATACATGACTAGAGGCAGTGTTTGGAGGGATGTGCATATTTTATAATACAAGTCTGAGTTGACAGAATAATCAGAGAAATCTAGGAGTACAAGGGTGAAATTTCAAGCTTCACCTATATATTTAAGTGCGTGTACGAGAGAAAGAGAGACTGACAGGAGAGAGAGAGACTGAGAAAAAAGCATGAAACATTCTCATAGCCAGCAAGTTTATGCCACTATTAAAATTCACAAAAAAGTGTAATGAGGAAGTAATCCAAAAGATGAAAAATGAAACTGCAACAGAAAAACGTCAAAACTGTGTGCAAGTAGCAACAATATTTAAACTTTGGAAAAAAAGATGAGCCTGCAGTTACCAACTAGTAACCCATAAAGCGAAGGACAGCAAATTTAAATGTTTGCTGTCATGACTAAGTGGCACAGATGGACTTTGAATCTCACCACTGCCAATCAGTTGTGAAGGGAAGGACCAAGTTAGCACTACAGAGGGTGGTCTCGAGTCATATCACTGGTACCCAGCAAGTTAAAACAGAAGAGTGCAGACAAGTCTTAATCAATAATAAATTCATAAAATGCAACCTGTCCCTGGAATACAATGGTAATATGTACTGCTGCCCTAAGTATGGGCTTACAGCATCCACAACCCGGCTACTCTGCACAAGTCTCCTACAGAGGAGGGTCTTTGACATAGCACCAAATATTTCTCTCTCACCACTCTCTGTCAATCATGACATCTTCCAGTGCCCTTTATTCACCATAATAGATTTTCAAACAAATTATTTTCTCACATACAAATTCTCAGGGAAGGCTGGTATAATTTTTCAATTCCATACAGTTTTACTTCTGGTATAGTAATACTGCCACGACTCTAGGTATGGCCAGAGACCATCAGCTACCTGCTTCTCTTGATGTAACAAAATATACATAACATCCTTCACTGACAACAGGCTCAAGCGATCTAATCAATTAGATAGACAGAAGCACAGCTTGATGACCTACAGTGGTAAATGACGATAACCCTCGTCTCAGATGATAATAAAGACTTGCCACAACAGCTTAAAGTGAAAATGTACTTAAACATTAAAGCAAAACAGTGAAGATAAAAATTATCTTATCAGAGGAATGAAAAGGTGCACAAATATCAAACAGTAGTCACATAGATAGGAGTATTTAAATAAATCCTCTATGCTAGATAAATAAATTAACTACCCACATATTAAACGGTACTGAACATTTACTGTTGCAAGTTCCTAGAAGGTAAAAAGCAGAAATTACAGGTAAACTTACAGGGAAGTGGTATCTCAATATCCTCAGCAATAATATATTCCTTGGCTTCAAACTCAATGTAATATTGGTTCAGCTCATCATTCCAGTCAAAAAGTCAGGTTCATCAGATTACATAGAGAAAAAAAAAACTTTGCTTTGGCAGCTTGGAGGGCAATTTCTAACATATGGCAAACAATTTTAAACAGACATTCCGTAATGAATATGAACGGATGTCAAGTAATATACATTAACAATTACACATACATTTGCTAATTAGATTACATTCATATGAAACAAAGGAATCTATTAAGTGTAAAAGATACCTGGCTATATAAGCAGATGTTGAACATTAAGCATTTGAAGAGGAGTATTAGTGGGTTTGATAAAGTACAGTTGTGTACCTACCATAAATGTAGATGTTAGAGTATTATTCACTGTTGCTTACACTTGGGTTATCCTGCTGGCAGGCTACCCACAATCGGCCTGAATTCCAAAGTCTAGGTCCGGCGTCGGTTGCTGCTGCCTCTTCCCTGATGTCAGTGCGCCAGGGGTATAAGATGCAGCCGACGCCATTTTCTTCAGTTTTTCTTGCCCCAGATGTCAGGTGCCCCCAAATTGGTAGGCTGAAAATTATGCCAATAAGTATGCATGCAAAAAAATAAACATTTCCTTCATCTACAAGCAAATACATCACATAGGTTGTATAGGATAGAGAAGTACAGATAAGTCCCAGCAAAGAAAAGGGGGGTGGTGGGTGGGTAACCTGGATTGCAACAGTGAATACACTCTAACATCTACATTTATGGTAGGTACACAACTGTACTATGTTCATCGTGTTTCACTGTTGCAGTCATTACACTTGGGTTGAGTCCCAAAGCGGAGGATGGGTGGCTGGGTCTAAATAGGATTAGGAGAGGCTATAAGGCCCTGCAGAACTGCAGTGGCAAAGCCTGCTCTGGATTTAGAGTAGAGAGATGAGTGGTAGTGCTTGGTAAAAGTGTGCACTGAACTCCAAGTTGCAGCCTCTAAAATGTCTTTGGTTGGTACTCCTCTGAGGAAGGCTGCTGCTCTGGTTGAGTGTGGCCTAATGCCCTTAGGCACTGATTTGCCATGTTGTGAATAGCAGAAACGAATGCAGTGGCCTATCCATTTTGAAATGGTCTGCTTTGAGATAGCCTTTCCTTGTGATCCTGCAGCATATGCTACTAAGAATTGCTCAGTCTTTCAGAAAGCTTTAGTTCTGTCCAAGTAGAAGCGTAGCTGTCTGTGTATGCCCAAAGAATGCAGGAGTCTCTCACCCTTATTCTGTGGGTTTGCATAAAAGGTAGGCAAATGAATGATTTGGTTAAGGGCCACACTGGACAGTACCTTAGGCATAAATGTCGGGCTCGTCCTCAGAGAAACCCTGCCTGGATGGAAAATGGTAAAAGGTTCCACAGCCGTGAGTGCCTGTAATTCTGAGACTCGCCTTGCCAAGGTTATTGCTAGGAGCAGAGCTGTTTTCCAAGATAAGAACTTTATTTCAGCTGTATTGGCTGGCTCAAAAAGGTGGCAGTGTGAGTTTTTCCAAGACATAATTGAGGTCCCATGCAGGTATTGGTGCTCTCCTTGGAGGTCATATGGTTTTGGCCCCTCTGAGGTACTGTCTTAGCAACGGATGTGAAAAAAATTGTGGTTCCGTATTGTAGTGAGCTGAAATGGCAGAGGCATGGATTTTAATTGATGAAAAGGATAGGCTTTTGTCCAGCATTTCGGTTAGGTATTGTAAAATCTGAGGAATATTTGGTTCAAACATGTCAATTCCTTGTGCCTGGTTCCAAGCACAGAATCTTTTCCATTTTTCTGCATAAGATTTTCTGGTACTGGGCCTCCTGGCCTCCAAAATAACATCCACCACTCCTAGAGAGAGAGGTGTGTTCTGAATGGCTACATTATCCGCCATGCTGCCAGATTTAGGGTTCTGAGTTGGCTGTGCAGGATCTGATTGTTTCGTTGGGTCAGTAAATGAGGAATTAGAGGCAATGTCCAGGCTGGGCCTTGAGACTAGCTCTTTAGGATTGGGTACCAGTGCCGGCGGGGCCAGTCTGGAGCAATCAGAATAATCTTTGGCTTCTCTTGTCTGACCATTAGGAGTACCTTGGGGAGGAGAGGCAGAGGAGGAAAGGCATATACTGTTAGGGTTTTCCAGCTGAAAGACAGAGCATCCACTTTCCATGCTTGCTTGTGATAAGTCCTTGTGCAGAATCTCTGTAGTTGGCAGTTGTGAGGTGAGGCAAATAGATCTAGGTCTGGGCATCCCCATTTCTTTATCATCATGCTGAAGACTTGTGGATCCAGTTTACACTCGTGGGGATGTGTGAGGTTTCTGCTTAGTCTGCCAGAGTATTTTTCTTTCCTGGCAGGAATTGTGCTTGCAGGTGTACTTAAGTCAATGCTGTTTCCCACAAAGTCATGGCTTGTCTGCAGAGGGGGTAGGAATGAGTGCCTCCCTGTTTGTTTATGTACCACATGACTGTAGTATTGTCCGTCCTTATCACTAGTTGTCCTGGACGGAGTAGATCATTGAAAGCTGTCAGGGCATTCTGAACAGGTAGCATCTCTTTTTGATGGATATGAAGATACCTTTGGCTTGTGGGCCATGTGCCCTGAATACATTTTCCTGCCATGTGGGCCCCCCAGGCATAATCTGAAGCATCTGTTGTTATTGACTGCCTGGCTGTGGGGTAGGGTGAATGGCTGTCCCTTGTTGTGGTGACAGGCCTGTGCCCACCATCGAAACTCCTGTTGCAGGCAAGGAATGAGGGTAATGTTTCCAGGCTGTGACAATGCTGAGTCCAAACCCTTTTTAGATACCATTGTAGTTTCCTCATATGCAGTCTGGCATATGGAATTAGCAGAATGCAGGATGCCATTAAGCCCAAAGCCTGCAGAATTTTTCTTGCAGATAACTGGGTCTTTGTTGCCAACATTTTGAAGTAAGAAGTCAGTTGCCTTTGTTTGTCTGGCGTGAGATAAGCCATCTGGCCAGTTGTATTTAAGCTTGCACCCAGGAATATCATCTCTTGAAAAGGTACTAGTTTTGATTTATTTTCGTTTACTGTGTACCCTTGGCAAATTAGTAATCTTTGTACAAACGCCAGATGCTTTAGTAGAATGTCCTTGGACAATTGCCTTATTCAAGCAGAGAACAAGTAAGGATATATTTGAATTCCTCTGTCTGCAAAATGCAATTACTGGTGCCAGGCATTTTGTGAAGACCCTGGGCGCAGTAGATAAGCCAAAGGGCAGTGCTGAGAATTGGTAGTGCATTGAGCCAGCTATGAATCTGAGGTATCTTCTGCAAGATTGTCTGATTGGAATATGCAGGTATGCCTCTTTTAGGTCCAAAGTTACAAGCCAAGCCTTCTTGCCCAGCATGGGCAGAAGCTGCTGCAGAGTCAACATTTTGAATTTTGGAACGTCCAGAAATGTATTTAGAATAGACAGGTCCAGTAATTGTCTCCAGGCTTTGTCTTGTCTGGGTACCAAGAAAAGTCTCGAGTAAAATCCTTGTCCCAGCTCTTGCTGTGGTACTTGCTGAATGGCCCTCATATCCATAAGGGATGAAACTTGTTTTTGTGCCTCTGCCCACTGATTGTGTGGCAGGTCTGGCATACCTTTTGCCCTTGGCAGGGTGTGAAAGTGGAACCTGTAGCCCTGGGACACTATATTCAAGACCCATTTGTCCTGGGTGATCATGTGCCAATTTTGAGAAAAAAGTGCTAGTTTTCCCCCTAAGGGGGATGCCAAAAGATAAGTGCTTGGTGCTGGCTGAGGAAAATCATTGGGACTGTTTCCTGTATGGCTGTGATTTGTCTTCTCCGCTTTTGGAGGTAGAAGTGCCCCACTGTTTAGGTCCATATGAGCCCTGGGATCTGCCTCTGGGGCGTCTGTATCTGCCTCTTTGTGGTCTGTCTGACACTGGAAAGGACCGATTCTAGGCCAGTTCCTGCTAAACCTGGGTGGCTGTACCTGTAAGAAATCCTTTACTGTTTGCATAGATTTTGCTTTGTCCTCCATTTTCTTCAACACCTCCTCTGTTTTAACACCAAATAATGTATCATGCTGTAATGGAGCATCTAATAATTCTGCTTTAACATGATCAGGCAGATTCTGTTCCTTTAACCAAGCATGCCTCCTAATGACAGAACCCATAACTGCAGCCCTGCGAGAGGCCTCCAGAGAATCAAAAAGTACAGTTTTGTACCTACCATAAATGTAGATGTTCAAGTGCTAATACAGCTGCAGTCATAACAGATGGGTTCTCTTGCCGTCAGGCGGGCCCTCGGTCGGCCGAATTCCAAAGTCTAGGTCCGGCGTCTGTTGCCGTCGCTTTCTTTCCTGACGTCAGTGCGACAGGGGTACATAAGACACAGCCGACGCCATTTTCTTCAGTCTTTCTTGCCCCAGATGTCAGGTGCCCCCAGAAGGAAGGCAATACACACACACACACACACATATATATATATATATATATATATATATATATATATATATATATATAAAAACATATAATCATGCAATGCAATATAATCAAAAAACAGTAGTTGCAAGCAAATACACCATAGAAGGATAACCCCAATCAGGTTGTAAGATGAGGAGTTAGCCACTAGGTCTGTACCCAGAGGGGAAGGAGGGAGGGAAACCTGGACTGCAGCTGTATTAGCACTCGAACATCTACATTTATGGTAGGTACAAAACTGTACTATGTTCATCGTGCATACAGCTGCAGTCATAACAGATGGGTAGAATCCCAAAGCTACGCACAGGGTGGTAGGCACTAGGTGGAACTGGGAGGAGCCAGAATGCCCTGCAACAGCAGTGGCAAAGCCTGCTCTAGTTTTGGAGTATAAAGGTAGGTGGTAGTGTTTAGTGAAGGTATGCACAGAACTCCAAGTGGCTGCCTCCAAAATATCTTTGGTAGGGACTCCTCTGAGGAAGGCTGCAGAGGTAGCTGTGGCCCTTGTTGAGTGGGGGGTCTGATGCCTGCAGGTACAGATTTACCATGAAAGGAGTAACAAAACCGTATGCAGTGGCCTATCCATTTTGAAATTGTCTGTTTGGAAATTGGCTTCCCTTGAGCTCCTACAGCATAGGACACAGAGTTGTTCTGATTTCCTGAAAGGCTTTGTTCTGTCCAAATAGTAACGTAGCTGTCTATGGATGTCTAAGGAATGTAGCAGCCTTTCCCCTTTGTTTTGAGGATTGGGGTAAAAGGTAGGTAAGTGTATGGCCTGATTTAAAGCTACCCTGGATGCTACCTTGGGCATAAATGACGGGTTGGTTCGTAGGGAAACCCTGTCCTGATGGAAGATGAGAAAGGGCTGCACAGCCATGAGGGCTTGTAGTTCCGAGACCCTACGAGCTGAGGTAATAGCCAGAAGGAAAGCTGTTTTCCAGGACAAATATTGCAAATCTGTTGAGGCAGCTGGTTCAAAGGGAGGCAATGTTAATTTTTCTAGAATGTAATTAAGATCCCAGGCTGGTATTGGTTGTTTCCTTGGAGGTCTTATTTTCTTAGCCCCTCTGAGGAACTGCCTTAAGAGTGGATGAGAGAATAAGGGTGGATCAGTGTTGTATTCTGCAGAAATGGCTGAGGCATGGATTTTGATGGAGGAAAATGAAAGTCCACTCCGCTAGATACTGTAATATCTGAGGCAAATTCAGTTTTCTAGAATCCAGGCCCTTTTTCTCATTTCAAGCGCAAAACCGTTTCCATTTTGCGGAGTAAGCATTTCTAGTAGATGGCCTTCTGGCCTCCAAAATGACATCTTGCACCTCCTTGGAGAGTAGGGTCTGTTGTGGTGTTAAGGAATTTTCCATGCAGCCAGATTAAGTGTTTTCAGCTGACTGTGAAGAGTTTTGTAGCTGTGCCGAGTCAGGAGAAGAGGCATTAGAGGTAGGGTTCAGGGAGGAAAATGTGTTAGGCTCCTCAGGAGTGGGTACCAGTGTTGTCTTGGACAGTCTGGAGCAATCAGTATCATCTTTGGTCTGTCTGCTCTTGCTTTCAAGAGCACCTTGGGCAGTAGAGGCAAAGGTGGGAAGGCGTAAACTGTCCGTGCTGCCCAACTGAAAGAAAGGGCATCCACTCTCCAGGCCTTTGGATGAAATGTCCTTGAGCAGAATTTTGTCAATTGATGATTCCTGTGGGAGGCAAAGAGATCTAAGTCTGGCCTTCCCCACGCTTGGATTATCTTTGTAAACACTTGAGGATGCAACTTCCATTCGTGCGGGTCTGTCATATTTCTGCTTAGATTGTCTGCCAGCGTGTTTTCCAAACCTGGCAGGTACTGTGCTTGAAGCTCGATTTGCCATTCCAGAGCCATGTTCCAAAGTGACATGGCCAGCCTGCACAGGGGGTATGAATGTGTTCCTCCTTGTTTATGTACCACATTACTGTGGTGTTGTCTGTTCTTCTCAATAATTGCCCTGGATGCAGGAGGTCCTTGAAAGCTATAATTGCATTTAGCACTGCTAGTATTCCCTTTTGATTGATGTGAAGGTGCTTTTCCTTTTGGGACCATTTGCCCTGGATGCACCTGTCTGTCATGTGTGCCCCCCAGGCGTAGTCTGAGGCGTCTGTTGTGATGACTATTTGCTTGAGGCTTGCAGAATGGTAGACCTGCGTTTGTTTGGCATGCTTGGGCCCACCATAGAAATTCCTTTTGCAAACATGGAATTAGTGGTATTATTGTTTCCAAACTGTGGCTGTGTTGAGACCATAGGTTTTTTTAGGTACCATTGAAGTTTCCTCATATGCAACTTTGCAAATGGGATTAGAAGAATGCAAGATGCCATGAAGTCCAGAGCCTGCAGGATTTTCCTTGCAGTTAGCCTGGTACAATTTGCTAGCATCTTGAAGTACTGAGTTAGTTGCCCCTGTTTTTCTGGCGTAAGATAGGCCATCTGGGTGTTTGTGTCCAAGTTGGCACCCAGGAAAATTATTTTCTGAGATGGTGTTAGCCTGGATTTCTCTTTGTTGACTGTGTATCCCAGAGAATTCAATAACCATGTTACATAAGCCAGATGTTCCAGAAGTATGCGTTTGCTGTCCGCTTGGATCAGGCAATCGTCCAAATAAGGGCAAATTTGTATCCCTTGAAGTCTGTAGTAGGCAATTACTGATGCCAGGCATTTCGTGAATACTCTGGGCGCAGTAGATAAGCCAAAGGGAAATGCAGAGAATTGATAGTGGATTGAACCTGCAAGAAATCTGAGGTATCTTCTGCAGCTTTGTCTGATTGGGACATGCAGGTATGCCTCCTTGAGGTCCAATGTTACCAGCCAAGACTCCTTGCCCAGCATGGGAAGAAGCTGCTGTAAGGTGAGCATCTTGAATTTTGGTACAAGTAGAAATGTTTAGGATGGATAAGCCCAAAATGGGTCTCCAATTGGTTCCCTTCCTTGGTACCAGGAATAGTCTGGAATAAAAACCTTGACCTTGTTCGTGAGTAGGTACCTCTTGAATAGCTTTCATGTCCATGAGCTTTGAAATTTGTATTTGAGCCTCTGCCCTTTGATTGTGTGGCAGGTTCGGCATGCCTCTCATTTTTGGAAGTGTGTGAAAATGAAATCTGTAGCCTCTGTTTATAATGTCCAGGATCCATTTGTCTTTTGTGACAATATGCCAATTTTTTGAAAATAATGCCAGCTTTCCTCCCAAGGGTGCTGCCACCTGAGCCTTGCTTGGCATGCAAAGGGGAAAGTCATTGTGTTTGTTTCCTGTATTGCTGTGCACTGCCTTCGCCACCTCTTGGTGCTGGAGATTGCCATTGTCTGTCTCTATATGATCCTTGAGATTGTCCTCTGCCCCTTGTGCGCCTGTATCTACCTCTTTGGGACTTGTCCGTGGCTGGAAATGACCACTTTTTTGAAGGCCAATTTCTGCTAAAACGTGGTGGTTGTACCTGTAGAAAAGTTTTGACAGTTTGCATAGATTTAGCTTTTTCTTCCATTTTCCGTAGTATCTCCTCAGCATTAGTACCAAATAATATATCCTTTCGTAAAGGAGCATCTAGTAGTTTAGCTTTAACATGATCAGGCAAGGTTTGTTCCCTAAGCCAGGCATGTCTACGAATGACTGATCCTGTAACAGCAGCTCTACTTGAGGCCACTAGAGCATCATAGCCACATTGTAAGGTGTGTTTACCCACTTGTTCTGCACTATGCATCATATCCTGCAACTCCTTCAAATCTGGTTGTTCAGGTTGTGACATTTTATTCCTTAATTGTGATAACAGAAACTGCTGATATTTAAGCATATGGAACTGACAATTTAAGGCCCTCATGGCTAGGGTGGCTGAGGTATATACCTTTTTTCCCCACCTTTCTAAGGATCTAGACTCTCTCTCGGAAGGTAATGGATTCTTAGCAGTAGAGGCCTTCATTCCCTTGGGGCCTTGAGAAATGGTCTCAGGGTCAGCATTATGGCTTTTGTAAAGAAATTGGTGTGAGTTAGGAACTCTGTAGTACCTATCAGGCTTGACTGGGGCAGGATGCTGGGAATCCAGATTAAGGCAAGCCTCCGGGTAAACATCATCAAGTATGTCCAAGACAGGAGGTATCGCCAGAGGTCTGTGCTGGGGTAGCAAAAGAAATTCCCTAAGCCTTTTCTTGGAATCTGAAAAATCTTGGCCTTCCCAATGGAAGTGTTCCCTCAAGGTATGCAAGGTTTCCCCGAAAGAAAAATCCTCTGGGGGGGATACAGAAGGAATGGACTGCTCTGCATCAGAATCTTCAAAAGGGGAGTATGAGTGTTCCTCTTCATCAGAATGTTCTGAAATAATGGAGCCCTGGTCAGAAGAGGGAGAATCTTCCTCCACTCTGGATCTTTTGTCCGGAGGGGGTTGGGAACCCCTGATAAGAGTAATTAAATCCTCAGCCATTTTGAGCATCTGCTTTTTAGGCATGGGGCCTGGAGATGGGCCCTGTGCAACAGGCCTCTAGGAATGCATGGCTGATTTAGACTTAGTAAAGGCCTTTATGGAAAAGGAAGATGAAGGTCTGAAAACACCATGGGTGGAAGTGGACCTGTCCACATTAAGAGGCTCAACACTCACAGTGGCTTCGGTAGCTGTAGTCAGGGTATGGGCCGAGGAACCTGCGGTCTCGGTTACAGAAGACACCGCCAGAGAAGTGTCATCTGTAGTCAGGGGCTCCGTAGGCACCTCGCTGAGAACCGGACCACGTGTAGCCGGTTTTGGTGTGGTGTCGGTGGAGACCGTCGGTCTTTGTCCTTGTGTTTTTTGGACAAAACAGTAGTCGGAGTCTCTGACGACATTTTATAATTAAAAGCTTTACCAAAAAAGTGCTGGGCGAACTCCGCCCAACGCTTAACAGTGCGTTTATTGAAAGTAGCACAAAAGCGACAGCCCGAGACGTCGTGGTCTGGGCCTAAACAAGGTATACAGAGGGAATGGAAATCCTTATGCGGTATTTGCTTCCCACAAGAAATACAATTGTTAACTTTGTCTGACATCGGTCTGAGGCAAGAAAAGTTTCAACGGGTACTTAGCTTTAAAGAAGACTTCGGTTTCCAAATTTTCGTAATTTCAGGAGCTGGCCGACCGGCACTTGCGAACTGCTTCTGCTTCGGGCACCGCGCGGCAAAAAAGACTGAAGAAAATGGCGTCGGCGGTGTCTTATGTACCCCTGTCGCACTGACGTCAGGAAAGAAAGCGACAAACGACGCCGGACCTAGACTTTGGAATTCGGCCGACCGAGGGCCCGCCTGACGGCAAGAGAACCCACCTGTTATGACTGCAGCTGTATGCACGATGAACATCCACATTGCAATGTATGCTTTCCCACTTGTTCAGTTGCATGCAATAAATCCTGCATTTCCCTACTTTCTGCACAATCAGAATTAGACAACATTTCTGTTTTAGCAGTGACATTAAGTATTGCTGATATTTTAAGCATATGAAATTGACAATTTAAAGCCCTCACAGCCAAAGTAGCAGAAGTGTAAACCTTTTTCCCCCATCTGTCTAGTGCCTTTGAATCTCTATCAGAGGGGATAGGGTTTCTTGCAGTAGAAGCCTTGACCCCTTTGGGACCCTGAGAAATAGTTTCTGGGTCAGCAGCAGGGTTTTTATAAAGAAATTTATGTGAATCTGGAACCCTGTAGTATCTGACTGGTTTAACAGGAGCAGGAGGTAGAGAGCCAGGAGAAAGTCCAGACTCTGAAAATACATTATCTACAATGTCTAACACAGGAGGAATAGCCAAAGGCCTGTGCTGAGGAAGTAAAAGAAAATCTAAGCCTTTTCCTAGATTCTGAGTAGTCTTGGCTCTCCCAGTGGAAGTGCTCCCTCATGGTATGCAGGGTTTCCTCAAAAGAATAATCCTCAGGCAGTGAGGCTGAAGGGATAGACTCTTCAGCATCAGAATCCTCGTAAGGAGGAAGAGAGTATTCCTGTTCAGTAGAGGAGTCAGAGGAAATGGAAACCTGATCTGAAGATTCATATTCTGTCTCTTGCCTAGGCCTCTTGTCAGGAGGGAGATGGGAACCCCTGATCAAGGTAATTAGGTCTCCGGCCATTTTGAGCATCTGTTTTTTAGGCATGGTAGTCTGTCCAGGAGAATGCTGTACTTGTTTCTTTGTCTTTAGAACTGCTTTAGTCTTTGCTTTGGAAGCTGAA
The DNA here is from genome assembly GCF_019279795.1 of Protopterus annectens. Classification (NCBI taxonomy): domain Eukaryota; kingdom Metazoa; phylum Chordata; order Ceratodontiformes; family Protopteridae; genus Protopterus; species Protopterus annectens. Next base: position 352,375,892 of record NC_056747.1, on the reverse strand, counting down.
GTAAGCTTTACATATACTGTGTAGGTCTGAAAACACCCTCAGAAGCAGATGTCTGCTCAGCGGCTCCAGACCCATCTGAGGGAATAGTTTCCAAGTGTGAAATACCTTGAGTATCCAGAGGCCTAGCTGGCTCCAGGTGGGAGTCGTCAGCCCTGTGGCTGAGGTAGCGGGCGCCAGGGGCTGCAAAAGCGCCTCATTGAGAACCGGCAACTGGCTTACCGGAAAACTCGTCGTTGGTTTTGGACCTCAGATGCCTGTCCTTTTCTTTTTCCTTGCGCTTTTTATAAACTCCGGTCGTCAGCTGTTCCGACGGAATTATATAATTGAATCTTCGGCCAAAGTAATGAAAGGCAAAATCGTACTATCGCTTAATAGTGCGTTGGTTAAATCTAGCACAAAACTGACAGCTAGCAACGTTGCGATCAGGGCCTAGGCAAGGAATATAGCAAGAATGAAATCCTTATGAGGTATTTGCTTCCCACAAGAAATACACTTGTTAACTTTTTCTGACATTGGACTGGAACAAGAAAAAAGCTTCCCCAACGGGGTACTTAGCTTTAATGAAGACTTCGGATCTGAAATTTATTTTTGAAAATCTCAGGAGTCGGCCGACCGGCACTTGCAAACTGCTTTTGCTTCGGGCACCGCGCAGCAAAAAAGACTGAAGAAAATGGCTTCGGCTGCATCTTTCATACCCATGGCGCACTGACGTCAGGGAAGAGGCGACAGCCACCGACGCCGGACCTAGACTTTGGAATTCAGGCCGACTGCGGGTAGCCTGCCAGCAGGATAACTCAAGTGTAATGACTGCAACATTGAAACAGAAACATCCAGATAACAGATCATGTTATTACGGATTACAAATTCAAAGAAATACAAGCAAGGGAAGGAACATGGTGGGCAGAAAATATTACTGTAGTCGAAAGGTAGCACTTCAAGCAGTTTCATATACACATATATTGCCATCATAATGCATACCTGGTGGGGTGGAAAGCAGTGTTGCAAAATAATGTATATGGTTGGGAGATGCTAGTAAAGCCATTCAGGTATTGGTGAAGACTGGTTTGTAGATCACTGGATTATGAAGAAAAATGGGTTGATATGACAAGTTGAAAATAATAGCGGCATTTATCCTGGAGAAATAAACAAGCAGATCCATTAACTTGTGTTTTGAGTTTACATTCTAAATAAATTTCAGTGGTAGCGGGATGAGGTTCCATTGGTTATCTACATTATTTTAATAGACCGTCACCTGCAGTATTAGATGATTTGGTTAGTGACGAGTTTTTTTTCTAGGGTAAAAAATTCTATTGGAGTAGTACTGCATTAAGTTGGTAAGAACTGGGCAATGTTCTGACTTACAGAGAAGTCCGTGTACTGCACTTAGCTGAGAGAGAGCTACGTGATATGGTAGTTCTAACCAGTTTCATTCTTTGAAGGCTAGGTGGGGGTGTACTCTATTGTTATAGTTCAAGGCAAATTTAGTTGTTTTATTATAACATTGCTTTAGTTTGGATAGTTTGTGAGAACTGAAGGTTAGTGAAGATTGGGGCAGCACAGAGACGAGCCGGCAATTAGAAATTAGAGGCTATACATTGTCTAGCTGTGTCAGTGAAGTAGGTTTACACGCCATTGTATAAAGTACAGAGTTCTCAATGATTTTTTTTTTACCCATGTGCGATACATGGTGGTCAAATTTCAAATGGTCATCTATGATGATAATGATTTACTTGTTCTATCATGGTGTTATTGGCAGAGGCGATAATGCTGTTTTGGTAGAGATGTGTTTTTGGGTAAAGAGCATCAATTTTTTTAGGGTTTGGAAGTTGTGAATTATTTAGCCATATTTTAATTCAGAAGGATGTTGGCGGAACAGATTAAGTTGAGCCAGAGCACTGAACTAGGCAGCATTTTTTTGGCAGTGTAGACATTACTGATGAGCATGTTCAGAAGTACAGGGCCTAGTATAAATCCTTGTCCAACACCAATAGCTACTGGCAAAAGTGGAGAAATCATTTTTCCATTTCACTGGCTTGTGCTCTGAGAGGTAGCTATGGAACCATTGCAGTGAAGAGATGGAGAGACAAGGATGTACGAATTTCTGGGGGATGGAAAGTATGAAAAGCTTTTGATAAGTCTTGGAAGACTGTGGAGACTAGTCTTCTGGCCTTTCTATAGGTATTGAAAATATTAACAAAATACAGCAATAATAGTAGTTGTGCTGTGATGAGGAAAGAAGGTGGTTATGTATTAAAAAAATTATTCACATGCAGCTTTTCAACTAACAATTTTGATTGGAAGATAAAAAAAGGGCCTGTTATTTTGAAAGATCTGTACTAAGTCAGCTTTTGTGCAATGAATAATGTATTTTTTTGTCCATGGCAAAGGGAATTTATTTTCAGATATGGATCAATTTATCAAAACCGAGACTGGATATGCAACAGCATCAACTGGTATTTTAAGTTACTTGCCCAGTAGATTTGTCATCAGTACCTGGAATGGGCTTTAACTTTTTGAAGTATTTTTACATGGCATCTGTAGAAATTGGTTGAAGGTGGTTACTTGTATGAATATGGACATCAAGAGCTTGATTAGTTGCCTGTTTGATTAACGACAGTACTAACTTGTATAAAGTGAGTACTGGATTGGTTCGCTATGGCATCATGTTTCTGTATAACTTGTCCTGGATTTAACAGTTTACTGATTGAGGTACAGAACAGTTCTGATTAGTGGTGTGCAATTTTGATTGCATGAGTAATAGGTTTTCCTAGTTTTGGTGATAATTTGTTTTGTTAGGTTTCTTAGTTGTCTGTATATTAGTATTGTATAGTAGTTTTATTTTTTGTCCATACCTTTCAGCTTTATCTCTGTTTAAGGAGTTGTTTAGTTGCTAAGGATAGCCATGAGGCAGGATTGGTTTTGATTCTTTTTGTTCTGAGGTAGATTAGTGCGTTTAGAACATCTAGGAAGATTACACTTAACTGAAAAGACAGTACACCATCTATAGCGGGAGTCTTTAGTGACTCCCAGTTAAGGAGGTATAGTGTATTAATAAAAGCATCTTTATGAAAAGGATGTGTTTTGTGGTTGCTGCTTTGCAGCTTTATGGTGTAGACTGGCAAATGATCAAATAGGCTTGTCTGACAGAGTTCCATGGCATGGAATTATATTTGCAGAGGCTGTTGGGATCCAATCGAGAGCTGTGGCTTTGTTATACTTAGTGTGGTTTCAAGTTGGATGAACTTGTACAAATGTATATTATTGGTTTGATTTTCAGATTGTATGGTTTTCCCAGTTTCTATTAACATCACCAAATATTAGGGTTTGAGTGATTTTTGAGGGGGCCCATAAGAGGATATCTTCCAGAGTTTTAGCATTGTTACCTGGGAGTATAATGTATATTTGACATTTTCTATATATAGCAAACTGTTGTAGCTTAGCCCTGCAAATGACTTTCATCTTGAGAAAAAATATATCCTATAATATACATACAGGCATGCACACACACACACATATATATATATATATATATATATCATACCCATAACTTGTGAATTAACATGGCCAGCATTTTGTTGCCTCTGCCTAATCTGATAATGTTATAAACTGATGGAGCAGATTGGAATGTGGAATGCTTAAACATTTCCAGAGTTAACTAACATTTTGAGTACATTTCTCTTCCTTTCATCTATTTTTACACTCAAAGATCACAAGGTTACACAGATTTTGCAGATTAAAACAGACTTCAAATACAGTTTACAAAAGATGCCAACAATCTGCAATAAGAAAAAAATACATCAGCTTTCTTTAGCCTAGTAACCTCTGGCACTGCAGCTACTATGATCTGTATTTATCAAAAAAAAAAAAAAGTGTGTGATGCTGTGTTGTAGATGCTCATAAAAATATTATGGCATATTTTTTTTTCTTGAGATGAAAGTCATTTGCAGGGCTATGCCACTGCTCTTGATAAAGGGAAATTCTTCTAAAAAAATTATTCAGTGGAGCATTATGTAGAAAACTGTTGCACTTGGGTTGCCCTTTGATTAAAATGAAGTACAGTTTTGTACCTACCATAAATGTAGATGTCCGATAGGCATGCATCTGCAGTCCTTACAAATGGGATGTCCTGTCGTCAGGCAGCCCTTCGGTCGGCCGGATTCCAAAGTCTGGGTCTGGCCTCGGCTTGTGTCGCACTTCACCAAACGTCATAGCTGCAGTTCTTCGGGTATAAAGGCATCAGCCGACGCCATTTTCCTCAGTGTTTCTTGCCCCAGATGCCAGGTGCCCTCTAGGAATGCTAAATTTGGATAATGCAAATGGTTCCAAATAGTAGAGAGCAAACAAAAAATAAGCATGTATGTACATATATACAAACAAATACACCATAATAGATTCCCCCAGCTAGCTACAAGATGGGCAATTACCCTAGGAGTACCACAGAGGGGAAGGAGGGTGGGTAATCCTGACTGCAGATGCATGCCTATCGGACATCTACATTTATGGTAGGTACAAAACTGTACTATGTCCTTCAAGGATGCATCTGCAGTCCTTACAAATGGGTAGAATACCATAGCCAAACTGGGGGAGGAGGAGAAATAAGATTATGGTGTAGTTAAGATCCCGTGCAAAACAGCAGTGGCAAAACCTGCTCGGGATCTGGAGTATAAAGGTAAATTATAATGCTTGGCAAATGTATGCACGGAGCTCCAAGTAGCAGCCTCTAAAATGTCTTTGGTAGCCACTCTTCGTAGAAAAGCTGTGGTAGTGGCTGTTGCCCTTGTAGAGTGAGGTCTGAAGTTTTCTGGAGTTTTCTTCCCATGGTAGGAGTAACAAAATCTAATGCAATTTCCTATCCACTTAGAGATTTGTCTGTTTTGAAATTGCTTTTCCTTCCATTCCTGTTGCATATGCTACCAGTAGCTGGTCAGTTTTTCTATTGCCCTTGGTCCTGTCCAGGTAGTAGTGTAGTTGTCTATGTACATTCAAGGTATGCAACAGTCTTTCTCCCCTGTTCTGTGGGTTGGGGAAGAATGTAGGTAGACGGATAGCTTGATTTAAAGATACCCTGGAGACCACCTTTGGCATAAAAGTAGGATTTGTTCTCATGGACACTATCTTGATGGAAGATCAGGAAGGGCTGTACTGCCATTAATGCCTGTAGCTCAGATACCCTTCTTGCTGAAGTGATTGCAAGCAGGAAAGCAGTTTTCCATGATAAGTATTGTAAGTCTGCTGTTGCTGCTGGTTCGAAAGGAGGGAGTGTCAACTTTTCTAGCACAAAGTTCAAGTCCCATGCTGGCAATGGTGGTTTCCTAGGTGGTTTTACATTTTTAATTCCTCTCAGAAACTGCCTGAGCAGAGGATGTGAGAAGACTGGAGGATCCAAGTTGTATTCTGCTGAAATAGCTGATGCATGAATCTTAATGGAAGAATAGGACAGGCCGTTGTGGAAGAGCTCTGCCAAGTATTCCAGGATGTTGGCTATGTTTACCAGCGACACATTTTCTCCCTTTGCAGTACTCCAAATGTGACATCTTTTCCATTTTGCTGAATAATTCTTTCTTGTTGAGGGTCTGCGAGCCTCCAAGATAATTGTCTTTAACCCTTTGGGATACATTTGGGTTATTTGGTCTTATGCAATGTTCCAGGCAGACAGCTGCAGTGTTTTCAGGTTTGGATGCAGGGTGTTGTAGTTGTTCTGTGTTAACAGTAAGGGAACTAAAGGTAGAGTCCATATTTGTTCCCGAGACATGCTCCTCAGTAATGGGTACCAATGTTGCCTTGGCCAGTCTGGAGCTATCGGGATGATCCTTGGACGGTCCTCTTTGATTTTCAATAGCACCTTGTGCATCAAAGGAAATGGTGGGAATGCATATGCTGTCAGGTTTTTCCAACTGAAAGATAGGGAGTCCACTTCCCAAGCAAGTGGGTGGTACGTCCTTGTGCAGAATTTGTTCAGTTGGTGATTGCGTGGGGATGCAAATAAGTCTATTTTTGGTAGTCCCCACTTTCTTGTAATGGTTTTGAAGATGTCCGGATGCAGCATCCATTCGTGGGCATCCGTGGTAGTTCTGCTTAGGTGCAGCTGGTCTTGAGTCCATAAGCCTTGTATGCACTTGTCCAGCATGTGCGCCCCCCCAACCGAGGTCCGAGGCGTCCGTTGTGATGGTCTGGCTTGGTTGAGTGCTGTGGAAGGGCAGTCCTTTGTTTGATTGACAGGCCTGAGCCCACCATTGGAATTCTTGTTTCAGGCATGGGATTATTGGAATTTGGGTTTCTAGGCTGTGCTTGTGCAGAGACCATAAATTCCTTAGGTACCACTGTAACTTTCTCATTTGCAGTCTGGCATGTGGAACCAATATTATGCAGGATGCCATGAAACCCAAGGCTTGCAGGACTTTTCTTGCTGTTAGCTGGTTCTGCTTTGTTAATGCCAAGAAGTAGAGAGGGAGTTGCTCCTGTTTTTCTACTGTTAGGAATGCCATTTGTTTTGATGTGTCCAGCTCTGCACCCAAAAAGGTTATCCTTTGGGATGGTATCAGCCTTGACTTTTTTATATTGACTGTGTATCCCAGGGCTTGCAGTAGATAAATGACCCTTTTCAAGTCTTCTGTTAGCTTGTTTTTGTTGTCCGCTTGTAACAGGCAGTCGTCCAGGTAAGGGTAGATTTGGATTCCCTGAAGCCTGCAATGAGCAATTACTGATGCCAGGCATTTCGTGAACACTCTGGGCGCAGTAGATAAGCCAAAGGGCAATGCTGAGAATTGATAATGCTCTGATCCTGCAAGAAATCTGAGGTATCTTCTGCAAATTGGTCGTATGGGGACGTGCAGGTATGCCTCCTTGAGATCTAGAGTTACCAGCCAAGACTCCTTGCCCAACATGGGAAGAAGCTGCTGTAGGGTCAGCATTTTGAATTTTGGAACAATGAGGAATGTGTTTAAAGCGGACAGGTCGAGAATAGGTCTCCATTTGTTTTCTTTTCTTGGTACCAGGAAGAGCCTGGAGTAAAATCCCTGTCCTTGCTCCATAGATGGTACCTTTTCTACAGCTCTCATCCTTAGTGAGTTATTTGTTTTAGAGCTTCTGCCTTTTGATTTGGAGGTAGGTTTGGCATTCCTCTCTTCTCTTCCTTGGTAGAGTATGGAAGTGAAACCTGTAACCTTGGTGTATTGTCTGCAAAATCCACTTGTCTCCTGTGATGTAATGCCAGTTTACTGAAAATAAGGCTAGCTTCCCGCCTAAGGGTGCTTCTAGTTGTTCCCTGGTAGGCGGTGCCAGAGCCAAGTCACTGTGATTGTCCTGTAGTAGTGGTGGTGGCTGTATCTGTGGCTGTACCTCGCTGGTTGTTAGCCTGCCACTGTTGTCCCCTGTAGGCACCTCTGGATTGACCTCTGCCTCTTGAACGCCTATTCCTGCCTCTCTGAGCTCTGGAGGTGTCTGGAAAGGACCAATTCTTGGAGGGCCAATTCCTGCTAAACCTTGGAGGTTGGACCTGTAAGAAATCTTTCACTGTCTGGACAGATTTTGCCTTCTCTTCCATCTTCTTCAGCACCTGTTGTGCAGGAGAGCCAAACAAATTGATCTTGTCCATGGGAGCATCTAGTAGCTTTGATTTGACATGGTCTGGTAAGGCCTGCTCTTTTAACCATGCATGTCTTCTGATCACTGTGCCAGTCATGGCTGATCTAAAGGAAGCCTCCAGTGCATCATAGCCGCATTTTAAGGAATGATTACTGACCTGCTGAATGTTATGTACCATTTCCTGAACAGATTTTTTGTCTAATGGTTCATCCGAGGACAGCTTTTTAGTTAACTGGTCTAACATAAATTCTTGATACTGGATCATGTGGAATTGACAGTTCAAGGCCCTAGCTGAAAGAGTAGCAGAAGTGTAAACTTTTTTACCCCATCTCTCTAAGGACCTGGATTCCCTTTCAGAGGGGAGGGGTTTTTTTGCAGAGGTAGCTGCTACAGCCTTAGGTCCCTGGGAGATAGTTTCTGGATCTGCAAAAGGAGCCTTATACAAATGATAGTGTGTGTCCAGGACCCTGTAGTACCTATCGGGCTTAGCAGGGGCCGGAGGTAGTGAATCAGGAGCAGTACAAGTATCAATAAATGCATCATCCACAACAGAGAGAACTGGAGGGATGGCTAAAGGCCTATGCTGTGGTAAATGCAGAAAGGTTCTAAGCCTTTTTCTAGAGTCTGAAAAATCCTGGCCCTGCCACTGAAATTGTTCCCTCATAGCATGCAAGGTTTCCCCAAAGGAAAATTCCTCAGGCGGAGAGGCAGAAGGAATGGACTCTTCAGCATCAGAGTCTTCATAAGGGGAGAAAGGGCCCACTGGAGGGTTTGTATTATCTGAATCATCAGAGGAGTCATCTGTAGAAACTGGCTCAGGGGGCTCTGCTTTAGGCCTGTTCTCTGGAGGTGGGTGAGAGGCCCTGTCTGGGTGAGGTTGGGATCCCCGGATCAAAGAAATGAGATCCTCTGCTAGACTAAGCATTTGTGAACTAGAGCTAGGCCTGTGAGAGGGGGTCTTAGCAGGCACAGATTTAGTAGATTTAGCTGCTTTAGCCCTGGCAAAGGCCTTAATCGACATGGTTGCAGGTGGCCTAGCAGCTCCACGTGCAGGGGTTGAAATATCCAAGGGGATAGTATCAGATAATTCCTGGGAACCTGCAAGAGCAGGTGGGATTTCAGAAGCCGATTCCACCAGGTTGGATGAGGCCTCGGTAGGAGGTAAGTTTTCGGCTGAAGGAAGAACCGCGAGCTCGGTTTCAGCCGAAACAGAGACACTCGCGGTTGGCTTAACCGCGGTTTCGGCCGAAACCACAGACCGCAAGTGTCGGTCCTTTTCCTTGCGCTTTTTAGATATTTGCGTAGTCGGAGGATCCGACGGCATAATGTAAGCAAAATCGGAGCCAAAAAACTCCTCAGCAAATTCCGATCGACGTCTAAGCGTCCGTCGGTTAAAAGAAGCACAGGCTAGACAAGCTGCTACGTCGTGGTCTGGGCCTAAACAAGGCAAGCAGTAAGAGTGGAAATCTTTATGAGGTATTTGTTTCCCACAAGTTACAGTTATTCACTTTTTCTGACATCGGCTGAGGCAAGAAAGAGTCCCCAACGGGGTACTTAGCTTTTCTTCGTAGTAGTAGAAGTATTCGGTAGTAGAAATCTCTGGTTCTGACCGACCGGCACTTGCGAACAGCTTCTGCTTCGGGCACCACGCGGCAAGAAAGACTGAGGAAAATGGCGTCGGCTGATGCCTTTATACCCGAAGAACTGCAGCTATGACGTCGGGTGAAGTGCGACACCAGCCGAGGCCAGACCCAGACTTTGGAATCCGGCCGACCAAAGGGCTGCCTGACGACAGGACAACCCATTTGTAATGACTGCAGATGCATCCTTGAAGGACATCCTGGCAGGTATACGAAAGGTGAGCAGGGGTCAGTTAACTGACTTGTAGAGAACGTAGTGGTCACTGACTGCAAGTATGGTCACTTGGCTGATATGTACTATAAGAAAATGTATATGTGCAACTTTTTGCAGTGCAACCTGAATACATCTGTGATGCAGTTAGCACCACAAGGATCCTAATTTTACAGGTCATGCTGCCCAAGATGGCTAAGCATTTCATGTCCCTTTGGGGCAGAAAAAAGAAGTTATGTACTTACCATAACTTTCCAACTGAGTAGCTAGACTTCATTTGCAATAAACAGTGGGTTTTGGATCCAGACTGGATCTGAGACAGCAGTTTCACCAGCATCAGATCCCAGCTCCAAGCTCCTCCCCTTACCCATAACACCACTGTACCTCCTTCCCTCACTCTAATCGAGTTTGCCACCCAACAAATGAACCCCATCGGCAAAACCTGACCCACAAAAGAGCCGCAAAGGCACTACCTCTTAGTCACTCCAGATGAATGAACCTAATAAGGCCAGGGGGAAGGAGGGAGGGACGGTTGATGACGAATGAAGTCTAACTACTCAGATGGAACATTATGGTAAGTACATAACTTCTTTATCTGAAGTAGTTGACTTCATTTGGTCATCAACCTGTGGGACAGTTTCCAGCTACCATAACCTTGGGAGGCCCTCACAGAAGGATATTCTGGAGCACTGTGGAGCCAAAGGATGCTCTCCCTCTGGAAACCATGTCCAATTTATAATGAGAAATGAAAGTATGACCTGAGGGCCAAGTAGCCACTGAACAAATATCGTCTAAGGTTACTCTGGACCAAAAGGCAGCTGATGTAGCCATGGACCTGGTAGAATGGGCATGAACCCTGCCTAGAATAGGCATACCTTTATCTTTGTAAACCTGCAGAATGCAAAGGGAAATCCACTTGGCAATTGTCACCTTAGAAACTGGTTTGTCTAGAAAAGGTCTAGCGAAGGACACAAACAATTGGTCAGACTTGTGAAAGGGCTTAGCCCTGTGTAAGTAGAAATGTAACTGCCTATTGTACATCTAACAAATGTAATTTATAGTCCCCCTTCTTCTGAAAATTTGGAAAAAAAGACAGGCAGATTGACATTTTGATTCTGAAGCCACTTTAGGCAAAAAGGAAGGATTAGTCCAAAATGAGACCCTGTCTTTATGAAAAGCCATATAAGGGGATTTAACAGATAATGCTTGAAGTTCTAACACTCTCCCAGCCAAAGTTATAGCTACTAGGAAAGCTGTTTTCCAAGACAAAATTTTCAAATCCACAGAGGCAGCTGGCTTGAAGGGCGGAGCAACTAACAACTGTAAAACTAAGGTAAGATTCCAAGGAGTGGGGTCCTTAACCGGAGACCATAAAAAAAAGGTCCCTTTAATGAAGGTTTTGCAAAGTCTGGAAGAAGCCAAGGACCCCATGTTTTCGCCTACATGGAAATTAGAAATGGCAGCCAATTCAACTATCACCATAGAAGAGCTGGCGCCCTGACGGAAAAGGTGTGCTAAAATTTCAAGAACCGCTGGCACTGGAGCAGTAAAAGAAGATCTAGATCCCTCTGAGAAGCCCAGATCAAAAAACACTTACACTTATTACAGTAAACTTTTCTAGTAGATGACTTATGGGCTGCCACTAGAATAGATCTAATGGGGGAAGAAAGTACGGGAGTCGTGACAATCAATAGAACTGGAGCAGCCAAGCCGTGAGCTTCAGACTACCCAGGTCTGGAAGAGGAATCCCCGATGAGTGCAAAATAAGATCCAGGATCAGATCCAAGGAAGAGCTACCAGAGCATCTCTGGAGGACTCCCCCTGTGGGGTTCAGAGCAAAGAACTCGCTGCACTTCGCGTTGGAAGGAGATGCGAAGAGATTGCAGTAAGGCCGACCCCACTCAAGGAAGATCTGGTCCGCTACAAAAGAATTCAGAGACCAAGGCATTAGAACTGTTCTGCAAAATTTGTCCGCTAGTATGTTGGACTGACCCAGAATGTGTGGTGCTATCAGAAAATGGTTGGTGGAGATCGCTCATTCCCACACACTCATGGCGTCTCGACAAAGGGGGTAGGTTCTGGTTCCACCCTGTTTGTTGATGTACCAGACCACTGACATGTCTGTCTGAATCGTAATAGTTCCCAGAGGAAGAAAGACAAAGGGCCTGCAACGCTAATAAGACCGCCATCATCTCCAGAACACTGACATGCAGATTGGTCTCGTTTAGCGACCATGTGCCTTGGACTGTCCTGACAGAGCAATGCCCCCCCCCAGTTGGGAGGCATCTGTGGTCATCGTGGCTTGGGGAGGAGCTACAACAAAGGACCACCCCTCTACTATCTCCTGAGAGTTGAGCCACCAGAGAAGGGACTTCCTGCACACATTGCTTATGCGAATCGGATGAGTCAATGGCTGATCCAATAAGGACCACTGGACCGCCAACGTCCACTGCAGTACCTGCATGTGAAGATGAGCACAAGAAAGAAGGGTGATAGTGGCTGCCATGGATCCTAGGGCTCTTACCACTGTGGCTGGGGGAAAGGGATACTGAAGAATAGAGAGGACATGAAGATGAAGGCTCCGAACCAACTCTGGAATCAGAAAGACTTTGGATTGCAGTGTCTATTCTCTCCCCTATGTAGTCCAGGACCTGAACAGGTTCCAGAGAGGACGTGGCTATATTTATTATGATGCCCAGCAAGTCTGACAACTTCCGGAATTAATCCCTGGCTTGACCAGAGTAAATGCCTCGTCAGAGAGGCAAGGAGCCAATCGTCCAGGTACGGATAGACCTGTATGCCCTGAAGCCTCAGGTGAGCTGTTACTGCCGCCATGACCTTCGTGAACACCTTGGGGGCTGTAGTAAGACTGAAGGGTAGGGCCCGGAACTGGTAGTGATTAGCCCCTAGCCAAAAGAGGAGAAACCTCCTAGAGCGTCAGTGCATCTTTATATGGTAGTACGCATCCTGGAGGTCTACAGAGCAAATCCAGTCATTTTCCTGCAGGTAAGTCAGGATGGACTGGAAAGTGACCATCCGGAACTTTTCTTTGGCAGCTGACAGGTTCAGAGTGGAAAGGTTAAGAATCGGCCTGGAGTCCCCCCATCTTTTTTACCCCCAAAAAGAACCTGGAATAGATGCCTGATCCGGACTGATCTGGGGGGACAGGCTGGATGGCCCATTTGCTTAGCAGCTTTTCTACTTCGATGGCTGCTGCCTCCCTTTGTGCGGGTGGAACATCACAGAGATGCTTTGGGGGAGAGGGACATATCACAAAGGGAATTGTGTAACCTCTGGATATTATTTGGAGCACCCAAAGGTCTGTTGATACGGCCCTCCCACGTCGTCAGGTGCATACAGAAACAGCCCCCGACTGCGCCCATAGCAGAGCAGTTGGGTAACCACTAAGGGCTGCTGTGCGGGTCTGTCCAAGAACGGTTCTAGAGACCCGAAGTTCTTCGGACCCCCCCCCACCCCTGGGCTGGCGTCTGACTTACCCTCCCTCTGCCTCTAGGGGAAAAGGAGTCCTGAGTGTCCCGGGAATACTAACACTTCCAGAACCACATCTTCTTCTGCCCCCCACTGATTCCTGGAGAAGGATCTTTGGGGTTAGAGAAGTGGATCCCAATGACAAACAGTGTCTTGCCGTCCTTCACTCTGGACTAGTGTGTCACGGACCATTTTCCCAAACAAGGAAGAGCCATCATAGGGAGTGTTTGCAAAAGATGCCTTGAAGGATTCAGCGAAATTACATAGCCTGAGGCAGGCATGTTGCCTCATAGGAATGCTGGTCCTGGCCACCCGTGCCGCTCCTTCAGTGGCATGAGAAAGGAGTTGCATGGACATGTTGGTAACCACTTTCAGAGTGGCCATTTGTGTAGAGAATGTGCGTTTATCCTCTGGCAACATGGACTCAGAGGGCGACGCAGCAAACTCTGATCAGGTCATGCTGCAGTCTGGTAACATGGACCATATAGTTCAGTGCCCTTATACAAAAGGTGGCTGAAGCATAAGTCTGCTTTCCCAACTGGTCCATCATCCTGGACTCTCGGGTCCGGGGGATGGACCGCAGAACTCTCCTGAGCCAGTTCTTTCTACGTGGCAGCCGCAATCACCATGGCATCCACTGGGGAACCTTTGTTCCAGCTCAGTCTACCTACCGGGAGGCTCAAGATTTTATCTGGACATTTTGGGACTGGCTCCCTGGTGGTAATGAGGTCCACCAGGGGGTCCGCGGGGGACACACACCAAAGTAGTAGATGGGCCTGTGTCGAATTCCTCCAGAAACACTGACTCGTCCGAGGAAGGCTTGGGGGAAGACCAACCTCTGGCTGGTGCAGGATCACCATGATGTCTCCAAAGGAGACATCCTTGGGGGGGGGATGATCTGGGGGAGCCTTTCCCTTCAAGTCGGTATCCTCCGTGAGAGACTCGGGGGAGTCCAGATGCCTCCTCTTGCACTTGCATTTGTGAGGAACCTCTTGGGTGGTACTCGCCAGAGAGGACTCACGAACAGCCTTTGGTTCTTCAAGGGGAATAGTCAGGGGCATGTCGAGTGCGGGCTGTCCCTGCATGGGTAGAATGGCAGAAGGCACACTCAGAAGAGAGGGGGTCGGGCGGACTCCAAGGAAATGGTCAGGGGCCTCGATCCATGTGACAGAACTCTCTCTACTACGTCGAATGCCAAGGGAGAGCGAGCCTCCACAGAAAGAGAGGACTCTCTCCCCGGATCCAACATGGGGATCGGAGCAAAGCTTGAAGGCGCAGAGACCCAGAGGGGTAGGCCATGACCCCACAAGGTCGGAGCCAATGGAGAAAAACCCAACACCTCAAATCGGACGCCTAGGCTACAGCTCCGAGAGATCAGATCCGACTCGGTCGGACCAGACATGCTCAAGGTAACTGCCGGCATCAAGGTAGAGGGTACCATCATACTGTGAATGTGCTACATGTAATTTGTATGTGTGTAACTTGTCTTAGTATTATGCCTAATGCACAGAATTTTGTTTAGGTTAACCTTGTGGAGTCGAAATGACAAAGTTCACTTTGACTTTGAACTAGACCATCACCATGGCAAATTTTCAGCCATAATCTACTTATAAATACAAAAAAACAGTAAAACAAAATAATATGGAAAAAAAAAACAGTAAAAGTTCAGTGTGTTGACATGCAAAACAGCACAACAAAGCGTCGATAAGTTAAAATGTTTCCCATTTTATAGCACCATTAAGGTACTTCTATAGTACAGCAACATTAAATTACCCATTCCATACTACAGAACTGTTCATCATCTTTTCTGCTTTACACCACCACTAAATATCCATTCTGTCCTACAGTAGCACTCACTACCCTATCCTTAAGTATCATTAAGTTACCTGTTACTACTTTAAATTAACATTCCCTTCCAAACATGCACACCATTTCGCTTTCAGCACATTTTACTTGCACCATTAAGATGTCACTCTAAAATATACACCCCATAGGCCTCAACCTAAGGACAATCAAAATGAGTACAATGGCTCCTAAAATAGGTGCATCCAGCAAAAAACCTGGACCCACATTAGCATAAATTTACAAATCAAATGGCACATAAATCCTCTGACTTCTAGGATAACTGTGGGATACTACTCAGAAAAAAAAAAGTGACAGAATAATGAAATCTATATACATATCAAAAATGTATAAGAACGACATTGTAAAATATGACTTCACATAGTACTTCACTTTTTTTCTGAAAGGAGGAGATGTCATATGTATGTGCTCTTTCTTTAAATTTACTGGTGCCACCAGTATATGTTGGTCATTTAGTCTGTTTTTCTGTGTAATAAACAGCTTGGAAATAAAGTCTGAAAGGGGGTTTCTGAAAAACGTGTGAAGGTGTATGTCAAGCTTGACAATATGAGCAAACCTACAAAACAGCGTACAGTGGAGACCAACAAATCCAATAAACTGCTTTTGCAACTCCTTTTGTTTAGTACAAAGCACAGGAACATGTCCTGAAAAAAGTGACTGCTTACAGTTTCATCTTCTGCTCCTGTAGATCATAAGGAACCCTTATGTAAAATGATATATTGCTTAAATATGGTCCCTTTCTCAACTTTTAACACAACTTGCCCTGCATGGCATGAAGACTGGAACTGCTGTAATCATTAGCCTAATAGACCATCACAATCTTTGCTACCCACCCATCCTCTTTCATTATGATTAAGTCTGCACAAATCAGATCACCCTTTTCCCTTGAACCCACTGCATTTACTGGCTGCTTATGCCAACCTTTAAATCTTAAGACTTCTGAACATCTGTGTCAGAATGCTGAAATATTTCTGAACTGTAAAGCACACCCTCTTGCCGGTATCCTCACTCCTCTCTAATGTCTCCAGAATGCTAGTATTCCCCCTTTTCTCTCATGTAGATAAATCATATTCCCAGTTCCAACCTATACTATATTCTTTACTTAACTGCACTTCACTGCCCTTCCCCATTAATCTAATGTATAGTCTTAAGTTTCCTTCAATGGTTTTCGGAAGCACCTAACCATCCTGTCCCTCAACCAAGCTCCTTTTTTTGCAGTTTACAAAAACATCAGTCCAAATCCTTCCACTACCCTTTCCCTGTACCGCCAATCAACTACTACTAACTCTTAATGTCCGTCTAAAATAACCATTACACAACCACCATAAGAAAGTCTGCACTCTGTTTGCCATGAAACTTTCACACTATCATATATTGTGTGCTTACCCTTTTCCAAAACCTACAATATAGAGGGCAGAGACTGGATGCAAAAAGTACAGTTGTGTATACTTACCATAAATGCAGATGTTCAAGTGCATTTACTGTTGCAGTCATTACATTTGGGTTATCTGCTTGCAGTAGCCCTCAGTTGGCCTGATTAACAAAGTCTTGGGTCCTGCGTTGGTTGCTGTCCCTTCTTCCAGGACGTCAGGTCGTCAGGGGTATAAAACATGCAGCCGACGTCATTACATCACTTTTTCTTGCCCCTGATGTCAGATGCCCCCCTAATGAGAAGCAATTAAATCTATAATACAAGGATATACCTCCAACAACAAAGCAAATACACCAAAAAGCTTTTTAAGCATAGTAAATGAGAGCAGAGGTATAGCCAAAAGACGAAAGGGAGCTGGAGGGAGGGTAACCAGGATTGCAACAGTGAATACACTCGAACATCTACATTTATGGTAAGTGTACACAACTGTACTATGTTCTTCGTGTTTCGCTGTTGCAGTCAATACGTTTGGGTAGATTCCCAAAGCGAAGGTTGGGAAGAGGAACTTAAATAGAATTAGGACCAGCTATAAGGCCCTGCGAGACTGCAGTTGCAAAACCAGCTCTGGATTTAGAGAAAATTGGCAAATAATGCTTGGTGAAAGTATGTACAGAACTCCAGGTAGCAGTTTCTAGGATGTCCCTTGTGGGGACGCCCCTGAGAAAGGCTGTAGAGGTAGATGTAGCCCTGGTTGAATGGTGTCCGATGCACTGTGGAATAGGTTTTCCATGGTGCTTATAGCAGAAATAAATGAAGTGGCCTATCCATTTTGAAATGGTTTACTTTGAAATAGCTTTCCTCTCTGCCCCTGCAGCAAATGCCACCAGCAGTTGTTCAGATTTCCTTTGAGGTTTAGTCCTGTCCAAGTAGAATCTAAGTTGTCTGTGCACATCTAAGGAGTGCAGTATCCGTTCCCCTTTGTTCTGTGGGTTAGGAAAGAAGGTAGGCAAATGAATGGACTAATTAAGAGCCACACTGGATGCCACCTTGGGCATGAAGGAGGGATTGGTTCTGAGGGACACCCTGTCCGCATGAATGATGATGGAAGGCTCCATTGCCACAAGGGCCTGTAACTCAGATACCCTTCTTGCAGAAGTGATTGCTAAAAGGAAAGCTGTTTTCCAGGAAAGGAATTTTAAATCTGCAGTAGCAGCTGGCTCAAAAGGAGGAAGCACGAGTTTCTCCAAGACAAAGTTAAGGTCCAAGGCTGGAGTTGGAGCGCTCCTCGGTGGCCTTAAATTTTTGGCCCCTCTGAGGAACTGCTTGAGTAGTGGGTGACAGAAGAGGAGGGGAGGCTCTGTAGTATAATGAGCTGAAATGGCTGAGGCATGACTTTTGATGGAGGAAAGGACAAGCCCTTATGAAACATCTCAGTCAAATATTGTAGAATCTTTAGTAAACTGGGCACTGATGCGCTCATCCCTTGAGATTGGTTCCAGGTACAAAATCTTTTCCATTGTGCAGCATAAGTTTTTCTAGTACTAGGCCTCCTAGCCTCTAAAATGATATCCATCACGGATTTACTGAGAGGTGGTAAAGGAGAGATTAGGTAATTAGCCAGGCTGCTAGGTTCATGGTTTGCAGCTGAGGGTGCAGAATCTGGTTCTCCTGCTGAAACAGGGAAGGAGTCTGAGGCAGGTGCCATGGGGCCAAGCGTGACACTACGCATAAGGCGGTACACCAGTGTTGAAGTGGCCAGTCTGGTGCAATTAAAATCGTCCTTGGCTGGTCCTGTTTGATCTTTAGTAGTACCTTGGAGAGCAGAGGAGGAAAGGCATATACTGATAAGTTTTTCCAGTTGAAGGATGGAGCATCCACTTTCATAGGCTCATAGGTTAGTACTAAGCTAACTGCCCTTGTGAGCCATTTTAAGCCTAGCCAATTACCCCTGTGAGACTCAAACCCTGCACCTTGTGCTTGCAAGGCAAACCTTAACCATTAGGACACCCTCCCTATCCTGTCCACGTAAGGGCCTGTAACTCAGATACCCTTCTGGCAGAAGTGATTGCTAAAAGGAAAGCTGTTTTCCAGGAAAGGAATTTTAAATATGCAGTAGCAGCTGGCTCGAAAGTAGGAAGAGTGAGTTTCTCCAAGACAAAAGTTAAGGTCCAGGGCTGGAGATTTTGTGGGAAATCCTTGTGCAAAATTTGTCCAGTTGATGGTTCTGGAGGGAAGCAAACAGGTCTATATCTGGGCTCCCCCATTTGCATGTCATGTTGAAAATCCTTGGTTCCAGTTTCCACTCGTGTGGGTCCATGAGGTTTCTTAGTCCATCTACCAGTATTCAATTTTCCTGGCAGGAATTGAGCTTGTAGGTGCAACTTGGTCGCTCAAGGCTGTGTTCCACAATGCCATGGGTAGTCTGCAGAAGGGGTAGGTATGTGTACCCCCTGCTTGTTTATGTACCACATAACCGTGGTGTTGTCCGTCTTTACAATTAGCTGTCCTGGAAGAATGTGGTCCTTGAAGGCTCTCTGAGCATTCTGTACAGCTAACATTTCCTTTTGATTTATGTGTAGGTGCATTTGACTTGGGTTCCATTTGCCCTGAATGCACTTCCCTGCCAGGTGAGCCCCCCATGCAGAGTCTGATGTACCTATTAGGTTTGGGTGGCAGGGGGTAGTGTGAATGGTAGTCCCTTGTTTTGGTGGCAGGCCTCTGCCCACCAAAGGAACTCTAGGCGTAGGCAAGGTATGATAGGAATCATAGCTTCTAGAGCCTGTGAATGTTGACACCATAGGCTTTTGAGATACCATTGCACATATGCAGCCTTGCATATGGAATTAGAAGAATGCAGGAGGCCATGAACCCCAAGGCTTGCAGTATTTGCCTTGCAGATAACTGGGTTTTTGTGGCCACTTGTTTGAAGTAGGTTATCAAATGAGTCAGTTTCTCTGGCGTGAGGAAAGCCATCTGGGAAGTTGTATTCAAGCTTGCTCCCAGGAATATAATTTGTTGACAGGGTACCAGGTGTGATATCTTTTCGTTTATGGTGTACCCCATGGAAGTCAGTACCCTTTGAACAAAGGCCAGATGATTCAAAAGTATGTCCTGGCCTTCTGCCTGAATTAGACAATCATCCAGGTATGGATATATTTGAATATTTCTTTGCCTGCAGAATGCAATGACTGGAGCTAGGCACTTTGTGAATACCCTGGGCGCAGTAGACAAGCCAGAGGGCAGTGCAGAGAACTGATGATGCGTGTAGCCTGCTTTGAAGCGTAGGCATCTTCTGCAAGATTCCCTGATTGGGATGTGCAGGTATGCTTCTTTTAAATCTAGTGTTGCTTTGCCTAGCACAGGAAGTAATTGGTGAAGAGTCAACATCTTGAATTTTGGAATCTCCAGAAAGGTGTTTAGAGTAGACTGGTCCGGGATTGGATGCCATGATTCGTCTTTTCTGGGTACCTGGAAATGTCTGGAGTAGAAACCTTGTCCCTTTTCCTCTTCTGGCACCAGTTGGATAGCCCCCATGCTTAAGAGAGACAGTTTGTTTTTGAGCCTCTGCCCACTGATTTGGGGGATGGTCTGGCCACCCATTTGGCGTTGGCTACATGTGGAAATGAAATCTGTATCCCTGGGACACTATATTTAAAACCCATTTGTCCTGGGTTACGAGTTCCCAGTTCTTTGCATGAAGAGCAATCTTTCCCCCCCAAAGGAGCGGTCAAAAGTAAGTGCTTGGGTATTTCAAAAGGAAGTCATTGAGACTGTTTACCATAGGGGGTGTCTTGTTATTTCCAGATTTGGAAGTGGAGGCCCTCACTGCTCAGTTCTGAGAGTCCCCTGGGACTGAAACCTGGGGTTTTTGCTGTGTCTGGGTTTGGCTTGACAGGGACTGGAAAGGACCAATTCTTAGTAGGCCAATGCCTACTAAATCTCGGAGGTTGCACTTGTAAAAAGTCTTTAACAGTTTGCATAGATTTAGCTTTATCTTCCATCTTTTTAAGAACTTAGTCAGCCTTGTTGCCAAACAGGTGGTCCTGATTCAAAGGAGCATCCAACAATTTAGCTTTAAAATGATCAGGCAAAGATTGCTCCTTAAGAAAAGCATGCCTTCTAAGCACAGACCCAGTAACAGCAGCCATGCAAGAGGCCTCTAAAGAATCAAAACCACATTGCAAAGTATGTTTTCCAACTTGTTCAGCAGAATGCATCAAGTCCTGTAAATCTTTATTTTCCAGAGTCAGGAATCAACATTTTCTGTTTAAGCAGTCCAATAATATGTTGTTGATATTTTAACATATGAAATTGGCAGTTTAAAGCTCTGATTGCCAAGGTTGCAGATGTACAAACCTTTTTACCCCATCTATCCAGCACCCTGCAGTCTCTATCAGAAGGGGTAGGATTTTTAGCAGTAGAAGCCTTAATGCCCTTGGGCCCCTGGGAAATTGGATTTGCAACAGGATTTTTGAAAAGGAACTTGTAGGACTCAGGGACTCTGTAGTATCGGTCAATTTTCTGGGAGCAGAAGGCAGGGAATCATGGGCCAAACTAGATTCCGAGAAAGCATAATCAACAATGTCTAGTACAGGAGGAATAGCTAAAGGCATATGCTGACATAGGAGAAGGAAATCCCTAAGCCTCTTTTTTGAATCAGAAAAATCCTTGTTTTCCCAGTGGAAATGCTCCCTTAAAGTATGTAAAGTTTCCCCAAAAGAAAAATCCTCAGGAGGGGAATCAGAGGGAATAGAATCCTCTGAATCAGAATCCTCATAAGTAGGTATGGGCAAATCCAGGTCATCAGAAGAAACAGTATCCTGTTCAGAAGATTCATAATCCAGCTCAGCCCTAGGCCTCTTGGGGGGGGGGGGGGGGTGACTACCCCTGATTAGAGTTATTAGATCTTCAGCCATTTTAATCATTTGTGTTTTAGGCATAGGGGCCTAAGCACATGGCCTGGGAGTAATTTTTTTAGACATGGATCGAGATTTAGGCCTTAGTAATGAAGGAGGTGTCAATTTAATATACAGGTCTGTAGACCTGAATACACCCTCAGAAGCTGGTGCCTGCACAGCGGCTCCAGACCCGTCCAAGGCAGAGACATCCACGGGTTCCATAGTTGAAGTATCTCGCGGCATGCCAGACTCCGAATGGGTCTCAGTAGAGGCCTGCGAATCAGAAGTAGCTGGTATCAGGGGCTGCGAAAGCACCTCACTGAGTACCGACGGACTGGCGACTGGCTTAGGAGAAGCATCATCAGTTTTGGACCTTGGCGGCCTGTCTGTCTTTATCTTTGCATTTTTTCGGAATCTTGGTAGTCAGATGGCTAACAGACGACATTTCTGGATAATTAAATAGAGAGCCGAAATATTTAGAGGCAAAAATATATAAAGCACAAAACCGATAGCAAGGTATGTTGTGGTCAGGACTTGGGCAAGGAATACAGTACGAACGAAAATCTTTACGAGGCATTTGCTTTCCACAAGTAATACAATTATTAACTTTTACTGACATCAGTAAGGAGCAAGAAAAAGTTTCCCCAACGGGCTACTTAGTTTAGTTGAAGACTTTGGTTCTGAAACTCGAAAATGAAAATTTCAGGAGTCGGCCGACCGTGACTTGCAAACTGCTTCTGCTTCGGGAACCGCACGGCAAGAAAGACTGATGTAATGGCGCCGGATGCATGTTTTATACCCCTGATGACCTGACGTCATGGAAGAAGAGACAGCAACCGACACAGGACCCAAAACTTGTTAATCAGGCCGACTGAGGGCTACTGCAAGCAGATAACCCAAATGTAATGACTGCAACAGTGAAACTCCAAGAACATCAGTACTTTGCTTACCAGGTGATGCAGAAGTGAAGTGCAACAGGTCAACTGCATGTCTATACCACTCCAAGAGGAAGGCACATATGATGTCCACCCCCTCTGGTGATCAGTCTTATACAGACGGTCAAGGAAGTAGTTAAGTTTAATTTGGTAGTGAGCATAAGGAATATCTACAACAGCATTGCTATAGTATGGATGCAATAAATCCAAATGCATGCAGTATTACTTGCTATGGTACAACAATTCTAAAAGTGCAATAAAGTACAGTTTTGTACCTACCATAAATGTAGATGTCCGATAGGTATGCATCTGCAGTCATAACATATGGGTTGTCCTGCCTCAGGCAGCCCTTCGGTCGGCCGGATTCCAAAGTCTGGGTCTGGCCTCGGCTGATGTCGCACCGACGTCAGAGCATCTGGGGTATAAAAGCATCAGCCGACGCCATTTTCCTCAGGTTTTGTTGCCCCAGATGCCAGGTGCCCTCTAGGAAGGCTAAATTTGGAGAAATGCAATAGAATTCCAAACATTTACAAAATTATAGATATATATATACAAGTATATACAAACAAATACACCATAATTGATTCCCCCAGCTAGCTAAAGGAGGGGTAAACACCCTAGGAATACCACAGAGGGGTAGGAGGGAGGGTAAACCTGACTGCAGATACATACCTATCGGACATCTACATTTATGGTAGGTACAAAACTGTACTATGTCCTTCAAGGATGCTTCTGCAGTCATAACATATGGGTAGAATACCATAGCTAATCTGGGGGAGGAGGCACTAAGAAAATGATGGTGTAGTTAAGATCCCCTGCAGGACTGCAGTAGCAAAGCCTGCTCTGGATCTGGAGTATAAAGGTAGATTGTAATGTTTGGTAAATGTATGCACGGAGCTCCAAGTAGCAGCTTCTAAAATGTCCTTGGTAGCCACCCCTCGTAGGAAGGCTGTAGTGGTGGCCATGGCCCTTGTGGAATGAGGCCTGATGTTTGCAGGAACTGACTTTCCATGAAAGGAGCAACAAAATCGAATGCAATTTCCTATCCATTTTGAAATTGTCTGTTTGGAAATTGCTTTTCCTTGCACCCCAGCAGCATATGCTACCAATAGTTGGTCAGTTTTTCTGCTACTTTTAGTTCTGTCCAAGTAGTAGCGTAGTTGTCTGTGTATATCCAGGGTGTGCAGAGGTTTTTCCCCTCTATTCTGTGGATTTGGGAAGAACGTAGGCAAGTGAATAGCTTGGTTCAAGGAAACCCTAGATACCACCTTTGGCATAAAAGTAGGATTAGTTCTTAGTGCAACTCTATCCTGATGGAAGATAAGAAATGGCTGTACTGCCATTAATGCTTGTAACTCAGATACTCTTCTTGCTGAAGTTATTGCCAGAAGGAATGCAGTTTTCCAAGACAAACTGGAGATCCGCTGATGCTGCTAGTTCAAAGGGAGGAAGTGTTAGTTTCTCCAAGACAAAGTTGAGATCCCAAGCAGGTAAAGGGGGTTTTCTTGGAGGTTTGATATTTTTGATCCCTCTCAGAAATTGCTTGAGTAGAGGGTGTGAGAAGATAGGTGGATCCAAACTGTATTCTGCTGAAATTGCTGAGGCATGAATCTTAATGGAAGAATAGGAAAGGCCATTATGGAACAGTTCTGCTAAGTATTCCAGAATGTGTCATGTTTGCCACTGTCACATCTAAGCCTTTTGATGTGTTCCAGATGAAAAATCTTTGGCCGGCGAGCTTCCATGATAATGTCCTTCACGGTCTGTGATAAAACATTTTGTTTTGGTTTTAAGGGATTTTCCAGGCAGTTAGCTGCAATGTTTTTAAGTTGGGATGCAAGATCTTGAAATTGTTCTGCGTTAGAAGAAGAGGCCACAGTGGGAGAGGCAGTACAGTTTTGTACCTACCATAAATGTAGATGTCCGATAGGTATGCATCTGCAGTCATAACATATGCGTTGTCCTGCCTCAGGCAGCCCTTCGGTCGGCCGGATTCCAAAGTCTGGGTCTGGCCTCTGCTGATGTCGCACTTTCCCCGACGTCAGAGCTTCTGGGGTATAAAGGCATCAGCCGACGCCATTTTCCTCAGTGTTTCTTGCCCCAGATGCCAGGTGCCCTCTAGGAAGGCTAAATTTGGATAAATGTTGAATGTTCCAAACAGTAGCAATATATATATATATATATATATATATATATATATATATATATACACATACATATACATACAAACAAACAAATACACCATAATAGATTCCCCCAGCTAGCTGAAAGAGGGGTAAGCACCCTAGGAATACCACAGAGGGGAAGGAGGGTGGGTAATCCTGACTGCAGATGCATACCTATCGGACATCTACATTTATGGTAGGTACAAAACTGTACTATGTCCTTCAAGGATGCATCTGCAGTCATAACATATGGGTAGAATACCATAGCCAAACTGGGGGAGGTGGTACTAAGATAAGGATGGTGTAGTTAAGATCCCCTGTAAAACTGCAGTTGCAAAGCCTGCTCGGGATCTGGAGTATAAAGGTAGATTGTAATGCTTGGCAAATGTATGCACGGAGCTCCAAGTAGCAGCTTCTAAAATGTCCTTGGTAGCCACCCCTCGTAGGAAAGCTGTAGTGGTGGCTGTGGCCCTTGTGGAATGAGGCCTGATATTTTCAGGAGCTGTCTTTCCATGAAAAGAGTAGCAAAAGCGAATGCAATTTCCTATCCAATTTGAAATTGTCTGTTTGGAAATTGCTTTTCCTTGCACCCCAGTTGCATATGCTACAAAAAGTTGGTCAGTTTTTCTGCTGGTTTTAGTTCTGTCCAGATAGTAGCATAGTTGTCTGTGTACATCCAAGGTGTGCAAAAGTTTTTCTCCTTTGTTCTGTGGGTTAGGGAAGAATGTAGGCAAATGAATAGCTTGGTTCAAGGATACCCTGGATAAAGTAGGATTGGTTCTCAGAGACACTCTATCCTGGTGAAAAGTAAGGAAAAGCTGCACTGCCATTAATGCCTGTAACTCGGATACTCTTCTTGCTGAAGTGATTGCCAGAAGGAAAGCAGTTTTCCAAGATAAAAACTAAGTCTGCTGATGCTGCTGGTTCAAAAGAAGGTAGTGCCAATTTTTCCAGCACAAAATTGAGATCCCATGCAGGCAGAGGGGGTCTCCTTGGAGGTTTAACATTTTTGATCCCTCTCAAAAATTGTCTGAGAAGAGGGTGAGAGAAGATAGGAGGATCCATATTGTATTCTGCTGAAATTGCTGAAGCATGAATCTTAATGGAAGAGTAGGACAGTCCATTGTGGAACAATTCTGCTAAGTATTCTAGGATGTGTGCTAGGTTTGCCACTGTGACATCTGTGCCCTTTGATGTGCTCCAAATGAGGAATCTCTTCCATTTAGCTGAGTATGTCTTCCTTGTGGAGGGTCTGTGAGCCTCCAGGATAATGTCCTTGACCCTCTGAGATAAGACAGTTTGGTTTGGTTTTAAGCAATTTTCCAGGCAGTTAGTTGCAGTGTTTTCAAGTTTGGATGCAGGGTCTTGAAATTGTTCTGCATTAGAAGAAGAGGCCATAGGGGTAGAGGCCATGAGTTCGCCTGAGACATGCTTCTCAGTAGCGGATACCAGTGCTGTCTTGGCCAGTCCGGAGCTATTAGTATCACCTTTGGCTGTTCCTCCCTGATCTTCAGTAGAACCTTGTACATCAATGGGAGAGGTGGAAATGCATACACTGTTAGGGCATTCCAGCTGAAAGCGAGAGAGTCCACCCTCCAGGCTTGTGGGTATGTCCTTGAGCAGAATTTCTTCAGTTGGTGGTTGAGTGGGGAGGCGAACAGATCTATCTCTGGCATTCCCCATTTCTTTGTTATGAGTTTGAAGATGTCTGGACGCAGCATCCATTCGTGAGCATCCATGGTAGTTCTGCTTAAGCTGTCTGCTAGTGAATTCTCTTTTCCTGGCACGAATTTGGCCTGCAGCTGGATATTGAGATTCAGGCCTAGGTTCCACAGATCCATTGCCATCCGGCATAGAGGGTAGGAATGCGTGCCTCCCTGTTTATGTACCACATGACCGTGGTGTTGTCTGTCCTTATCAGCAGATGTCCTTGCTGGAGGAATGGTTTGAATGCCTCGATTGCATGCTTCACTGCCAGCATCTCCTTTTGGTTTATGTGCAAGTTTAGCTGGCCTTGAGACCATAGGCCTTGGATACATTTGTCCTCCATGTGTGCTCCCCATCCTAGGTCTGAGGCGTCCGTGGTGATGGTCTGCCTTGGTTTTGGTTTGTTGAAAGGCAACCCTCTGTTGGACTGGCAGGCCTGAGCCCACCACAGGAATTCCTTTTGAAGGCATGGAATGATTGGTATCATGGTTTCTAGACTGTGCCTGTGTTGAGACCATACATTCCTTAGGTACCATTGTAATTTCCTCATATGCAGCCTGGCATGCGGGATCAAGATTATGCAGGATGCCATGTAACCCAGGGCCTGCAGGACTTTCCTTGCAGTAAGCTGAGCTTGTCTTGTCAAAGTCATGAAGTAATCTGGAAGTTGTTTTTGTTTTTCTTCTGTGAGAAAAGCCATCTGAGTTATTGTGTCCAGATCCGCACCCAAAAAGGTTATCCTTTGGGATGGCACTAGTCTAGACTTTTGGATGTTGACTGTGTATCCCAAGGCCTGTAACAGGTGTATGACATAGGCCAAATCCTTTATCAATTTTGTCTTGTTGTCCGCTTGTATTAGGCAGTCGTCCAGGTATGGGTAGATTTGAATTCCCTGAAGTCTGCAATGTGCAATTACTGATGCCAGGCATTTCGTGAATACTCTGGGCGCAGTAGATAAGCCAAAGGGTAATGCTGAGAATTGATAATGCTCTGATCCTGCAAGAAATCTGAGGTGTCTTCTGCAATCTGGTAGGATAGGGACGTGCAGGTTTGCCTCCTTGAGATCTAGAGTCACCAGCCAAGACTCCTTGCCCAACATGGGAAGTTGCTGTAGGGTCAGCATTTTGAATTTTGGCACAATGAGATGTGTTCAGTGCAGACAAGTCGAGAATAGGCCTCTATTGGTTTTCTTTTCTTGGTACAAGGAATAGTCTGGAGTAAAATCCTTGGCCTTGTTCCATAGACGGTACCCTTTCTATCGCTTTCATCTGAAGTAAATTGTTGATTTGTCTTAAAGCCTCTGGCTACTGGTTTGGTGGAAGGTTTGGCATTCCGCTCCTTTTTGGTAAAGTGTGGAAGTAAAACCTGTATCCCTTTGTCTATTGTTTGCAATGTCCATGTGTCCTTTGTAATGCAATGCCAGTTTTTTGAGAATAAAGCCAGCTTTCCGCCCAAGGGAGCTTCCAGTTGTTCCCTGGTAGGCGGAAT
Source organism: Protopterus annectens (assembly GCF_019279795.1). NCBI lineage: Eukaryota > Metazoa > Chordata > Ceratodontiformes > Protopteridae > Protopterus > Protopterus annectens. The sequence continues at coordinate 352,348,540 of NC_056747.1, read as the reverse complement.
CAGAGTCAAGTCATTGTGTCTGTCCTGTGGTAGTGGTTGCAGTTGCAGTTGTGGCACTACTCCTCTGGTTGGCAGGCTGCCACTGACGGCACCTGTAGGCACCCTTTGACTGACCTCTGCCTCTAGGGCATCTATTCCTGCCCCTCTGTGCTTTGGAGGTGTCTGGAAAGGACCAATTCTTTGAAGGCCAGTTTCTGCTGAACCTCGGAGATTGGACCTGCAGAAATTCCTTTACTGTTTGCACAGATTTTGCTTTTTCTTCCAGTTTCTTTAGAATCTCCTGTGCAGGGGAGCCAAATAAACTTTGTTTCTCCATTGGAGCATCTAGGAGATTAGCCTTGACATGGTCTGGCAAGGATTGCTCTTTTAGCCAGGCATGCCTAGGAATTACTGCCCCAGTCATAGCTGATCTAAATGAAGCCTCCAGTGCATCATAGCCACATTTTAAGAAATGATTACTGACCTGCTGAGAGTTGTGTACCAAATCCTGAAGGGATTTACGGTCTAAAGGTTCAGGAGAAGAAAGCTTTTTATTCAGCTGATCTAACAAACATTCTTGCTACTGTATCATATGGAATTGACAGTTTAATGCCCTGGCAGAAAGAGTAGCAGATGTATAAACCTTTTTACCCCATCTCTCTAATGCTCTAGACTCTCTTTCAGAGGGTAGGGGATTTTTGGCAGTGGCAGCTGCAACACCTTTTGGGCCCTGAGAAATAGTTTCTGGGTCTGCAGCATGGGCTATATACAGGTGGAAGTGAGAATCCGGGACCCTGTAATATCTGTCAGGTTTGGCAGGGGCCGGGGAAAGAGAATCAGGTGCAGAACTAACATCATTATACACATCATCAATTACAGTTAGCACTGGTGGTATGGCTAAGGGCCTATGCTGGGGCAAATGTAAAAATGTCCTTAATCTTTTTCTAGAATCAGAAAAATCCTGACCCTGCTATTGAAAGTGTTCCCTCATTGAGTGCAAAGTCTCCCCAAAGGAAAATTCTTCAGGAGGGGAGGCCGAAGGAATAGAGTCTTCTGCATCTGAATCCTCATAAGGCGAATAGGCCCCTTCCTGATGGTCTGACAAATCAGATCCATCCGTGGAGTAATCAGAGGAGAGAGGTTCAGAGGGTTCAGTCCTAGGCCTTTTGTCAGGTGGAGGTTGGGAGGCCCTGTCTGGGTGAGGTTGGGAACCCCTAATTAAGGATATAAGGTCCTCAGCAAGACTGAGAATCTGAGAACTTGAGGAAGGCCTCTGTGAAGTAGATTTGGCAGGTAAAGCTTTTGAAAGTTTGGCAGCTTTAGCCCTGGAGAAGGCCTTAATAGACATAGAAGCTGGGGGCCTAGCTGCCCCACGTGCAGGTGAAGAAATGTCCAATGGAATGGTGTCAGACAATTCTTGAGCGCTAGCTTCGGTAGGGATTTCTGAAGCCGACTCAGCCGGGGCCTCTCTGGCCTTGGTTGTCAGAGGTATGGTTTCGGTCGTAGTAAGAACCGAGAACTCTGTTTCAGCCGAAACAGAGACACTCGCGGTAGGCCTAACCGTGGTTTCAGCCGAAACCGCGGGCCGCGAGTGTCGGTCCTTTTCCCTGCGTTTTTTGGCCATATGCGTAGTCGGAGTCTCCGACGGCATTTTATATGCAAAAGCGATTTCGAAAAATTCTTCTGCAAACTCCGAACGACATCTAAGAGTCCGTCGGTTGAAGGAGACACAGGTTAAACAAGCTGATACGTCGTGGTCTGGGCCTAAGCAAGGAAGGCAGTAAGAATGGAAATCCTTATGAGGTATTTGTTTCCCACAAGTTAAACAATTATTTACTTTGTCTGACATCGGCGGAGGCAAGAAAGAGTCCCCAACGGGGTACTTAGCTTTTTTCGAAGTCTTCGGTAGCTGAAATCTCTGGATCTGATCGACCGGCACTTGCCAACAGCTTCTGCTTCGGGCACCGCGCGGCAAGAAAGACTGAGGAAAATGGCGTCGGCTGATGCCTTTATACCCCAGAAGCTCTGACGTCGGGGAAAGTGCGACATCAGCCGAGGCCAGATCCAGACTTTGGAATCCGGCTGACCGAAGGGCTGCCTGAGGCAGGACAACCCATATGTTATGACTGCAGATGCATCCTTGAAGGACATCATGGTTTTGCCTGTGACATGCTCCTCAATAGTGGATACCAGTGTTGCCTTGGCCAGTCTGGAGCTATCAGAATCACTCTTGGCTGTTCCTCCCTGATCTTCAGTAGAACCTTGTACATTAAAGTGAGAGGTGGGAAGGCATACACTTTTAGAGCCTTCCAGCTGAAAGAGTCCACCCTCCATGCTTGTGGGTGGTATGTCCTTGAGCAGAATGTTTTCAGTTGATGGTTGAGGGGGGATGCGAATAAATCTATCTCCGGCGTTCCCCATGCCTTTGTTATGAGTTGGAAGATGTCTGGGTGTAGCATCCATTCGTGTGCATCCATGGTAGTTCTGCTTAAGCGGTCTGTCAGTGTATTTTCCTTTCCTGGCACGAACTGGGACTGCAGTTGGATATTGAGTTTCAGGCACAACTCCCATAGATTCATAGCCAGCCGGCCATAGAGGGTAGGAGTGTGTGCCTCCCTGCTTGTTTATGTACCACATGACCATGGTGTTGTCTGTTCTTATTAACAGGTGGCCTTGATGGAAGAAGGGTTTGAAAGCCTCGATTGCATGCATCATGGCCAGCATTTCCTTTTGGTTAATGTGCATGTGTAGCTGTCTTTGAGACCATAGGCCTTGGACACATTTGTCCTCCATGTGTGCTCCCCATCCTCGGTCTGAAGCGTCCGTGGTGATGGTTTGTTTTGCTTTTGGTTTGTTGAAAGGCAACCCTCTGTTGGACTGGCAGGCCTGAGCCCACCACAGGAATTCCTTTTGAAGGCAAGGAATGATTGGTATCAAAGTTTCCAAACTGTGACTGTGTTGAGACCATACACTCCTTAGATACCATTGTAATTTTCTCATATGCAGCCTGGCCTGTGGTATCAGAATTATGCAGGATGCCATGAAACCCAGGGCCTGCAGGATTTTCCTTGCAGTAAGCTGAGCTTGTCTTGTCAGATTCATGAAGTAATCTGGAAGTTGTTTTTGTTTTCTTCTGTGAGAAAGGCCATTTGGGTGGTTGTGTCTAGATCCGCACCCAGAAAGGTTATCCTTTGGGATGGAACCAGTCTTGACTTTTGGATGTTGACTGTATATCCCAATGCCTGTAGTAGGCGGATGGCATAGGCCAAGTCTTTTATCAAGTTTACCTTGTTGTCCGCTTATATAAGGCAGTCGTCCAGATAAGGGTAGATTTGAATCCCCTGAAGTCTGCAGTGTGCTATTACTGATGCCAGGCATTTCGTGAATACTCTAGGCGCAGTAGATAAGCCAAAGGGCAATGCTGAGAATTGATAATGCTCTGATCCTGCAAGAAATCTGAGGTGTTCTGCAGTTTGGTCGAATAGGGACGTGCAGGTATGCCTCCTTGAGATCTAGAGTCACCAGCCAAGACTCCTTGCCCAACATGGGAAGAAGTTGCTGTAGGGTCAGCATCTTGCATTTTGGCACACTGAGGAAAGTATTCAGTGCTGACAGGTCGAGAATAGGCCTCCATTGATTATCTTTTCTTGGTACAAGGAATAGTCTGGAGTAAAATCCTTGGCCTTGTTCTGAAAGTGGTACTTTTTCTATGGCTTTCATTTGAAGCAAGTTGTTGATCTGCTTTAAAGCCTCTGCCCTCTGATTTGGTGGTAGGTTTGGCATTCCGTTTCTTTTTGGCAAAGTGTGGAAGTGGAACCTGTATCCTTTGTCTATTATTTGCAGTGTCCATGTGTCCCTTGTAATATAATGCCAATTTTTTGAGAATAAAGCAAGCTTTCCGCCCAAGGGTGCTTCCAGTTGAGCCCTGGTGGGCGGAATCAGAGTAAAGTCATTGAGCCTGTCCTGGTGTAGTAGTTGTTGTTGTTGCTGCTGTTGCACTACCTCTCTGGTTGGCAGGTTGCCACTGACGGCCTCTGTAAGAGCCCCTAGATTGGCCTCTGCCTCTGAGGCATCTGTTCCTGCCTCTCTGGGCTCTGTCCGAGTTTGGAAAGAAGCAATTCTTAGTAGGCCAGTTTCTGCTAAATATCGGTGGTTGTACTTGTAGGAAATCCTTAACTGTTTGCACAGATTTTGCCTTTTCTTCATAATTTTTTAAAACCTCCTGAGCAGAGGAGCCAAATAAATTTTGTTTCTCCATTGGAGCATCCAGGAGTTTAGCTTTAACATGGTCTGGCAAAGATTGTTCCTTCAGCCAGGCATGCCTACGAATAACTGCCCCAGTCATAGCTGACCTAAATGAAGCCTCCAATGCATCATAACCACACTTTAAGAAATGATTACTAACCTGCTGTGAGTTGTGTACCAAATCCTGAAGGGATTTACGGTCAAGGGGCTCAGGAGAAGAAAGCTTCTTGTTCAGTTCATCTAACAAATACTCTTGGTACTGTATCATATGAAATTGACAATTTAGAGCCCTGACGGAAAGAGTTGCAGAAGTATATACCTTCTTTCCCCATCTCTCTAAAGCTCTAGACTCTTTCAGAAGGTAGAGGATTTTTGGCAGTGGCAGCCGCAACCCCTTTAGGGCCCAGAGTAATAGTTTCTGGGTCGGCAGAATGGGCTTTATACAGATGGAAATGAGAATCCGGAACCCTGTAGTATATATCAGGTTTGGCAAGGGCCGGGGGGAGAGTATCAGGGGCTGTACTGACATCATTGTACACATCAATTACATTCAAAACAGGAGGTATAGCTAAGGGCCTATGCAGAGGCAAATGTAAAAAGGTCCTTAATCTTTTTCTAGAATCAGAGAATTCCTGACCTTGCCATTGAAAAATGCTCTCTCATGGAGTGTAGAGTCTCACCAAAGGAAAACTCTTCAGGAGGGGAGGCCGAAGGGATAGATTCTTCAGCATCAGAATCCTCATAGGGCGAATAAGCCTCCTCCTGGTGGTCTGACAACTCAGAACCATCCGTGGACTCATCTGAAGAGTGTGGGTCAGAAGGCTCAGTCCTGGGCCTTTTGTCTGGTGGAGGGTGAGAGGCCCTGTCCGGGTGAGGTTGTGAACCTCTAATTAAAGAAATAAGGTCCTCTGCAAGGCTGAGGATCTGAGTACTAGAGGAAGGCCTCTGGGAGGTAGTCTTGGGAGGCAAAGCCTTAGAAAGTTTAGCAGCTTTAGCCCTGGAGAAGGCCTTAATGGACATGGAAGCAGGGGGCCTAGCTGCCCCACGCGCAGGAGTAGATATGTCCAAAGGAATGGTGTCGGACATATCCTGGACACTAGTTTCGGTAGGTAGCTCTGTAGCCAACTCAGCCGGGGCCTCCCGGGCCGCGGTGGTCGGTTGAGTGGATTCAGATGAAGGAATCTCAGAGGACTCTGTTTCGGCCGAAACAGAGACACTCGCGGTAGGCTTTACCGTGGTTTCAGCCGAAACCGCGGGCTGCGAGCGTCGGTCCTTGTCCTTCCGTTTTTTCACTAAATGTGACGTCGGAGTTTCCGACGGCATTTTATATGCAAAACTAGCCCCAAAAAATTCCTCTGCAAACTCCGACCGACGTCTAAGAGTCCGTCGGTTGAAGGAAGCACAGGCTGAACAGGACGATACGTCGTGGTCTGGGCCTAATCAAGGAAGGCAGTTGGAGTGGAAATCCTTATGAGGTATTTGTTTCCCACAAGTTAAACAATTATTTACTTTATCTGACATCGGCTGAGGCAAGAAAGAGTCCCCAACGGGGTACTTAGCTTTTTCGAAGTCTTCGGTAGCTGAAATCACTGGATCTGACCGACCGGCACTTGCAAACAGCTTCTGCTTCGGGCACCGCGCGGCAAGAAAGACTGAGGAAAATGGCGTCGGCTGATGCTTTTATACCCCAGACGCTCTGACATCGGGGAAAGTGCGACATCAGCCGAGGCCAGACCCAGACTTTGGAATCCGGCCGACCGAAGGGCTGCCTGAGGCAGGACAACCCATATGTTATGACTGCAGATGCATCCTTGAAGGACATCTATGAATTCCTTGCAAAACACCTGAATAGGTACCACTTTTTTAATAAGGTAAAACATGCAATAGACATCAACAAATGACTTCACAGCTTTCTATCCAGACCAGTTGTCTTTGCTATCCTACCTAGACCACTTTCTTCTTGTACTGCTCTGAGAGAGAAGACTAACACTGGAAGAACTTTACACTTAACATCTTAATGCTTTATCCTCAAAGTAGTCATGGCATGTTCCTGAGTGAAATCGAAAAATGTGCTTTTCAGGACGTAGTATTTGTTAAGGGCACTAAATGATCCCAGCTCCAGCCTCTTCAAGGGAGGAGCTGGGAATTTGTGCTGACAATTTACTGTCCTTTGATCATTACGTATCTACTGCTGTAAGGAAGACTTTTTACTTGCACAGTTTAAATCTAAAGATAGTGTTCAGATCCAGGAATGCAATTGCTTCACTGCACTCTGCATTAATTAGGCCGAACATAGGTGTTTACTAGGCCAACAACTACAAGGGCCTTTTTAAGCCTAGCCATGCATCCCATGTTCTGGTACCCTTGATAAATCTAAGCAGAGGCCTGGGAGATGAACCACTTACAAGTTGCCGGTCTCCATTAGAGACATAGGTGCCAAGGATGAATTTCCTGTTCAAAATCCAATGGTCCAAGTTGCACTTGAATTCACATGGATGGGGAGCCTGTTCCAGAGATGCGGTAGTTTCTGGGATACATACCAGTCTCTCCAGCAGGTCCTATTTACATCACAGGCAAGGTTTACATTTTTATAATGGGTAATTCTAGTGCTGTTTGTTTTGCAGATATGCAGGAGGTCCATCAGACTGGGGTGTGACAATGCCCTGTATGCCAGGCATAGAACAGCCTGTAGTAGACAGAATACAGCGATAGGGCCTTGAGGTGGTGTGCACAGGACATTTTACCTACGCTTTGTATTCTTTTAGTGAGGAACCTCTGTGGATGCTCTATTTGTTGGATATGCCTTGTACTCAATGATAGGTCTTGATGAATGCTGAATACAGGCAAACAATGAGTTCTACTCAGTATAATCTCTTTTGGCATGGACCAGCCCAAATACCTGTCAGTCCAAATATTATCAAGTGAAACCACCACAAGGCTTTCTCACTAGAGCAAAAGGGCCTAAATCTTAATGTACAGTGACTAAAATCCTTGCCTCTCTTCTCAGTACCACACAGGTTATTGAGAAGCAACCATTGCCCTGTATACAGATCAAACAGATCCTACTCTGCAAGACCTATTACACATTTGCAAGTCTAATGATGTCAAACACCTGATCAAGGGACGTCCCCTCAATCTCTCGAAAAATTAACAGAACATGTTGGAGGGATAGGCGTGTATCACAGATACCACATCTATGGAAAACATATTACACTCCACATAAAGCAGATTATGTTTACTCAAATGTAATTTGGATAAATGGATGGATAACTACAAATTCACCACTGACCCCTACAGATAAGGGAAACATTTAACTATTAAAATGCAGTTTTATCTGGCCAGTCTTTACTCATATCGCAAAACATAAGGGATAATAATTACCATGAGAATGTAAGGCTATGCTTAAGATTCTCAGTAACTTACCAAGTACCTATGAACACTTCCTGGACTCAGTAATACTCTGAGGAATCACATATGCCTTGACCCATCATCATTAGTTCAGTTAACTTCAACTGATGTTTTAAACAGTTTATCCTCTATTTTATATGGTTCAAATGCCTTTCTGCCTTTTTTTTCCTCTAGAAAAGCAAAAAAGAATTAAACTATCCCTGAGAGAAAGTGCTGTAGAAGAAATATATGCTCTATTTACCACAATTACTGAGGCAACAAGCACCAAATGGTATAGTGTCACATTCTGCCAAATCCAGAGGAATAAGTTTACTTTATCACAGTATCCAAAATTCATTCAACAACCCAATATCAACTCCCTACTACAATATCAGATTATGGCCACAGTCTAGACAAAACTACTCACTTTTATGCATTCAACCTAATGTAATGACTAATTTAAGAAGTACATATTACTTCTAAAATGGCTGAACATTGATAAACAGGTTAAACTGAGCTCCCCCGTTGAGAAAACTGAAACTCGGGGGGGCGCCAGTACAATTTATCAGTTTAGGTAAAATTCAGTTACTAGCTACACAATCTGAGTGCCAGCAACAAAGACATTTGGAAAAAGAGAAAATCAACCAGAAAAGACCAATACACTTACTGGGAAGAATATTGCAGCTCTTCAGCAAAAACCAATTCAAGTTTCAGATTTGGAAGAGAGAAGGTACCCAGTAATTTACTGGAAAAACTAAATCAAATGCACTCTAAGGAATTCAAAATAAGTGAAACACAAAGATTAAAGTCAAATAAAAGACTGGGAAAAAGAAACTACCTATTCAGATGAATTTATAAAACTGTAAAAATCTGAGGTTCAAATGAAAAAAACAAACAAAAAAAAAATGGCTGAGCATGAGGCTTCATAAATAATGAAGACAGAGCAAACATAGAAAACCTGAGATTGTCTGCTGTACCAGAGAAACTAAAGACCAGACTGCATTAATTTTATGAAAATGCAAAGAAACAACTGGACTGGTGTTTCACAGCAGGAGTTAATAACTGAGGGCACATTGTGTGTATATTCCAAACCTAGCCATAAAAAAGCAGCCAAGACCTTTTATTAGTAATGATGCAATCATACCAGCAGAAAGAGTTGCTCCTGATAAAATTGTAGCAAAATGGAGAAGTATTAAAAATTGGACACAGCAGAATGTTTGGGGAAAAAGGATTACTCAGTATGCACCAGACAGAAGAGATGCATGCTTATCCCTCGGCTATATCCAACTTTCTTTAGAAAATCTTTCCCGGGAATGAAAAACATTTTCGGATGCAGAACAGGCTAAGGAAAAAAATGTTTAGCGAATAAAGGGTGAACCACCAAACAAAAGGGAAGCCTGCTTCACATTCTTATGACAACAGCAAAGTCCATAGAGAGACTGCCAGGGAAACCTTTCATATTTGTTCCAAAGAATACTTAGGAGATGGAACAAAAGGGCAGGAGTTGACTAGAAGAATCAGGCGTCCTTGGACATGAACCACAGATGGGTATTTAGAGACAGTTACAATCAAAATTAAGACCAGCTGCAATATGAAAATTGTGAATAAATGGAAGACTATAAAGCGTCATTTTCATTACACAAACTATGACTTTTGTAAGTACTGGCTGGGAAAGACTGGAATTTAGCTGACTGTCAAACTGGTGGTTGAAATGTAAAGGATTCATCACACTTCATGCCATTAATGGTTTAATAAGACACAATGTATTAAAGTAGCAACTGTAAAGTACAATAAACTTTAATCTTAGTAATATTTGCTTAAAATTTCAAAAAGTAAACTACACATTATATTGTGAAGCAGTTGTGTATAATGTGCTATCAGAGGTATTTGCGACTGCGGTATATGTTAAAGACACAAAAAGAAAGAAATCAGTGTTCCTAAGTTGCAAGGTAGTCAAACCTGTACACTAACAAGGTAAAAAAGGGTGGACAGAAACAAGTTACAAGCTAATATAATGTTATGATCTTGTGAGATTATATGCAAAATTAAGATAATTTCAAAAGGCTTGAAAAATAAGATAAAATGATGAAATAAATGGAAGACAATAGTTTTTTGGTATCCACAATGTCATTAGCTATTTCTTTCCATTAGCAAAGGCTTTCACTGGGAGACAAGTCTACATTTACAAGCAATTAGTAATGAGAGGGTAGAACTGTGTGTTCTGGATGAAATTTACAAAGATTATTTCATGTATCTGTGAAGTCAATAGCTGTGTTTTTTTAAATTCATTCATTACCAACTTGGAGACCAGAATTCTGTAGGTGCAACTGACTAACCCATATGAGGTTTGAAAACTGCTGAGTGAACAGTACAAGACACTAACATTTAACTGTACATTGGCAAGCAGCTCAGTGAAAAATGAAGTCTGAAACTGTGAGACCTGAACAAGTTACACAAGTAGCCGCCACCACCACAATCATCCTTGGTACTTTAATGCATTAAGCAACACACAGAAATTTAGATTTAATGGTAGCCTGTCCACTTTTTCTTATGGCTAAAAGTTAATGTTTACTGAAAGCATGCACGCTGGTTTTCATACTTTGAAGGGGAACAGAGAAAAGTACACATAGGTTCATACTAGGCTATCTGCCCAAGGGCATTTATAAGCCTAGCCCAGAGTTTTTGTGGCTTTCGCCACCCCTTTAGTTTGAAGAAAACTATGCCCATTATTTTGCTGTGCCTCTGTCAAGCAGAGACACTGGGGTAATCCCTGGGGTATATCTGCGATCTCCCATCCATTGGTCAAGATTTCTCTTGAACATGGCCAGCGAGGTGCTCTGCCTCACATGTACCGGGATTTTGTTCCACAGCATAGGGAGTCTTTGGGTGATGAATCTGTCCCTCCAGCACGTCCTATTAATAACCGTGTCAAGGTTTAAGTCTCCCGCCCTTGTAGTTCTGAGGGATCTAGATTTTTTGAGGTGAAGCATCTTCATCAAATCTGGGTCTGACATGGCCTTGTATGTCAGGCACAGGTCACCTCTGAGAAAGCGGTAAGCGACTGAATAGAGCTGAAGTTCTTTCAGTCGGGCAGCATAAGACATATTTTTGAGACCCTTTATCCTTTTGGTGAGGAACTTTTGGGGTCTTTCCAGCTGCTGCAGGTGTCGGGTCAGATACATTCCGAATGGGGCATTGTACTCAATCATTGGTCTGATGAGTGATGAGTACAGGGGGACGATGACCTCCCTTGATCTAGATGTGAATCCCTTCATGATCAGGTGTGCAATATAGAAGGTCTTCCTAACTACTTTAGCAACGTGAGTGTCAAACGAAAGGTTACTGTCAACCTGAGTCCCCAGATCCCTGATAACTTCTTCTGTGCTCAGTGGATTGCCACCTATATGGTAGCTAGGGGTAACTGTTTTTCCCGAAGGTTATGACTATGCATTTCTTGGCGTTTAACTTTAGGCCATGGCTCTGGCACCAGTTATCCGTTTCTGTGAGACCCTTCTGAAAGATATCTGTGTCAGATGTGTTTTCGACTATGGCGCCCAGTTTGCAGTCATCTGCAAACTTTGTCAGCCATAACCCTCCTGTGTTTGCTTGTATTTCAGAAAAGTAGCACTTGGCATAGCTCCTCGTGGTCCCCTGCAGAGTTCCTAAGGCAGCAGAGAGCAGAAAAAGCGACTTTCTTGATTATAAGTATTTTTTAGCATTTTTTATGCTATTTAGCATAGCAATTACTGTAAGAATGCACAATGACTTTAGCATGCTCTTTTGCATGAGTACCTTAATTTTAGATTTATTAATGTTTATGGCTATAATCATGAAATTGCAGCAAGTGCTCCTACCTACAGAGAGAAGCGCAAGTGTTTTGAAAACAGTTTTGTACATTTAATCCAAATTAAAGAGGATGGGGGTTCTGAAAATTTTAGTTTTTTTGTTAGAGTGTTTTCACTGCAGCAAAAACTCTTGAAAATGTGATAAAGACTCGATTGGAGAGAAGCAGAAAGTAGATGAGATTAACTTGCCAAACGTCAACGTGTGCATGCAAATTAAAAGTTGGAAATATTCATTTAAAAGAAATATCACATATAATAAGCTATCATAATAGCTACTCTGCTCATATCATGAAATGTAAATCGCCTTATAGGTATAGAAGAGAGTAATTATATTAGGAAATGTAGGTTGCAAGCAGCAATTTGGCAGTAGAAGTATTTGGATAGAAATGAGCATGCAAATCAGAAAGTATTTCAGGGTGGACATTTTGCAAAATATCAGGGACAAAGGAAAATGGAAGTAATACTACTGACTTCTACAGGGTCTACAATAGTAATACAAGAGTGTGGAAGAGAGAATAATGTTAGGCTTGCAACAGTAAGGGCTTCCTGACAGGGAGGAGGATTACACTGGCATATACTTTGTACTCTACCTAAAACTACTATTATGGAGCTTAAGAGAATTTTGGGAAAACCAAGATTTTAGCAGGAAATATTTATAGGTGGGAACTGGAACAGGATTTGTAATAGTGAGGCTGTATTAGGGGGACCTATAAAGGAACCTATAACAAAAGAGGGTTGAATGCTGAAGAAATATGTTGGAATGTTCAGTATGGAATGTATGATTGTCAGTCATCTGTGATTTTATGACAGAATCTACATATTAATCTCCACGGTACAATAACTGGACTAGACTGGACAGAAATTCTTTATTATAGGGGCATGTATATTTAACTGAAGGCTTTGAAACACACACAATAAGTATTTCAGATCACGCAATAATAGAAACAAAGAAAAAGATGCAGGGCTAAGTAATAATGAAACATTGGTGCCTACCTACTTATCTGTTAGAGAAAAATGTACATAATGGTTAGCAGAAATGATCAGGGAGTTTTATTGAAGACAAATTTCTTTAGAAAGAAGAGAGAAGTTACTTAGAGGGGTTAAAAAATAATACATTGCAGAATAAGGGAATCTCACAGAACAAGAGGAGCAGCAACTGCAGTGTTAAGGGAAAATATGTATGTGTTTAGAAAAGTTGCAGTTAAGCAACTATATTTTGCCAACAGTTTCAGAGCACAAAAACTTTTCAAACAATGTCTTAGACAACAAAGAAAGAGTTATTGACAAATTTAGGCAGCCCATAAGAAAACGAAACAGAAATCCTATATGGTTATTAGAGCTACTGCAAGTACTTCATAAAAATGTGTATAAAGTGGAAGAATGTGGAGACCAACAAAAAAACAAATGTAAATATTTATGGAAGAACTGATTATGGAGGCACATGAGGCTCAACAAATAGCTAAGACAGGAAGAAATGTGATAAATGGTGATATATAACCAACAGGGAACTGTCCAGGAACAGATGGAATTTCTGTGGGAGTTTGGAAGTTGGGATGACAGAAACTGATAATCTGAAAGGTTTTAGTTAATATTGTAAAGGGGATGGGGAAATACCAGCATCTTGGAAGACAGCTGTGGTAGGTGCTTTACCCAGAGAGGGTAAAGATACTTCTGACCCATCTTCATATACAGCCATTTCAATCTTAAAGCATGGATTATAAAGTGTTAATGTGTACACTTGCTACGAGAATGATAAACTTGCCACCAAATTTGACAGATAAGGATCAGTGTTTTTTTTTTGGGTGGGGGGTGGCAAGCATATGACACCTTTAACAGAACAATGATGATCCAGTGGGTGGTATGTAACAAAATGCTGTTATTGTTGTATGGTCTTGATGCACAGAAGGTATTTAGTATAGTCAGCTGAGATTTTATTAGCAATTTTAGAATTTGTGTTCACTGATGGAATTGGTCTAATTAGGACATTGTATGAAAGACGTATGTTTGAATTAGTCAGTCAGAAGCTGTTTTAGCTTATGTTGAGATTCATTAGGTCAGCGAGAATAAAATCTATTGGTTTAAACTGCGACATTTTAAATACGTTACAAGTTATGTACAGCTGTAACTTTCTCCCATTACTTTGTGTATTTTTTTCTTCTGAACTGAGGTGTGATAGGGATTCGGCACATAGGTAGGCAGAGAAGAAACTGTACCAATTTTGTTTGTAGAACTTTCTCTGTACATACCTACTTTACATTTTCATATTCGAATAATGACTTCATTAATTCCCAGTATTTTTAATCCTACCATGTCAATTCATTACTTCTAGACAATATTTCCTGACCAGATACAATTTAAATGAACACTGTAATTAACAGCCGGAACCTGAAAGGTATTTATAACCTCAATAAAAGAAGTTCGTTCTTCACTTATTTTACAAATGAAATGGTACCATAGTTTTTAACTAAGAATCACATTTACTACATAAGCAAAAATATGTCTGTAGGAAAAATGGATTATTTACTCAGAATTAGCAGGAATGCATACAACTGTATTTGGTGTAGCGGTTTCTAATAATAATAATAAAAAAAAAACTTTTCCAGAAGCCCTACTGCATTCAGGTTAGGATTTTGATGGATGATGGTGTTACATCAAATGTAAATTTAATTTACCTAATCAATTTCTTCTGTTTAATCTTTATGCAACTTATAGTAAACAAGCAAATACATTTAATGTTCTGGTTAACTTTAAGGATTCTTATTTTACCACGGGGGAGACTGGAATATGGAAATTGATCCAACTAGAGATAGAGCCAATCAATATATACGTGAAGATATTATTTCATCCCAGGCAACATTAGACCTACAGACTAAATTTGATTTGGCTGAGCCAGTCAGACTTGCCTCCCTTAAGAACTTCAACGTTACCCATTACTCATCCTATTCTAAACCCTGGTCCAGAATCCAGTACTTCTTATCAAGCAATCTACTCAGACATGTTATAGAATTCTACTCGTACAACTTCTGTCTACTCTAAGATTCAATTAAAATTAAACTTAGACTTGCATTATTCTAATTCATCCCCTTCATATAAATGGGCTCTTAACCCTTTATTTACTACCTTGCAATCAGGAAATTTTATCTGAATTTTTGAATAGACTCTCCACCCGTACCACAAACTTAAGATATATTATGGACAGCGTTTAAAGTTCAGTTACGAGGCATATTATATCAGTAAAGCATCCCATATTAGAAAAAAAAACTACAGAAACAATGAACAAGATATACCATTCAACTTAAAATCTCTGGAAAACCACCTGATGCAGGACTTCAGTGTAGATTTACAAACTAAAGAACACAAAAAAAACTTGTCTTACTTTACTTATCATAATTAAACTGGTATGAAAGCAAAACACAAAATTTTTCTAAAAGGGCACAAAACCCTTCAAAATTGTTAGCAAAATTAATATGTACTAATCAAATACCAAACACAATGTACTATTCAGCAAAAAAAAGGTCCTGCCAGAAGCACAACACAGTATGAAACAGTAAAAAACGAACAGATTAGTTTTAGAATGAAAGTGCTCAATCAACAGAACTTTTTTAGAATACTTATAAACTCTACTCAATACAAGTTTAAAATTCACAATATCAACAAAAGTCAAATCACATCAATTACAGTCACTCATTTTCAAACTTTCTGTAACAAATAAAATATAATTATTCACTATACATTCAACATTTCCAATAACTGTCAAAAATGCATTTGTATAATATACACACGGTATTAAAAATACTTTAATTCAAGAACAATTGCGGCATTTATTGGTTGTCAAAACTTTGCCCTCTATTTTAACAAATTGCATTTTTTCATTAATGCTGGATGATCTTGCTGCATCAAAGTGGAGCTGCCAATGCAACTCCCTATACTCCAAATGTGCTTCTCAGTCGCTCCCCGCTAGAAAAAGAATGGAGTTTTTCAATTAGTATAAACAAAACTTTTTAAAATTTATCATAAGCGATGGTGTGCCTGTAATGGCATTTGTGCTACTCCTGCCTTTACTGCAAAATTATGTCAGTCTATCCCCTTTATAAGAGGTCCCTCCATCTTTCCTATATAGAAAGCTGGGCAGGATAAACTTTGTGCCCTACTACATACTTGGTTAGCCTCAAATGTGGTGTACAGAAAGTTTTTTTTGAGAGCGTCTAGTGATGTTATAGGTAATAAAAGGGTCATTGAAGAAGTGTGGGTCCTATTCCCCATGTACATATATTTGTGTTGGTCACTTTTACAGTATCAAGTTACCCTAGGGTACTCGCACCTAAAGAGAAGTTTCATTGCAATACCCAGGGTGTAGTGTATATGACAAAGTTTATCCCGTCCAAATTTCTATATAGGAAAGATGGTGGGACCTCTTAAAAAAGATAGGATATACTAACATAGCTATGCAGAGGAGATAGCACAAATGCCCTTTAGAGATGCACCATCATCTGTGATGAATTTTAGAAATTTGTACATACAGTAGTGGAAAATATTTTCCTAGAGTGGGAGACAGTGAAACACATTTGGAGTGTAGGGAGTTGCATTGGCAGTTCCAGTTTGAAGCTCTAAGATCATCAGGTATTAATGAAAAGATAACTGGTTGTTTAAGTAAAAATATGGTAAGGCTTTGACAACCAATAGTTAGTGTTGCAGTTATCCTTAGGTTAAAGTTTTATATCAAATATTTTTTACACTGAAACTGGACATTTTTAAACACATGGTGAATGATTAAAATATTTTGTTAGAGAAAGTTTGAAAATGAATGACTAATCAATGTGACTGACCTTGTTGATTAAGAACATGATTTTTAAACCTATAGTAGACTTTTTTTCTGAAGAAAGTCCGTTCACTAGTTTTGGAATGAAAACACTCAATCTATTAAAGTTTTTTTTTATTACGTTATGCTGTGTTGAGCTTCTGGCAGCAACTTTAAGCAAAATTAATACTTAATCAAAATTCTTCCTCTTATTTACATGCAATTAAGATTAACAATACAGCTTACTATATAACCCCAGATAGATCAGCATTTGAAAATCTTTAATAACAGTTTATATAAAATAAACATTACATATAATCAAACAGAACTTAAATTATTTGGATCTTATTATGTTTCCTCAGATTAATCCTACTTAACAGAAAGTTTTATCCAACCAAATTCAATTACAGGAAATTAAAGAGGCTATAACTAGATTAAAAAGGGGCAAAGCACCTGGACCAGACAACTTTACATCTGATTTTTACATTTTTTTTTAAAGACCAGCTATCACATATTTTATTTCACATATTCAATTTTATAAGTACACACAGAATTTCTAACCCTTATTTGAATAGAGCTAAAACCATTTTAATTCACAAAAGTCAAACTGATAAATTTAAAATCACAAACTACAGACCAATTGCACTAAATAATTCAGATATAAATATCTATGCAATAACATACTCTAATATATTAAAACTCATCTTACCCACTATAACTTTCCTATTCAATCAGGGTTTCCGGAACACGGACAAACTTCTGATCAAACTTGCACTTAAAAGAAATGAAAAAAAAAAAAAAACTATCCAGTTAAGAGTATTTATTTTATTCACTATTACAGAATGGGCAACCTGTAGACCACACCCTGATTGGAGAATGAATGTTCTCCAGCAGGGTGTTAATCCTACAGGTAAATGCCAGTTGAAAAACTAGTCCGCGGCTTCATGACAGCATTTCAAGCTGCCATGGAGCACGGACTGAAAAAAAATAATGGCCACCATTATTTTATGTTCACTAAGCAGCGTTTTTGCTATTAAGCGAGTGTAAAATATAATTTTTTTTTTTACAAAAGTGTGTGAATGTTTATGGCTGTGCGGTTCCTAATTAAATGTTCGACTTAGCAGAATGTCCACTCCTACAACAGCAAGATGAAAACAATGATTTACAACAGCAAATTCCCTGAATGGCGAATTTCATCTCTGGGAAACTAACCACTTGGCCACTATTGACCAACTTTGCCCTCGTCTCCACTGTAGTGGAATCTCGGAGCTGGTACATTTAGGTGGGGGGCGAAGCCACCCACTCTTGTGGGTTTTATGTATTATTTTGTTGAAATCTGAGGTATCTTCTGCAATTTTGTCTGATTGGGACATGCAGGTATGCCTCCTTGAGGTCCAATGTTACCAGCCAAGACTCCTTGCCCAGCATGGGAAGAAGCTGCTGTAGAGTGAGCATCTTGAATTTTGGTACGAGTAGAAATGTGTTCAGGATGGATAGGTCCAAAATAGGTCCCCAATCTTTTCCCTTCCTTGGTACCAGGAATAGTCTGGAATAAAAACCTTGACCTTGTTCGTGCGTAGGTACCTCTTGAATAGCTTTCATGTCTATGAGATCTGTAATTTGC
The DNA here is from genome assembly GCF_019279795.1 of Protopterus annectens. NCBI lineage: Eukaryota > Metazoa > Chordata > Ceratodontiformes > Protopteridae > Protopterus > Protopterus annectens. The sequence continues at coordinate 352,330,662 of NC_056747.1, read as the reverse complement.
CTTTGTGCCTCTGCCCTTTGATTGTGTGGCAGGTTTGGCATGCCTCTCATTTTTGGAAGGGTGTGAAAATGGAATCTGTAGCCTCTGTTTATAATGTCCAGGATCCATTTGTCTTTTGTGACAATATGCCAATTTTTTGAAAATAATGCCAGTTTTCCTCCTAAGGGGGCTGCCATTTGAGTCTTGCTTGGCATGCAAAGGGAAAGTCATTGGGCTTGCTTTCTGAATGATTGCGAGTTATCCTCACCACCTCTGTGTAGGAGCTTGCCACTGTCTGCCTCTAAACGATCCTTGGGATTGTCCTCTGCCCCTCGGGCGCCTGTATCTACCTCTTTGGGGTCTGTCCGTGGCTGGAAAGGACCAATTTTGGAAGGCCAATTTCTACTGAAGCGTGGGGTTGTACCTGTAGAAAATCTTTCACAGTTTGCATTGATTTAGCCTTTTCCTCCATTTTCCTTAATACCTCCTCAGCATTAGCACCAAATAATACATCCTTTTGTAGAGGGGCATCTAGTAATTTAGCTTTGACATGATCAGGCAAGGTTTGTTCCTTGAGCCAGGCATGTCTACGTATGACATGATCCTGTAACAGCAGCTCTACATGAGGCCTCTAGAGCATCAAAACCACATTGTAAGGTATGCTTACCCACTTGTTCTGCACTATGCATCAAATCCTGCAACTCCTTCAAGTCTGGTTGTTCAGGCTGTGACATTTTACTTTTCAATTGTGATAACAAAAACTGTTGGTATTTTAGCATATGGAACTGACAGTTTATGGCCCTCATGGTTAAGGTAGCTGAGGTACATACCTTTTTTCCACACCTTTCTAAGGATCTGGAATATCTCTCGGAAGTTAATGGATTTTTAGCAGTGGAGGCCTTAATTCCCTTGGGGCCCTGTGAGATGGTTTCTGGGTCAGCAGCATGGCTTTTGTATAGAAATTGGTGCGAGTCAGGAACCCTGTAGTACCTGTCAGGCTTGACTGGGGCTGGAGGCAGAGAATCCGGGTTAAGGCAGGCCTCAGAGTAAACATCATCTAGGATGTTCAAGACAGGAGGTATAGCCAGAGGCCTGTGCTGAGGTAGCAAGAGAAATTCCCTAAGCCTTTTCTTGGAATCTGAATAATCTTGGCCTTCCCAGTGGAAGTGTTCCCTTAAGGTATGCAAAGTTTCCCCAAATGAGTAATCCTCTGGGAGGGGGGGGGGTGGGGGATACAGAAGGAATGGACTCCTCTGCATCAGAGTCTTCAAAAGGGGAGTAAGAATGTTCCTGATCATCAGAGTGCTCTGAAATAATGGAGCCCTGATCAGAGGAGGGGGATTCTTCCTCCACTCTGGGCCTTTTGTCCGGTGGGGGTTGAGAACCCCTGATAAGAGTAATTAAATCCTCAGCCATTTTAAGCATCTGTTTTTTAGGCATGGGGCCTGGAGATGGGCCCTGTGTAGCTGGTCTCTTACAATGCATGGCTGCTTTAGACTTAGTGAAAGCCTTGATGGAAAAAGAGGAGGAAGGTCTGAAGACACCTTGAGTGGAGGTAGACCTGTCCACATTTTGAGGTTCAACGCCAAGAGTGGCTTCGGTATCTGTAGTCGGGGTGTGGGCTGAGGAGCCTGCAACCTCGGGCACAGGAGACACCACCACTGAAGTGTCGTCGGTAGTCAGGGGCTGCGTAGGCGCCTCGCTGAGAACCGGACCACGTGTAGTTGGCTTTGGCGTGGTGTCAGTAGAGGCCGCGGACCTCGTGTGTCGGTCCTTATCTTTGCGTTTTTTTAGACAAAACTGGAGTCGGAGTATCTGACGACATAATATAGTTAAATGTTTTTCCAAAATAATGCTGGGCGAACTCCGCCCGATGCTTAATGGTGTGTTTGTTGAATGTAGCACAAAAGCGACAGACCGAGACGTCGTGGTCTGGGCCTAAACAAGGTATACAGAGGGAATGGAAATCCTTATGCGGTATTTGCTTCCCACATGAAATACAATTATTAACTTTGTCTGAGGCAAGAAAAGTTTCCCCAATGGGGTACTTAGCTTTCAAGAAGACTTCGGTTTCAAAATTTTCGTAATTTCAGGAGCTGGCCGACCAGCACTGAACTGCTTCTGCTTCGGGCACCGCGCGGCAAGAAAGACTAGAGAAAATGGCGTTGGCTGGTTCCTTTATACCCCTGTCGCACTGACGTCAGGGAAGAAGCGACGACAACGGACGCCGGACCTAGACTTTGGAATTCGGCCGACTGAGGACCCGCCTGACGGCAGGAGAACCCATCTGTTATGACTGCAGCTGTATGCACGATGAACATCCTTTTCCCCCCACTCTATTGCTGTAATGTTCTTAAGGTTGCTAAAACCAGACTAACAGCTTTTGCGTTATCTGATTGTCTCAAGGCTTGCTGGTAGAAAACTATTCCCTTTTTGTAAATCCCTGCATATCATTGCAAGAATCTCACTGTGTTCTAACAGAGTGCTTCTCAAACTATCTGGAAATATAGAACTGTTAAGTATATTTTTTTGCACTTGGTTCAGAGTTCTGCACTCTTATTTTTGCTTGACTGAATTATTTATATATTTGCTGGCATTGTATTCTGATCTGTGCTGAAACCTTTTTTCTTCCACCCTCTTGCTGTTGTGTTTTTAAAGTTGGTGGCTCTTGCCCATCCCTTCTGTAAATTTGATCTGGGACACTCCTCCCAGTCCCATCTCTTTAGCTCATTCTATTTAATACAGAGATCATTTGGGAAGGCCAAATATATATATATATATATATATATATATATATATATATATATTCGGCTGCTTATATTTTTCTAATTTGTGTTTTATTCCTACTACTACTCTGCTACTTCATCTTGCTTTGCTTCTTCCTGCTACTTGCCTGTTCTCAAAACTGTTCAACTGCATCTTTTCTGTTGCATTTATTACTGCTTGTTTATAGTCTGTCTAAACTGTTAAGTATTATTCTAAGGTCTTACTTTTGGTTTAATCATTTGGGCTTCAGGCCCACCCCTTAGCTCTCCCTGGTCCTTTGTCCCTCAAATTATGACAAATATGGATGGACAATTTCCTACAGTTTCTCCTGGCAGTCTGGTTGATATGGGCATCCTGAGACAGTGTAGCAACTGCCTCATGTACATGAACAACCATCCACTACTACCACCTAGGAACACAGTTTGTGAGAGATGCAATTACATTAGGAACCTAGAGTCCAAGCTCTCTCCCCCTCAAGCCAGTATATCTGGCACTGAAAAGGTTGCCAACACAATCACTACAACTCAATCACCCACACCTATACAACACACACCTACATATGCGGAGGTCCTCCATATAAACATATCCAAACAAAGGAGACCTCTGAGGCAAAAACACACGCAATCTCCACAGCCCTTCATACCACATACCACACACAGTCCACACACCTGTGCCTCACAACCACTAAGGCTTCAGCATAAACCCAACATATTAGTCATAGGAGACACGATTGTGAGACATCTGTGCCTCTCATCAGGTTTGATGAGAAAAATTCATGGTTAGTTGTCTGTCAGGTACCAGATTCCACCACATCTCACACGCACTCAAGTCTCTCAACAAGCTGCCTTCCGCTAATTCCGTCTAAACGCCGATTTTATAGAGTTTCTGTGATTTAAAAAGTTTGTTTTCAGCTACATATTGTATTTATTTTACTGCCTGCACGTTAACAAAGTTGTTTTTGTGTTTAAATTACCTGCAACTGTTGTAGGCTACACACTCAAGTGTGATAGCTATTTCTGTGTATTTAAAGTATTTTTTTGATTGTATCCGATTTAATTTCTGAAAAAAAAAAAACAAAAAATATACTTGTTTTCCCACCTTTCTAAGCTAGTTTAGTCCAGTTTTCAGGTTAGTGCTGAATTCAGGGCTTTGTTATAATTTTCTGTGTTTGCTAATACCTTACTTGGATAGAAGGAAGCTTCTCTGTTCACTGTGAGAGAGGGGGCTTTGGGCAGCCTATCTGTCCCTGGAGGAGTGGTTTCAGCCCAGAAATTAGTAGTTTATTGGCCATTTTGGGTTTATTTATCTCTTTCATTTCCCTGCTATAAAACCCGCATTTGCAAGGTTTTGCATGCAGGGCAGCGCCAGTTAGCTAGGGTATAACTATTCTCGGCTCCACAAAGTGTACTCTTCAATTTTTCCCTTGGAACTAGACAAACTTTCAACTTAAGCACTCAAATCATTCACTTCTCATCCTGGCACTTGCTCAAAACTCATAATAAGCACTAATAAACCTTAGCACTAGACCCCCCCCCCTTTCTGTAGAGGACAAAGCTCTCTATTCGACCTTACCAGCCAATCAGTAAAACAGTTCACTGTACCTATCCATGCATGCCCAAAGGGCAGTTTCAGGTGTACTCTCCATTTCAACTGGTGAATCTGGGCATTTTGAGGCAATGTTACAATTGCCTCATGCACACAGACAGCCCTCTCCTCCTTCCACCAAACACTAATACATGCGAGAAATGCAATTATACAGCCAAACTGGAGGCTTAGCTCTCTCAACCCAAGACTTGGACCAGGCAGTCAAGAGAAGGGAATTACTTGCATCACACCACCAGTCTCACATAGACCTATGAAACCACTGGCAAAAAACACACAAATACACAAAACCATACTCGGAGGCTCTAAATAAAAATCTGCAAAAGCAACACAGACCTCCAAAGCAGACATCCAAGCAACCTCCAACCCCCCAACACAAACCATGAAACACATACTTCACAAAACCAGTGTGCCACACAATCATAGCCCTTAAGGCAAAATAACATACCCAACACATTAGTAATAGGTGACTTACAGTCAGGCACACTGGCATCATACTCACTAGGCTGAACAAGGAGAAGGTTACTGTTAGTTGCCTGTTGGGTGCCAGGATCTGCCACAACACAAGCACTCAGGTCACTCCAAAACAAGTACAAATATGACTGTCATTGTCCATGTTGGTGTGAATGACCTGAACCGTACCTCCCTGGACTACATGGAGACATGGAGGAGCTCTCTGATCACGTACCCCAGGCTGGTATGACCCTGACCCCGAGTAGCATCCTGCCCTCACCAAGAATGATACCACGGTATAAATTTCAACAACTGGTTAAGCTTCTGGTGTCAATCAAAGGGGATCCAGTGTCAGCCTGGGATGACATGCTCGACAAGCTATGCTGCTTCGCTAGAGATGGCTTGCACCTGTCACCCTTAGGCTTTCGAATACTGGCCAAGGTTCTTGCCACCCCCATAGTGCCTTTTTTAGGCAAGGCTCAAGACAAACCCACAGCCGTAAATAGCACAAGTAACAAAAAACTGAGGGTCATGCTGCTCAATGCCAGAAGTCTAAACCTCAAAATCCATGCACTTGAGACACTCCTCAGTATGGAGAAAATTGATATATGTGCAGTAACAGAAACCTGGTTTAAAGCTCCAGAGAGCACCCCAGCACTACCAGGCTACAACTCGTATCGTACATTTCGCCCACAAAACCCGGACCCAAATACAAAAGGCGGGGGAGTATCCATATTCATCAAGGATACCCACACCTCCAGGTTAGTGGCACAGCACAATGCTTCAGAGATCATCCACGTGCAACTAACAATGGCAACTGCTATTCAAATTATAGCTTGCTACAGATCACCCACCATGTCCAAGGACCCCCACTCCACATTCCTGGAAACACTGGGAAACAAAGGTCCTACCAAACACCCTGATACTGGGTGATTTCAATTACCCAAACATTAACTGGGAGAACTACTCAAGTACGAACTCCCTTGTCCAACATTTCCTAGAATTTATAAACTCAAACACCCTGGATCAACTGGTCAACACCCCCAGCAGAGGTGACAACATACTGGACCTGGTCATCACCAACATGGGTGACCAGTGTTCCACACGGAGGTCAACCCTTTGCTGGTTAGCTCTGACCATAAACTAATCACTCTGGATATCCACATTCTGCCACCACCCCTGGTCAAAGAAACCAAGAAAAACCTTTCAAAAGCAAACTTCACATTACTTAAGACCAAGGTGGGAAGTTTCAAAGCCCCCATGTTAAAGGATAATGCTGTCCAAGCTGCAAAATCCTTTACTAATACACTCTACGGGTACCTACAAGAATGCATGGACCGTGCTATCCCAAACAAAACAGAGACTCACTCCTGCAAGAAAAGGAAACCAGACTGGTGGACCCCTGCCATAAACAAGCTATACAATAGAAGGAGGAAACTAGTACAGAAAGAGTAAAATCCCAAGAAGGGAAGACATCCGTGATCAGTATCAGCAAGAAACTACGTTCCCTCACAAAATCATCCAAGGCTAGCTTCGAAAGAAAAATTGCCATGGACTCCAAAGATGAGCACAAGGCATTCTTCAGCTATGTTAAGAATCTAAGTGGCAATTCTCAGATCTGCTCGGAGTTGGTGCAGAATGGCACAAAATACACTGAACTGACAGATATAGCCAAGATCCTGGCAGACCGGTTCAGTGCAAACTTCACCCCCCCCCATCCCCAAAAGTGCCCATAACTATACCAGAAGAATGTAGTGCCCCTGAAATCACAGACACTCTGGTTAAAACAGCCCTCTCCAAAGCCAAAAATACAGCATCAATGGGACCGGACGGTGTCCCAGGCTGCGTCCTACACAACTCAAAGATGAACTAACCCCTCACCTAAACACACTGTTTAAACTCAGCCTCTCCACAGGCTACGTGCCCACAGAGTGGCGCACATCAACTGTTATTCCACTCCACAAAGGTGGAGCCACAACGGACCTCGGGAACTATCATCCTATAAGCCTGACTAGCTTGGTCTGCAAAGGTATGGAGTGCATCATCATGGATCTCATTAACAGAGACATTGGAAACCTCCAAGCACTAGACCCTACCCAGTTCGGCTTTGTTAAGGGCAGAACATGCCTCCTGAAACTGGTGGACTTCTTTGAGACAGTTACAAAGGCTATAGATGAGGGAAAGGTGGTCCACACAGCCTACCTAGACCTCGCAAAGGCCTTTGACACCATTCCCCACTCGGGTATTATAGACAAGCTCACCAGCCTGAACATAAACCCCTACGTCACGAGATGGGCTGCCAACTGGCTCACAGAACCCACATAGTAAGAGTTGTGGGAGCTAGGTCTGACTGTAAACCGGTTACAAGTGGCGTTCCTCAGGGCTCAGTCCTAGGACAGTGATTAAACGCTTTTCACCACATTGGGTTGCTGAAATATTGTTCGATGACGACGACTTACATAAGGTACTGTTCACAATTGTTGTATTACTGTTGGTCCAGGGGCATGTGGACAATAAACCTTTTTTGGTAGGATTTATCGGTGAATGGGTGCCTAACATATTGGTTTATCGGAGCCTTCCAGGATCGCTTAATATTGACCGTACTGAGACATTGGCTCAATTGGGACTTGCATATGACTTATAATTGCAAATATGTTGGCTATTTTCTTGCTTAATCTTTAAAGTGCATATTATGTTTTCAACTGAATCGTATGTGTTTTCAATAATCTAGGACTTTCTCGTATCAGATATTTTGTCATTTTAAACTAATTATAATACAAGTCCATAATATATGGGCTTTTATACGCACTATAATTGTGTTTGATAGACATTCAGTGTTAAGGACAAATTAGGTTGGTGCTAATTACGCTACGGCACTACATCAGACTATACTAGACTATTTGTCCTCATCTATGGTATTAGGAGATCCAGGAAAAGCTGTTCAGATTACATATTTATGTATGTCTTATGGTTAGATGATAAATAGTTATTTGTTGATACGACATCACAGTTTCTATTATATCTATGTATTTTGAACAACCATCAAAGAATAATTTGTGGAAACTATATGGTTGTATATGCACACTCATATTATTTAACATTTATATATGGATGTGATAGTTAACCTATTATGGGCCTGGGCATACTAATATTAATACTATATTACTGATTTTTTGAATACACTGCAAGCTTTCACTTTAGATTATCGGCGGCTCCTATATAGATTTTTAGGTGGATACACCAGTTGATTTTGACTTTCCAGGGGTCAGTTGACCAATATTATACAGATAATTCATGGTTGTATTTTTCATCACAAACTTTTTACTATTCTTAGTTGGATGCACCAGTGGATGCAGAATTACAGGAGGTCTAGGGACCAATAACTTACTGATTATTATATACATATTATTGATTGAAATTTAGGCCCTTCATTCTCAGTGCAGACCCTGTTGGACTGCAGTTCTATACATATATATTACAACAATATTTAGTGGGCAAACCATTAGTCTGTTGGTCATTGGTACTTGAATAACATGGATCTGGAGCAGATTTTGAATGGGTTATGTGCTGATAGGCATGATCTAGGAGTATTTGGTGTTAATGACATGTCAAGCAATAACCAAAATGGCTCCTATATAGGTCCTACTAATGGTTGTGAATTGGCTTTTAATAAATCTAATAAGGACTTGAGGAATCTCAGATCTAACATCTGGCATTTGAGACTATTCAAAGCGTATATACAAAGAGACATCACTCCTAGAGGCCTCAGAGTCAGGTTGCAGCCCTTGGTCGGCAGATCGGAAGACAGGCTGACAAAGGAATGGAACCAGGCTCTTCATCAGTCTTCGATGATGTTTGTCACAATTTTAGCAGCATACTATGAAAGAATGGTTGATATATGTCTAACAGAAGTCAAAGCTTCTTGTGAGGAGTGTAAACGCTTTGAGTCACAACCTACATATGCCACCTTAGTTAACAAATTATCTAAGGATCTGTCTTCTTTTGATCAACAGACTAGGGATCGGAAAATCCGCAAGTTCAACAGGGATTGCACTGACTATCAAAGGGGTCATCCTTTTGATACATGGCGACGAGGGGGTCGCAAGCACAAACATAAATGCAAGAAGCAATTCCATGGAGGGTCTGATCCGAACACTGTTGAACTAACTATACCTGTCTCTCAATGTATTGAATTTATCTGATGTACCATTGACAGATGCACAAACGACTTTACTTAATAAAGGCCTTGGCTTCATCCCCGGTTTTTTTAGTCATGAATATAGTATTGTGAATGATGTATTGTCATTTTGTCGTAATCTGAATCTTAAATTGTTCTTTTCAGGCAATATCTCAAAGATCTTCAGAATTTAGATTTCTGAAATCGGATTTTCAACCTCCGATGAATAAATATGTCTCCATATTTTAACAATCAGTTATTAAGGATTTACATTTTCACCATGCATTCTAGGCCAAAATATTTCCACCATGGCAAAAACTGCTTTAGAAGAACTTAGGCATAATCATAACATCGCCATTTTGCCAGCTGATAAGGGAGGCGCTGTCGTAGTTATGAATATTGGGGATTACCTCAATAAGGGCAAAAGACAATTGGCAGATCGTAGGTGTTATATGCAGATGTTTATTGATCCTACATTGGTATACAAGAAGGAAATTGATTCCTTCTTACAAACAGCGGAAGAACAAGGCATCATAACAACAAATATAGTAAAACATCTTACTGTTAAAGACCCACAAAAACAAATTTTATATCTTCTGCCTAAAATACACAAATCTATTACAAAACCTCCAAGTAGACCCATAGTGTCGGGGATTGGTTCATTAAGAGAACCATTATCTGCTTTTCTTACACACTACCTCCAGCCATTACTAACATCAGTAAGGGCCAGACTGAAGGACATGACACTTCCTTCAAATTATTGAAGACACCCAACTTGAACAGGGTTGGCTTATGTGCACACTGGATGTCAAATAATTATATACAAGTATTCCACATTGGGCTGGGTTACAATCATTACAGTACTGGTTGGAAAAATCTGACTTGTACCCAACAAGGTTTCAATACTCTTTTGATCTGCATGGCAGAACATGTGTTAACCAAGAACGTTTTTTATTTCCATGGCGAGTGTTTCTTGCAACTACACGGTACAGCGATGGGAGCTTCTTTTGCTCCTATTTATGCAGACCTGTTTATGGCCTATTTTGAGGAGTGCATGATTTATGATTCATCACACAACATCAACATAGTTGAACTTGACATCTGGAGACTATATTTAGATGATTGTTGGATGGTGTGGGGGGCGGACATAACATATTTACATGAATTCATACAATATTTGAATTATAATGTATGGGGTATGGAATTTACCGTTACATATGATTATTATACCATTAACTTTTTGGATGTTACAGTTTATCGTAACGAAGACCATACTTTGAGTGCTAAAGTATTTTGCAAATACCCACAATACAATACCTTGTTACATGCATCTAGTATGCACCCTAACCCACACCATCCGCAACATACCAAAATCACAATTCATGCGTATCAAACACATATGTTCATCCGATGAGGATTTTCAAACAGCTAGGAATGATTTATGTTGTAGGTTCAAACACAGGGGATACAAGGACAGATATATCTCTGCGGCTAGTGAATGGAGCAATACCTTTGGATAGACCAACACTATTACAATACAAGAAATCGGATAACACTGACAAGGACTCTATCATCAGGTTTGTGACTACTTATGGTAGGAATCACCATTTAGTGAGATATTCTGAACTCTAATTGGAACATTTTGTTGGCACATGATGAATTAAGAACATTACTAGGTACGAGATTGCCACATGTCTTTTAGAAGAGGTAAAACTTTAGGGGGGGTTGTTTTCCCACTATAAACATATGGAAGGGGGAGGAGCTATTTACCAACAGACAACCCTTACAGGGGATAAAGTATTAGGCACCTTCCTATGTGGTCATTGTAGTTCCTGTTCCCAGGTTTATACACTTAAGGAATTCACCAGTGCAAACACTAATTGTGTGTATCAGACTAGAGTTTTTGCCAATTGTAGTACTACATGGATTATATATTTAGCTACTTGCCAGTGCCAATCATTTTATGTGGGACAAACATCAAGATCTCTCAGAACACGCATGACAGAACATAAAAGTGATATCAGGAACAAGAGGGATACCAATGCCCTGTATAGACATACCATGAAACATTCTAATGCACAATTTAGGTTCATGGTTATAGATAAAATTGTGGGGGATCGCAACTATCAATAGGGTTGGCATTCTATTTTGAATAAAAAGGAACAATATTGGATTACCAACCTTGGGGCATTATTTCCGCCAGGCCTGAATGATCATTTATAAATTGTTTTTGGTTTGGATTTTGGTATATTCACTCTCTATATCAGGACATTATTCAGGTTGAGAGAATATGTTATTTTTTGTAGATTTAAATGTCATGGATTTATGATGTTTAAATTGTTTATAAAAAATATATATTTTTTTCATAACTTAAACACAATTTATGATTTTGTCTTTTGGTGATTAAGTTTATATAGGTGTTGTATCACAATTGGTCAATTATTGACCTTTGATTAACTTAATTCTTATACACTAATTTTGTTAGTGCTACATACAATTACCATGTTTATTGTGTCCGTCTTTTTGAATTTATTATTAGCCCAACATGATTGGATCAGTCTACTAAAATACTGTTTAATATGTTTTGTGAACATATAGTAATATTATATACATTTCATTTTTTATGGTTGGAAATATTTGTACTATTTATTATTTATCATCAATTAAGTTTTATCATCAAATTATGTTTTGGATTTTAATTTTATACACGCTATTTATATGATAATACTATCATATCAATTTATGAAGTGTCTTTATTTTGTTTCTGGTATCTTCATATGTATTTGAACATTCCGGCCACCAGGTTGGGCTATACCATTATCTCTTAGTTAAGGAGGGACTACTATAAGTATAGCAAGTACCTGTGCTACACTGAACTTCTTTTTTGCTTAACCATTGATAATGGCTGTGAGGCTGAAACCAGTCTGGTTATTATTTTGGAATATGTTTTATAACCAATAAAGGATTTTGAACCTTTTGTGCCTACCATCGTATTTTGCTGGTCGTTGTGGTTGTATGCAGTTGGTTTTGACTGTGCACGCCGTCCTTGCGAGGCATTTCAGTCGCACTCAGTCCTAGGACCCCTCCTGTTCGGCATATACTTCTCAGAGGTACAGGCAAGCACAGGAGAACTATGGCTGACCAAGTTTGCACACTACTGCAAAAGTACAGTTTTGTACCTACCATAAATGTAGATGTTAGAGTGTATACCCCTGCTGCAGTCATCACACTTGGGTTATCCTGTCGTCAGGCGGTCCCGCAGTCAGCCTGAATTCCAAAGTCTTGGTCCGGCGTCGGTTGCTGTCACTTCTTCCCTGATGTCAGTGCGCCAGGGGTATAAAGAGGCATCAGACTCCATTTTCTTCAGTTTTTCTTGCCCCAGATGTCAGGTGCCCCCCCAAAAGGCGGTCAGTAGATAGTACCAATAATAAAAGTTTAGCACAAACAAAGCATCCCTCCAGCTATAAGCAAATACACCACAAAGGTTGTATCAGATTTTAAGGTATTGAAAGGTTTTAGTTAGGTCAGAGGTGATGGAGGGAGGGTAACCTGGACTGCAGCAGGGTATACACTCGAACATCTACATTTATGGTAGGTACAAAACTGTACTATGTTCATCATGTTACCCTGCTGCAGTCATCACACTTGGGTAGAATCCCAAAGCTAAGGATGGGAGGTGGAGTCAAACAGGGTTAGAGGAGGCTAGAAGGCCCTGCAAAAATGCAGTGGCGAAGCCAGCTCTAGTCTTAAAGTAAAGAGGTAAGTGATGGTGTTTGGTGAAGGTGTGCACTGAACTCCAAGTTGCAGCTTCCAGAATATCCTTGGTTGGCACCCCCCTGAGGAAGGCTGTAGATGTAGCCCCTGCCCTGGTAGAGTGGGGCCTTATGCTAGCAGGAACTGGTTTTCCATGGTGGGTGTAGCAAAAATGTATGTGATGTCTTATCCATTTGGAAATGGTCTGTTTTGAGATAGCCTTTCCTTGTGATGCTGTAGCATAGGATACAAAAAGCTGGTCAGATTTTCTGAAAACCTTAGTTTTATCCAAGTGGTAACGTAGCTGCCTGTGAATGTCCAAGGAATGCAGGAGTCTTTCTCCTTTGTTCTGTGGATTTGGAAAGAAGGTGGGTAAATGGATGGTTTGATTTAGAGCCACACTGGATACCACCTTAGGCATAAAGGAGGGGTTAGTTCATAGAGAAACTCTGTCTTGATGAAAAATGAGGAAAGGCTCTACTGCCATTAGTGCCTGAAGCTCTGACACTTCTGGCTGAAGTAATTGCTAGCAGCAGGGCAGTCTTCCATGATATAAACTTTAAGTCAGCTGAGAAAGCTGGTTCAAAAGGAGGTAGCGTAAGTTTTTCCAGAACAAAATTGAGGTCCCAAGTTGGTGTTGGTGCTCTCCTGCGAGGCCTAATGTCTTTGGCCCCTCTGAGAAACTGCCTTAGAAGTGGATGTGAAAATAAGGGAGGATCCGTGTTGTAGTGAGCTGAAATAGCTGAGGCGTGGATTTTAATAGATGAAAAAGAAAGCCCTGTGTGTAACATTCTCAGTTAAATATTGTAGAATCTGAGGTATGTCCGGCTGAAGGCTATTTTGGCCTTTAGCTTGGTTCCAGGCGCAAAACCTTTTCCATTTGTCTGAGTAGGCTTTCCTGGTGCTGGGCCTCCTGGCTTCCAGAATAACATCCATAACAGCTTGTGAAAGAGGAGCTGGCTGGTTGCTTAGGTGATTTGCCATGCAGCCAAATTTAAGGTTTTTAGCTGGCTGTGCAGAATCTGACTGTCATGCTGTGTGAGCAGATATGTAATTTGTGGTAAAATCCATGGTGGGCCCTGGGCCATATTCCTTAATAGTGGGTACCAGTGCTGGCATGGCCAGTCTGGGGCAATGAGTATCATTCGGGGTCTCTCCATCCTGACTTTCAGCAGCACCTTTGTGAGAAGGGGCAATGGAGGGAAGGAGTATACTTGTCAGTATTTTCCAACTGAATGAGTGCACATCCACTTTCCAAGCTTGATGGTGAAATGTCCTTGTACAAAAAGTTTGTTAGCTGATAGTTTTGGGGGCTGGCAAACAGGTCTAGGTCTGGATGCCCCCATTTTTGAGTTATTGCAAATACTTGTGGATCCAGTTTCCACTCGTGGGGATCCATGATGTTTCTGCTTAGGTTGCCTGCCAATGTGTTATTTTTTCCTGGCAAGAATTGAGCTTGTAATTGAACTTGGTAAGCTAGTGCTGTGTTCCACAAGGTCATTGCTTTCCTGCATAGAGGGTAGGAGTGTGTACCCCCTTGTTTATGTACCACATTACTGTGGTGTTCTGTCCTTATTGTAAGCTGTCCTGGATGTAAGAGATCCTTGAAGGCTGTCAGGGCATTCTGTACAGCTAGCATTTCTTTTTGATTGATGTTCAGATTCCTTTGATCTGCAGTCCATATGCCTTGAAAGCACCGTCCTGCCATGTGTGCCCCCCAGGCATAGTCCGATGCATCTGTTGTCATAGCTTGCCTGGCTGGGGGTAAGGTGAAAGGCTGACCCTTGTTGAGGTGACATGCCTGTGACCACCATAGAAACTCCCGTTGAAGGCAGGGAATGAGAGGTATTGTTTCCAAGCTGTGGCTGTGTTGAGTCCATACGCTTTTTAGCTACCATTGTAATTTCCTCATATGCAGTTTTGCAAATGGTATTAGTAGTATGCAAGATGCCATAAAGCCCAAGGCCTACAGAATTTTTCTTGCAGGGAGTTGGGCCTTTGTTGCGATTGTTTTGAAGTATTGAGTTAGTTGTAGTTGTTTGTCTGGCGTCAGATAAGCCATCTGGGCCGTTGTATTCAAACTGGCACCCAGGAATGTCATTTTGTGAGGGCACTAGTTTTGATTTCTTTTCGTTTACTGTGTACCCTAGGCAACTTAGGTGTTTTACAAAAGCCAGATGTTGTAAGAGAATGTCCTTGCTTTCTGCTTGGATGAGGCAGTCGTCCAGGTATGGGTATATTTGAATTCCTCTTCGTCTGCAGTATGCAATTACTGGTGCCAGGCATTTTGTGAAGACCCTGGGCGCAGTAGATAAGCCAAAAGGGCAGTGCAGAGAATTGGTAATGGGTTGAACCTGCAATGAAACTGAGGTATCTTCTGCAATTTTGTCTGATAGGGACATGCAGGTATGCCTCCTTGAGGTCCAACGTTACTAGCCAAGCTTTCTTGCCCAACATGGGAAAAAGTTGCTGTAGTGTTAACATCTTGAATTTGGGTACTTGCACGAAGGTGTTTAGAATTGAAAGGTCCAGAATGGGTCTCAGAGCATTGTCCTTTCTGGGGACTAGAAAGAGCCTCGAGTAAAATCCTTGGCCTTGCTCCTGTGTAGGTACCGGTTGAATGGCTCATGTCCATGAGAGCTGTAATTTGTTTTTGTGCCTCTGCCCATTGATTTTGTGGCAGGTTTGGCATTCCTTTTATCCTTTGCAAGGTGTGGAAATGGAATCTGTATCCTTGTGAGATAATGTCTAGGACCCATTTGCCCTTTGGGACGATGCGCCAGTTGTCTGCAAAAAGTGCTAATTTTCCTCCCAAGGGAGCTGCCAAGAGAGTTTTGCTTGGCAGTTTGAGGTTTAAGTCATTGCGTTTGCCTTCTAGTAGTTTGGGACCTGTCTTCTTCTCCCTTCTGTGTTGCAGGGCCCCATTGTCGAGGTTTGGAAGGGATTTGTGCTTGTCCTCTGCCTTTTGGGCACCTGTATTTACCCCTCTGTGGTCTGTCAGAAGCTGGAAAGGACCAATTTTTTGTTGGCCAATTTCTGCTGAAGCGTGGGGGCAGTACCTGTAAGAAATCTTTGACAGTCTGCATAGATTCTGCATTATCCTCCATTTTCTTTAAAACCTCTTCTGCTTTAACCCCAAATAAGACATCCTGCTGTAAGGGTGCATCTAGTAACTTTGCTTTAACATGATCAGGCAGAGTTTATTCCTTTAACCAAGCATGCCTATGTATAACAGACCCAGTAACAGCTGCTCTACAGGAAGCTTCCAAGGAATCAAATCCACATTGTAAAGTATGTTTGCCCACCTGTTCAGCTGCATACAACAGATCCTGCATTTCCTTGAATTCAGACTGTTGAGGGTGTGTGCTCATCTTTGTTTTATTTGAGACATTAGGAATTGCTGGTATTTAAGCATGTGAAATTGACAATTTAGTGCTCTCATAGCTAGAGTAGCTTGAGGTGCAAACCTTCTTCCCCCACCTACCTAGTGCTCTGGAGTCCCTTTCAGATGGTATAGGATTTTTAGCCATAGAAGCCTTAGCCCCTTTGGGACCCTGGGAGATTGTCTGTGGATCAGCAACAGGGCTTTTGTAAAGGAATTTGTGTGAGTCAGGCACTCTATAGTATCTATCTGGTTTGGCTGGAGCAGGAGCCAGAGAATCTGGATTTAGACTAGATTCTAAGTAAACATCATCCACAATGTCTAAAACTGGGGGGATAGCAAGTGGTCTGTGCTGGGGGAGTAAAAGAAACTCTCGGAGCCTTTTCTTTGAGTCTGAGTAGTCCTGACCTTCCCAGTGGAAATGTTCCCTCATGGTATGTAAGGTTTCCCCCAAAGGAATAGTCTTCAGGGGGAGAAGCTGAGGGAATGGAATCTTCAGCATCAGAATCTTCATAAGGGGGAAAGGAGTAATCCTGCTCCCCAGAGGAGCTTGAGGAAATAGACACTTGATCAGAGGAGGCATAATCCTCCTCCTGTCTAGGCCTTTTGTCGGGGTGGGGGTTGGGAACCCCTGATTAAAGAAATCAAATCTTTAGCCATTTTAAGCATCTGTTTCTTAGGCATGGGGCCTTGAACTGGAGACTGACGTGCAGTCTTTTTTGGTTTTAGAGGAGTCTTAAGCTTAGCATAAGAATTTATGGTGAGAGTAGTCGGTCTGAAGACACCTTCTGAAACTGAAGGTGTTTCTACAGCACCGGCTTCTCCTTCTGCAATGTCGTCGGTAGGGCCTAAAGAAAATGGCTGCGTCGGCCTAGAACTCTCTGCTAGAGAATCCAAAGCGGTCTGGGGTTCCAATTCTGCGGTAGCCAGGGGCTTCGTAGGTGCCTCACTGAAAACCAGAGAACCGGCGACCGGCCCAGCCGAGGCCTCGGAGTCTGGCTTGGATCTAGGCTGCCTGTCTTTATCTTTGCATTTTTTATGCACGACGGTAGTCGGTTGCTCCGACGGCATAGTGTAATTAAAATTCCTATCGAAGTAGTGTCGTGCGAAATCTAAGTGTCGCTTTATAGTTCGCTTATTGAACCTAGCACAAAACTGACAACCAGTGACGTCATGGTCTGGGCCTAGGCAAGGTATGCAATGAGAATGAAAGTCCTTATGAGGTATTTGCTTCCCACAAGAAATGCAACTTAACTTTTTTCTGACATCGGACTGAGGCAAGAAAAGGTTCCCCAATGGGGTACTTAGCTTTGAAGACTTCGGACTGAAACTCTATTCGAAAATTTCAGGTGTCGGCCGACCGGCACTTGTGAACTGCTTCTGCTTCGGGCACCGCGCAGCAAGTAAGACTGAAGAAAATGGCGTCAGATGCCTCTTTTATACCCCTGGTACACTGACGTCAGGGAAGAAGCGACAGCAACCGACGTTGGACCAAGACTTTGGAATTCAGGCCGACTGCGGGACCACCTGACGACAGGATAACCCAAGTGTGATGACTGCAGCAGGGTAACACAATGAACATCTAGGGACTATAACCGACTCTCCGGCTGACACAGACATACTCCAAAAGGGTCTCACTAAGACAGATACCTGGTGTCAAAACCATGGCCTCAAGTTAAATGCCAAAAAGTGCATAGTCATCCCCTTTGGAAAAAAACAAAGTACCCATAAACTACCACACAGGTAGTAGCCCCCTAAATATGGAAGACGTAATAAGGGATCTGGGGACCCAAGTAGATAGTAAACTCCCCTTTGATAATCACATTGCCAAAGTGGTTAGAAAAACCCTCTATGTGGCCCACCTAATCACAAAATGGTTTGCATCCAGACTGAAAGAGGTCATCAGGCCCCTCTACACATCACTCATCAGACCCATCATAGAGTACAATGCCCCATTTGGGATGTACCTTACAAGACACCTGCAACAACTGGAAAGACCACAGGTGTTCCTCACCAAGAGGATCATTGGCCTCAAGCAGATGCCCTATGCAGCTCGACTGAAGAAACTCCAACTGTACTCGGTTGCATAGCGCCAACTCAGAGGTGATCTCTGCCTGACATACAAGGCCATGTCCAATCCAGAATTGATGGACATGCTCCATCTAAAGAAAACCATGACACACTCCCCCTAAAGAAAACCATATTCCCTCGAGCCACACGCTCCAAGGATCTAAACCTCACCACAACAATAAATAGGATGTGCTGGAGGGACAGATTCCTGTCCCAGAGACTTCCCATACTCTGGAACAAGATTCCAATCTACATTAGGCAGAGCTCCTCACTAACCCTCTTCAAAAGAAACCTTCACGAGTGGATGGGAAACAGAAAGTTTACCCCAGGGATCACATCAATGGCTCTGCTGGACAGAGGCACAGGTAACTAATCTAAAGGGGCGGCAAAAGCCAACACATTCCGGCTAGTACCTACCTATGAACAGGTACTGTTATGACTCTGTCATAGTCCATTTTGGCGTGAATGACTTGAGATGTACTTCTATGGAGTATATGAAGAGAGGCACGATTGAGCGCGTTGATTATGTGTTCCAAGCCTTAAGCAGCATTCTGCCGTCACCCAGAATGATGCCTCAATACAAACAGAAAATGACTAACAATTGGCTTAGTTTCTGCTGTCATTCCTGGGGGATCCATTACCTGACAGCCTGGGAAGAAATGATCGACAGACCACGATGCTTTGCCAGAGATAGCCTGCATCTGTCTCACCTAGGCTTCTGGCAAAGGCTCTTATCTCCTCTATAGTGCGTTTTAGGAAAAGTGATGAGGTTAAAACTACTAACCTACAAATTTCAAAAAAAAAAAAAAAAAAAAAAAAAAAAAAAAAAACCCACAAATTAAAGGTTGTGCTGCTAAATCCTAGGAGTCTAAACATGAAACCACTCATTGCAAGCATTCCTAACCCTGGAAAATGCTGACATCTGTGCAGTCACAGAAACCTGGTTCAAAGCTGCAAAGAGCACCTCAGCCTTACCCGGTTACTCATCCCATCATACATTCAGACCACAAACTGGGGGCAGTAAAGCCAAAGGAGGTGGAGTTTCAATATACATTAAAGACATACACACCTCCAGGCTGGTCAAACAGTATGACACACAGGAGACACTCCAGGTGCAGTTACCCATGGACAAGACCCCTATTCAAATCATAGCTAGCTACCGGCGGACTCGAGATGCTCAATACGCCTGTCTGGACCTGTTTAAAATGATCAAGATTCAATTCTTTATCCTGATCCTGGGTGACTAACCTCCCAAACAGACTGGAATAACTACTCATGCCAGAACACAAATGCCCAGAGATTCCATGACTTTATCAATGCAAATGCCTTGGAACAGCTAGTTGATATGCCAACAAGGGGTGATAGTATCTTCGACTTCGTATTAACCAACATGAGTGACCACTGCAGCATCCCTATAGCACCATTCTCCCTGGTAAGCTCAGACCACAAAAGTGGTCACTTTCGAAGTCATCATCTACCCCAACCCCCTCTAGCTAGGATCAGACATAAAACAGATTACAGCCTCCTGATGGATGGTATAAACAGCTTCACAGCCCTGCCCCCTCTGCATGGCACCTATATCCAAAACTACACCAAAGTAGTGTACGAGCATTTATATAGATGCATGGAATCATGGATACCAGACAGGACTAAATCATCCTCTGCAAGGAAGAGTAAACCTGTCTGGTGGACATTTGCAATAAATAAACTCTATAACAAAAGGAAAAAATTGCTGTCCGAGACCAAGAAGGAGCAGGTGCCCAAGGATGCAATTTCTCGTTAGCCTGAGCAAGCAAATAGGAGCACTAGTGAAATCCTCCAAACTTCGAGTTCAAATTGGTCACATCTACTAGACAAAATCATAAGGCCTCCTTCACATATATCTGCAACCTCAAAGGAAACACCCAGATCTGTTCAGAACTGGTGGTCAAGGATACCATATATTCAAATGCCGTAGATATAGCAAACATGCTGGTTGACAGATTCAGCAAAAACTTTACCCCTCAGTCCTCCCCATCAGTAAATCAGGACATTCCCAGTACCTGCCCTCTCCCCCTTATATCTAGGGAACAGGTCATCACTGCTCTCTCAAAGGCAAAAAATACAGCCTCCACAGGACACAATAACATCAAAGGCTGCATCCCACGTGAACTCCGGCAGGAACTTGCAGCACCACTAGGCACCCTATTCCACCAAAGGCTGCGTACTGGCTTTGCCCTAGCTGAGTGAAGGACAGCCACTGTTATCCCTTTACACAAAGGTGGAGCGTCCACTGATCCAAGAAATTACAGACCCATCAGCCTAACTAGCCTGATCTGCAAGGCCATGGAACAGAATATCATGGACCTCATTAACAAGGACATTGGCAACCTCCAAACACTTGATCCCTCACAGTTTGGCTTAGTCAAGGGGAGGTCATGTCTACTAAATTTGGTGGACTTCTTTGAAACACTCACCAAAGCCATGGCATAATAGATAAACTCTCTCAACTAGGCATAAATCCATATGTTACCAGATGGGTAGCAAACTGGCTCATTGATAGAACCCATATAGTCAAAATAAAGAAATCCACCTCAAGCAGTAGAACTGTAACAAGTGGCGTACCCCAGGGTTCGGTCTTGGGGTCTCTTATTTGGGATATACTTTTCTGAGGTGCAGGTGAAAACCAATGGGCTATGTCTGACCAAGTTTGCAGATGACTGCAAGCTGGGTGCTGACATCAATTCCCCTAGTGATGTGGACATCCTCCAAGAGGATCCCACTCAGACAAATGACTGGTGCCAGAAACATGGCCTCAAGCTGAATACCAAAAAATGCATCATCCCCTCTGGGGAGAGTGATTTCCACACAAATTATCACATGAATAACAACGTCAAACACTTAATCCGTCGTGAGGGATTTGGGTACCCAGGTTGATAGCAACCTGACTTTTGACCACTATGTTGTTTCTGTTGTATGGAAAGCTTTCTACATGGCCCACCTCATAAGTAAGGGCATCTCATCCAGGGACAAGGAGGTCATAACATCCCTGTATTCTTTCCTTATAAGGCCCATTATCGAATACAATGCCCCTTTTGACATGTACCTTGCAAAGTACATGCAGCAGCTGGACAGACCACAGAGGTTCCTCACCAGAAGAATCCAGGGCCTAAAATATCTACCATACACAGACAGACAGACTAAAAGCCCCATTCCTCTATTCAGTTTCATACAGACAACTCAAAGGTGACCTCTTGTCTGGCATACAAGGCATTCACGGACCCCACCTTGATGGCACTTGCTGCATATCCACAAATCAAGCTCCACTAGAGTAACCCACACGCGCGGCCTGAACCTGGTTTGTGACATCAATAAGACTTGACGGACAGATTTGTGTCCCAGACACTCCCCCCATCTATGGAATACACTCCCTTCTCAACATCAAGCAGAGTACCTCTTTCCCACTTTTTAATCTCAACCTGTTTAACTGGATTATAAACAGAATATATACCCCTGGGATTCCACCCATGTCCCTGCTCGACAGGGGCATCAAGTGCAGATTTGTCTAAACATGGGGTAAACTCTTGGCTAGGCTTATAAGGGGCCTTAGGGCCAACAGCCTAGTAACCTCCTATGATCCTATGGAGGAGTTCACACAGACAAGACAGAATCAAAGGAACATCCACAGAAAGTTTATCCAAGTTCGGAGAAAAACACCAAACAGAAAACTTCTTCCATTTGGATAAGTAGGATTTGCTAGTAACGGGTTTTCCTGGCCTTCTGCA
The DNA here is from genome assembly GCF_019279795.1 of Protopterus annectens. Taxonomy (NCBI): domain Eukaryota; kingdom Metazoa; phylum Chordata; order Ceratodontiformes; family Protopteridae; genus Protopterus; species Protopterus annectens. Next base: position 352,308,716 of record NC_056747.1, on the reverse strand, counting down.
GGACCCTAAGTAGATCCTCAGAAAAAAAGGCGTATATTTGGAATCAAAGTCCCATCACCCACAGTGTCAGCTGAAGAGTGGACGGATGAGGATGAATGAAATATCCCTCAGCTTGTATGAGAAGGTCCACTCTGAGGTAACTCATGATGATTTCCCTTTGCTAAATGCAGAAGAGGGAACCAATGCTATCCCGGCCAAAAGGGAGTCACCAACAAGATTTTGGGAGCATCCTGTTGTACTTTGAACTGGACTTTTGGAATGAGGGGAAGGGGAGAGAAAGCATAAAGAAACATCTCTTTCAATGAAAAAGAGAGGGTGTCCACCTTCCAAACCAGAGGGCCTGGGACTCTGGCACAAAAAGTACAGTTTTGTACCTACCATAAATGTAGATGTCCGATAGACATGCAACTGCAGTCATAACATGTGGGTTGTCCTGCCTCAGGTAGCCCTCGGTCGGCCGGATTCCAAAGTCTGGGTCCGACGTCGGTTGATGTCGCATTTCTCTCCGACGTCAGAGCGGCTGGAGTACATAAGCATCAGCCGACGCCATTTTCTTCAGTGTTTCTTGCCCCAGATGCCATGTGCCCTCCAAGGAAGGCTGTAATCAAATTGGAAGACAAAAACAGGATTCCAGACAAATGAGCAATAAAACAAATACACCATAACAGATATCCCCAGCTAAGAGTAACAGGGATAGCAGTGGACCCTAGGCATAGAGGGGTATGCATGTCTATCGGACATCTACATTTATGGTAGGTACAAAACTGTACTATGTCCTTCAAGAATGCAACTGCAGTCATAACATGTGGGTAGAATACCATAGCTTAGCTGGGGGAGAAGGAATGCTCTAGGAAAAAGATGGTGTGGCAATCAAACCCTGCAGGACTGCCAAAGCAAAGCCTGCTCTGGATCTGGAGTATAGAGGGAGATTGTAGTGTTTGGAGAATGTATGCACGGAACTCCATGTAGCAGCTTCTAGAATGTCCTTGGTAGGCACCCCTCTTAAGAATGCTGTAGAGGTGGCTGTAGCTCTGGTGGAATGTGGTCTGACATTGGCTGGAACAGTCTTTCCATGAAAGGAATAACAGAATCTGATGCAATGTCCAATCCATTTAGAAATAAATAGTCTGTTTTGAAATTGCTTTTCCTTGGACTGCAGGGGCGTAAGCTACAAAAAGTTGTTCAGACTTCCTACTGGCCTTGGTTCTGTCAAGGAAGTATCAAAGTTGTCTGTGAATGTCCAAGGTATGCAACAGTCTTTCCCCCTTATTCTCAGGATTGGGGAAGAAAGCAGGCAGATGAATGGCTTGATTTAAAGAAACCCTAGATACCACCTTTGGCATAAAAGTAGGGTTGGTCCTTAATGAAACCCTGTCTCTGAAAAATAATAAAGGGTGGTATTGCCATTAGGGCCTGTAGCTCCGAAACCCTTCTTGCCGAGGTAATTGCCAACAGGAAAGCTGTCTTCCATGAGAGAAATTGCAAGTCCACTGAAGCTGCTGGCTCAAATGGAGGCAAGGTCAGTTTTTCTAAGACAAAATTGAGGTCCCAGGCTGGCACTGGGGCCTTTCTTGGTGGCTTAATGTTCTTGAATCCCCTGAGGAATTGCCTTAGTAAGGGGTGAGAAAAAACAGGAGGATCAGTGTTGTATCTTGCTGAAATAGCAGATGCATGTATCTTTATGGAAGAATATGAGAGGCCGTTCTTTAGCATATCTGCCAAATATTCCAAGATGAGTGGGATGTTCAACAATGATGCATCATGTCCCTTGCTGGTATTCCAATTGCTGAATCTTTTCCACTTTGCTGGTATTTCAATTGCTGAATCTTTTCCACTTTGCTAAGTAAACCTTTCTGGTGGATGGTCTTCGAGCCTCTGTTAGTATCCGCTGAACTTCCTTGGAGAGAGATAAGCTGGATTTATTTATGGGATCTCCCAGGCTGTTAGCTGCAGTGTCTGAAGATTTGGATGCAGTGTTTCGAAATTGTGTTGAGTCAAAAGTAGAGGCCACTGAGGAAGGGCCCACCTCCTGGTATGACATATGCTCCGTAGTAGTGGGTACCAGTGTTGTCTTGGCCAGTCCGGAGCTATTATGATTCCCTTGGGTTTCTCTGCTTTGATCTTTAGTAATACTGAGGTCATCAGTGGCAGAGGTGGGAATGTATAGATTGCTAGGGAGCTCCAGTTGAATGAGAGGGCATCTATTTTCCAAGCTTTTGGATGGTATGTCCTTGTGCAGAATTTTGGTAGAAGATGGTTGAGGTGAGAGGCAAATAGGTCCACTTCTGGCTTGCCCCATGTCGAAGTGAGTTGTCTGAAGGCCTTGGGATGTAACCTCCACTCGTGTGGATCTGTGAAATTCCTGCTTAGGCTGTCCGCCAACACATTGTCTTTTCCTGGAAAAAACTGGGATTGTAACTGGATGTTTAGGCTCAGTGATTTCTCCCATAGCTGCATTGTCAGTCTGCAAAGGGGGTAAGAGTGGGTTCCCCCTTGCTTGTTTATGTACCACATCACAGTGGTGTTGTCTGTCCGTATCAGTAAATGGCCTTGCTGGAGTTGGTGTTGAAAGGCCTCGATGGCATGCATCACTGCCAGCATTTCCTTTTGGTTTATATGCAGATGTGTTTCCTTTGGAGACCATTGTCCTTGTATACACCTGCCTTCCATGTGCGCCCCCCATCCAAGGTCTGAGGCGTCTGTAGTCATGGTCTGTGTTATCCATGGTTTTTTGAATGACATACCTGTGTTTGCCTGGCTCACCGAGGCCCACCATAGGAATTCCTTTTGTAGGCATGGAATGAGAGGTATGATTGTCTCCAAGTTGTTGCTGTGTTGAGACCAAATGCTTTTTAGTTACCATTGAAGCTTTCTCATGTGTAGTCTTGCTAATGGAACCAGGAGAATGCAAGATGCCATGTAACCCAGGGCCTGTAGGAATCTCCTTGCAGTCATCTGGGTGAGTTTTGCTAAACCTCTGAAATAATGAGTTAACTTCTCTTGCTTGTCTTCTGTCAGGTAAGCCATCCGAGAGGCTGTGTCTAGTTTGGCTCCTAAGAAGATTATTTGCTGGGATGGCTGCAGTCTTGACTTTTGGAAGTTGACTGTGTATCCCAGAGCTTGAAGTAATCGTATGACATAATCCAGGTTTTTTGTCAACATCAATTTGTCGTCCGCTTGTATGAGGCAGTCATCCAGGTACGGGTAAATTTGTATACCCTGGAGCCTGCAATGAGTAATTACTGAAGCCAGGCATTTTGTAAATACTCTGGGCACAGTAGATAAGCCAAATGGCAATGCTGAGAATTGATAATGCTCTGGCCCTGCAAGAAATCTGAGGTATCTTCTGCAGCTGTGTCTGATAGGGACATGCAGGTATGCCTCCTTGAGGTCCAGAGTAATCAGCCACGACCCCTTGCCCAGCATGGGAAGGAGTTGCTGTAGAGTCAGCATTTTGAACTTTGGTACTATGAGAAAGGTGTTTAATGTGGACAAGTGCAGTATTGGTCTCCATTGAGATTCTTTTCTTGGAACCAGGAACAGTCTTGAGTAAAACCCCTGGTCTTGTTCTTGTTTTGGAACTCTTTCTATTGCTTTCATCCGAGTCAGCAGAGTGATTTGCTTGGTAGCCTCTGCCCTCTGATTTTGTGGAAGGTTTGGCATGCCCTGTTTTCTTGGTAAGGTATGAAAATGAAACCTGTACCCTCGGTCTATAATGTCCAAAATCCATTTGTCCTTTGTCAGTCTGTGCCAGTTTTCTGCAAACAGAGATAATTTCCCGCCCAAGGGAGCTTCTAGTTGTTCCCTGGTAGGTGGTGCTAGAGGAAAGTCATTGAGATTGTGGTTGTGGGGCAGGTGAAACCCCTGTGTCACTTCTTTGGTTTCCTGGCTGTCATTGCCGTCCCCTGTAAGGGCCTCTGTATTGGCCTCTTCCTCGGCCACGTCTGTTCTTACCCCTTTGAAATTTTTCTGCATTAGGAAAGGACCAGTTTTTTGAAGGCCAATTCCTACTGAATCTGGGGGGTTGAACCTGGAGGAAATCTTTCACAGTCTGAACTGATTTTGCTTTTTCTTCGATGGTCTTTAACACATCCTTAGCATTTGTACCAAAAAGCTTGTTTCTTTTCCAAAGGTGCATCCAGAAGTTTTGCTTTAACATGATCTGGTAGAGGTTGATCTTTTAACCAAGCATGTCTACGAATGACTGCCCCTGTCATAGCTGCCCTACATGAAGCTTCCAGTGCATCATATCCACACTGCAGGAAGTGATTGCTTACTTGCTGAGTGTTATGTACAGCTTCCTGCAAAGTCTTCCTGTCTAAAGGATCAGGAGTGGCTAATGTTTTTTGTAAATCTTCTAACAGATAATCCTGATATTGTAACATATGAAAAAGGCAATTTAAAGCTCTCATAGATAAGGTAGTGGATGTGTAAACCTTTTGCCCCATCTCTAATGACCTAGCTTCCCTGTTGGAGGGCAAAGGATTTTTGAGGTGGAGGCTGAAACTCCTTTAGGCCCCTGTGAAATAGTTTCCAAATCAGCAGTATGGGCCCTGAATAAATGGGAATGAGTTTCTGGGACCCTGTAATACCTGTCTGGCTTGGCTGGAGCAGGAGGAAGAGAATCAGGGTAGCACTAGAGTCAGAATACAAATCATCCAGAACATCAAGTACAGGAGGAATAGCTAAGGGCCTGTGCTGAGGCTTCTCAAGGAAAGTCCTAAGGCGTTTCCTGGAATCAGAATATTCCTGACCTTGCCACTTGAAATGTTCCCTCATGGTGTGCAGAACTTCCCCAAAAGAAATATCCTCAGGAGGGGAGGCCGAGGGGATGGAATCTTCTGCATCCGAGTCCTCATAGGTCTGAAAGAGCTCTTCCTGGCTATCAGAGTGGACAGAGCCCCCAGAATCTTCATCTGAAGGAGTAGGGTCAGAGGGTTCTATCCGGGGCCTTTTATCAGGAGGAGGCTGGGATCCTCTCTCAGGATGGGCCTGTGAACCTCTAATCATGGAAATTAAATCAGCAGCCATGGACATAATTTGTGTCTCTGGAGTCAGCTGAGGTAAGGATTTAGAAGTAATATGCTTTGTTTTGCTGGCTGCCTTAGCCCTAGTGTAGGCCTTAAAAGATATGGCCATGGGGGGCCTGGCAGCTCCACGTGCAGGAGTGACCTTGTCTACAGCAATGGTCTCGGGCATTTCCTCGGTTTCGGTATCCGGAGGAAAATCTATAACTGGCGTCGGAGTAATGTCTGGAATCGGAGTCATCGGTAATGCGGTGTCTTCGGTTCGGAGCAGTGGAGAGACAATCTCAGAGGGAACCGGAGCACTCGCTGTAGGTTTTGGCGTGGAGTCGGTGGTAGACGCGGGTCGAGGATGTCTGTTCCGGTCTTTTCGCTTTTTGGGAGTTTGCGATGTCGGAAGATCCGACGGCATGGTGTAAGCAAAATTATCGCCGAAAAAATCTTCAGCGAACTCCGCCCGGCGCCTGAGTGTGCGCTTGTTGAAGCGAGCACAGGCTACACAGGCCGAGACGTCGTGGTCTGGGCCCAGGCAAGGGAGACAGTAAGAGTGGAAATCCTTATGAGGTATTTGTTTACCACAAGAAAGACAACTGTTAACTTTTTCAGTAATTTCTGACATCGGCTGAGGCAAGAAAAGGTCCCCAAAGGGCTACTTAGCTTTTTTAATGACTTCGGTATCGTAGAATACAGGAGCTGTCCGACCGGCACTTGCGAACTGCTTCTGCTTCGGGCACCGCGCGGCAAGAAAGTCTGAAGAACATGGCGTCGGCTGATGCTTATGTACTCCAGCCGCTCTGACGGAGAGAAATGCGACATCAGCTGATGTCGGACCCAGACTTTGGAATCCGGCCGACCGAGGGATGCCTGAGGCAGGACAACCCACATGTTATGACTGCAGTTGCATTCTTGAAGGACATCAGAGGAAGGCTGTTCAGAGGGGACGCAAAAAAGATCCACTTGAGAAAAACTGGTGAACAATGTCCAGAAACTTACCTGTGAAGCTTCCACTCATGGGAGTGAGTTATGGACCTGCTCAGAGACTCTGCCACAATGTTCTGACCTGAAGAGTCACTTGACACTGGATAGCTAGTTCCCACACTAAGCAAAGAGGATAAGACCTTGTCCCCCAGTTTGTTGACATACCACATTCACTGCGGTATTGTCTGTAAAACACCTTGAGAAGTCCTGGGGAGAAAAGAGGATGAAACGTCTGAAGGGCCAAGCAAGAGAGCTCTCATCATCTTGACATTGATTGACTTTCTGTTGGCAACCAGACTCCCTGCACCTTTAGGGAGCCAAAAGCTGCTCCTCATCCCATGTTTGAAACATCTGTGAACAGATCCTGAGAGGGAAAGGATGAATGAAAAGGGAGCCCTGGATTGAAGGTCAACTGCTGAATCCACCACTGAATTTCCTGCTTGAGACATGGATGAAGTGGAACTAAACGTGCAAAGAAATGAGAATGCTGAAGCCAAACCGATTTTAGTAACCACTTAAGTTTTCTCATGTGGAGTTTTGCAAAATGGAGCATAAGAATGGAGGAAGCCACTTACCCCAAGCTCTCAGAAAGTACAGTTGTGTACACTTACCATAAATGTAGATGTTAGAGTGTATTCACTGTTGTAGTCATTACATTTGGGTAATCCTGCTAGCAGGTTGCCCTCAGCTGGCCTGAATGGGTCCTGCGTTGGCTGCTGTCGCCCCTTTCCTGACTTCAGGTTGTCAGGGGTATAAAAGAAGCAGCCAACGCCATTTTCTTCAGTTTTTCTTGCCCCAGATGTCAGTTGCCCCCAAAAAGGGTAGCCATAGTTTATATGTATATTCAGAAATACACCAATATAAATTTTACCTTCACCTAAAAGCAAATACACCACATAGGTAGTATAAATCAGAAAAGGAAAGACAAGATCCAAAAGAAAAAAAGGGGGAAGGCGGGTGGCTAACCTGGACTGCAACAGTGAATACACTCAAACATCTACATTTATGGTAAGTGTATACAACTGTACTATGTTCTTCGTGTTTCACTGCTGCAGTCATTACATTTGGGTAGAGTTCCAAAGCTATGGTTGGGAAGCTGGAACTAGACAGCAGTAGGAGCGGCTATGAGGCCCTGTAGAACTGCAGTGGCAAAGCCTGCCCTGGATTTAGAGTAAAGTGGCAGATGATAATGCTTTGTAAAGGTGTGCACTGAACTCAGAGTAGCCACCTCTAAAATGTCTGTGGTTGGTACTCCCCCTGAGAAAGGCTGCTGAGGTGGCTGCAGCTCTGGTGGAATGAGGCCTAATGCCCTTAGGCACTGGCTTGGCATGGTGCAAGTAGTAGAAACAAATGCAGTGGCCTAACCACTTAGAAATAGTCTGCTTTGAGATGGGCTTTCCTTGTGATCCTGCAGCATATGCCACTAATAATTGCTCTATCTTCCTGAAAGCTTTGGTTCTGTCCAAGTAGAATCTAAGTTGTCTGTGTACGTCCAAAGAATGCAGAATTCTCTCCCCCTTATTCTGTGGATTTGGGTAAAAGGTTGGTAGATGGATGGCTTGGTTAAGAGCCACACTGGACACTACTTTAGGCATAAATGTTGGGTTTGTCCTCAGGGAGACCCTATCTTGATGAAAAATGATGAAAGATCCCACGGCCATGAGCGCCTGTAGCTCTGAAACTCGTCTTGCAGAAGTAATTGCTAAGAGCTGTTTTCCAAGATAGAAACTTCATATCAGCAGTAGCAGTTGGCTCAAAAGGAGGCAGGGTGAGCTTTTCCAAGACATAGTTGAGGTCCCATGCATGTATTGGTAGTCTCCTTGTGGGGCCTTAAATTTCTGGCTCCTCTGAGGTACTGCTTTAATAAAGGGTGAGAAAAAAGTGGTGGCTCTGTATTGTAATGAGCCGAAATGGCAGAGGCATGAATTTTAATTGATGAAAAAGATAGGCCTTTGTCCAGCATCTCAGTTAAGTATTGCAAAATCTGAGGAATATTTGGTACCTCTGTATCAGTTCCTTGTGCCTGGTTCCAGGCACAGAATCTCTTCCATTTTCCAGCATAAGACTTTCTAGTACTAGGCCTTCTGGCTTCCAGAATGACATCCATTACAGCTTTACGGAGAGGTGTTTTTTGTATGACTACATTATCCGCCATGCTGTCAAGTTTAATGCCCTGAGTTGGCTGTGCATGATCTGATAGTTTTGCTGGGACAGTAGCTGCGGTATTTGAGGGTAAGGTCCAAGCTAGGTATAGAGATAAGTTTCTTAGTATTGGATACCAGTACTGGTGTGGCCAGTCTGGGGCAATCAGTATCATCTTTGGCTTCTACTGTCTGACCTTTAGGAGTACCTTGGGGAGGAGAGGCAGTGGAGGAAAGGCATATACTGATGGTTTTTTCCAGCTGAAAGATAGGGCGCCCACTTTCCATGCTTGTCTGTGATAAGTCACTGTGCAGAATCTTTTTAGTTGGCAATTGAGAGGGGAGGCAAATAGATCTATGCCCGGGCATCCTCATTTGCTTATCATGTTGAAGACTTGTGAATCCAGCTTCCACTCATGGGGATCCATGAGGTTTCTGCTTAGTTCGTCTGCCAGAGTATTTTCCTTTCCTGGTAGGAATTGTGCCTGCAGATGTACTTGGTAAGTCAAAGCTGTGCCCCACAAGGTCATGGCTAGTCTGCAAAGGGGGTAAGAATGTGTGCCCCCCTGCTTGTTTATATACCACATGACCGTAGTGTCTGTCTTTATCAGAAGTTGTCCCGGATGAAGTAGGTCTGTGAAGGCTGTCAGGGCATTTTGCATAGCGAACATCTCTTTTTGATTGATATGTAGATGCATTTGGTTTGAGGACCATGTGCCCTGAATGCATCTTCCTGCTATGTGAGCTCCCCAGGCATAGTCTGATGCATCCGTTGTTAGTGTCTGCCTGGCTGGAGATAATGTGAATGGCCGTCTCATTCTGGTGACAAGCCTTTGCCCACCATCGAAACTCATGTTGCAGGCAGGGAATGAGAGTAATGACTGTTTCCAGGCTGTGGCAATGTTGAGTCCAAACACTTTTCAGGTACCACTGAAGTTTCCTCATATGCAGTCTTGCATATGGAATTAGTAGGATGCAGGATGCCATTAAGCCCAAAGCCGCAGAATTTTTCTTGCGGATAACTGGGCCTTTGTTGCCAACATTTTGAAATAGGTACTCAGTTGCCTTTGTTGGTCTGGCGTGAGATAAGCCATCTGGGCAGTTGTACTCAAGCTTGCACCCAGGAATATCATCTCCTGTGAGGGTACTAGTTTTGATTTCTTTTTGTTGACTGTGTACCCTAGGCATGTTAGACGTCTTTTCACAAATGCCAGATGTTGAAGAATGTCCTTGTTCTCTGCTTGAATGAGATAGTCCAAGTAAGGATATATTTGTATTCCTCTTTGTCTGCAGAATGCAATTACTGGTGCCAGGCACTTGAGAATTGGTAATGCATTGAACCAGCCTTGAATCTTAGGTATCTTCTGCATGATTGCCTGATTGGAACATGCAGGTATGCCTCTTTTAGGTCTAAAGTCACAAGCCAAGCATTCTTGCCCAGCATGGGCAGAAGCTGCTGCAAAGTCACCATTTTGAATTTTGGAATATCCAGGAAAGTGTTCAGAATAGATAGGTCCAGTATCAGCCTCCAGGCCTTGTCCTTTCTGGGTACCAAGAACAGTCGAGTAAAATCCTTGTCCCTGCTCTTGCTATGGTACTTATTGAATGGCCATGTCCATGAGGGATGAGACTTGTTTTTGTGCCTCTGCCCATTGATTCTTCGGCAGATCTGGCCAGCCATTTGCCTTTGGCAGAGGAAATGGAACTTGTAGCCTTGTGACACTGTTTAGAACCCACTTGTCCTGGGTTATGATGTGCCAATTTTGAACAAAAAGTGCTAATTTTCCCCCTAAGGGTGCTGCCAGAAGATAAATGCTTGGTGCAGGCAGGGGGAAGTCGTTGGGACTGTTTTCTGTATGTTTGTGATCTAGCTTCTCCAGCTTTGGAGGTAGAAGCACCCCATTGCTTGGGCCTATAAGAACCATGCTCCTGGGATCTTCCCCTAGGGCATCTGGATCTGCCCCTTTGAGGTGTCTGACACAGGAAAGGACCAATTTTTGTAGGCCAGTGTCTACTAAACCTAGGTGGCTGTACTTGTAAAAAAATCTTTGACAGTTTGCATAGATTTAGCTTTATCCTCCATTTTCTTTAACACCTCTTCTGCCTTAACACCAAAGTACCATGCTGTAAAGGTGTATCTAGTAATTTAACTAACATGATCAGGCAGATTTTGTTCCTTTAACCAAGCATGCCTCCTAATTACAGAACCCATACCCGCGGCCCTGCAGGAGGCCTCCAAAGAATCAAAACCACATTGCAAAGTAGGTTTTCCAACTTGTTCTGCTGCATACAATAAATCCTGCATTTCCTTGTTTTCTGCACATTCAGAATTTAACATTTTCTGTTTAAGCAATCCCATGACATGTTGCTGATACTTAAGCATATGAAATTGACAGTTTAAGGCCCTTATAGCCAAAGTTGCAGATGTGTAAACCTTTTTTCCCCATCAATCCAGTGCCCTTGAATCTCTGTCAGAAGGGTTGGGTTTTTTGCAGTGGAAGCCTCAACTCCCTTTGGACTCTGTGAAATAGTTTCTGGGTCAGCAGCAGGGTTTTTAAAAAGAAGTTTGTGCGATTCAGGAACCCTGTAATATCTGTCAGGCTTAACAGGAGCTGGGGGTAAGGAGTCAGGGGTCAGACTGACATGCCCGAACATGCAGTTAAAGTTTTTGGTCTTGGAGCAAGTTTTGCAAGACCAAAGAGGGGGTGAATGGGAAACATTTCTCGAATGTAGAGAACTACTCTGGCAATTAAGGTTAGATGCTTCAAAAACCCCTGGTCTTAATGACAGTATTAGTATTAAAAGTATTCTTAGGATGAGAAGAGCAAAATTATAATAATGTTGGTATATATTTATTATAACATTTATTATTACAACATATTTTTTATGACAATACATTTTAAATTAAATTTGTGGTTACATTCATTTTTTAGTCAAATACTTTATATGGTATATTTAATTAATGGCATTTCTAAGGTATGTATTTACTATGTAATGTCTTTTTTAAAAAAAAGTTTTTAATGAGAGTAATTATTAATTAATTATTCACAATTAACTATCATGTGACTGCATCTAATGATATATAAGAATGGTGGTTTTAGCTTTTTTGCATCTTGATAAAGCCTGATATTAGTCAGGTGAAAGCGCTTGATTCAGTTTTGCTGTGATTTTTATGCAATTAAAGCTTTTGAACTATTACTTTGTGCCAGTGTGACGTTTCTTCAGTCATTGAAGGTGTTTTTGTGATTTAGTTTTGGTTCGTAGCTGCAGTTTTGTTCTTGGATTTTTTATGGAGGAAGGAACTGTCTCAGTGGATTTTCAGAGTACACCAACACTACTCAGAGATGAGCGCGATGATGCTCCGGTAACAAGAGGTGAATTTAAGCAAGTATTAACTTTGTTAACCCAGTTAAGCAATAATTTTTTGGCGCTGGGATCTGGAGATTCTATTCTTTCAATACCTGGTAATCAACAAGAGGTTACAAAAAAGAAGACTCTCACCTACAATTCGAATGCAAAATGGTACAGACTGGGTGGGTCTTCCTGATGAGATCCTATTGGTGGAAGCCGATCTGCAGGAACAGCCTGGTAGAGCGCACACTAACCAAAGTAATGGATGTACAATGCAAACGAAGAATTTCAACTTTAACGCGTGGACTGAGAAGCAGTTTGTTTTCAAGCAAGGTACTTTTTTTAACTTCCTTAGCTCAAAATGACAATGTGGAAAGAGATTTGAAAGAGCTAAGTGACAAATTGCATGCTTTTAAGACTATGCAGCTAGAGATTGAATACTTGAAAGAATGCACATGCGTACAGAGTGTTCCAAAAGGCTTGCGCTGTATCAAATTTCCAAACAGCGCATTACCAGGAACTGATTTACACTTAAATTTGGTGAAACTTTTTGACAGAACTGGCCTAGAGGTCCTTGACCTCATGATTAAAGATTACGAGCTTAAAGCTAGTGATTTACTTACTGAAGTAAATGGTTTAAATGATTCTATGGTTAAAAAGAAAAACTTTTTGAGTGTAAAGAAGGAATATGATGGGATTTTTAATGAGGTTGACCAACATTGTATAAAGGTTATTAATCGTAAAATAAGAAAGTTAGAGCGGGATATGGCTGAATACAGGGATGGGTTGGCCTATCCGATTCCTGGCAAGGGTAGGATGAACAGAGGTTATATTACAGATATCTCTGATAAACCAGTATTTATTGACAATGAGGTTGACCCTGTTATGGATCCACCTAGAAGTGAACGTTTAGCTCAAAAAGAGAACAGAAACATACACCAGGGTTTTCATGTTCCCCAGGGCAGACCGAGGGGGAGAAGTACAACACATTACCAACAAGGGTGGAGCAGGCCATGCAGATAAATGATACTGGTTTTGAAAAATAACATTGAACCCTTTAATTCCCCAGGGCATGTTGAAGGGGAGGAATATAATGTACTACTCACAATGTTGGAACAGACTACACTGTTAAATGACACGGTTTTTGAAGCTAGTGTTGAATCTTACAGTTCATTGTCAGATACAACTGAATGTAACTACAAAACTACAACTAAAAACAATTTTACTATTTACAATTTTACTGACACTGATGTGAATATGGACTTTTTTGAGTTATTCACAAAAGGTTTTCAGTTTGTTCCTTTGCGTTCATTAAATTTACCGAACACAATAATAGATCTGAAGTTGTTTGTGAGACGTCTAAACCTCTTACTACAATTTAAAGGGCAAGAACCGGCAAATGAACAGCTTGCCAGAACTAGCACTATAACCCCCCCCCCCATTCACCCCACTTTAAAAATTTTCGAGGAAATGGTGGAGGCAGATTTAAGAAAACAATTTTCATTTAATACATTTCTTCCACCTGTGAATTTAGACTTTAAAATGCACCAGGTAATAGATTTTTAAAGAATGAAGGGGTTAGAGTCATGAAACCGGATAAAGGTGGGGGGGGGGTAGTGTTGATGTATAATTGGGTTTATGAAACTTACATTTACAACATGTTGCAGGACCCCCAGCAGTATGAGATATTTTCTAGAAATAAACTAAATATATCTTATTCCAAAATTAAGTTTGTGTTATTCGATCATTTAATGCAAGGTGCAATTAACGAAAAGTTGTATAACTATTTATATGTGGATAAGCCCAAGACCCCAGTTATATTTGGAATATCTAAGGTTCATAAAGGGTTAGACCCTTTGAAGTTTAGGCCAATAGTTTCTGGTGCTGGTAGCATTACGGAACCACTGGGAAAATTTATTGACCAAACTGTAAAAAAGTTTCTAACTTCCTTAAAGCATGTTTGTAGAGACTCATGGGAATTTCTTAAAGGCATTGAAAGGGGTCTCTACAAACCCACTTGTTTAATGGTAACCATCGACATTGTGGAGTTATTTCCAAGCATCCCACATCACACTGGTTTAGAATGGTTCAATGAGGTATTGGCCACACAATCTGGTTTGGGAGCTAACACAGTGATGTTATTAGTAGAATTTATGGAAATTGTTCTTCGGAACAACTTTATTTACTTTAATGGAGAAATATTCAAACAAAGAAAAGGGGTGGCGATGGGTACTCCTTGCGCCTCAGCATATGCGAACATTGTTTTACATTATTGGGAGAACAAATTTATTTTCACAACTGATTGGGCTAAATACATTATTCATTATAAACGCTTTTTGGACGACATTTGTATTTTGTGGGATGGTAGTTTAAATAAATTTGAGGAATTTATGACATATATTAAAATGTCCACACATTTTCTTTCTTTTACACAATGTCAGTAACGATAAGTTTAATTACCTGGATGTTACACTCCATAAAGACTATGCTAATAACTTCTTTCAATCTGAGATTTATAGGAAAGCCACTTTCTCAAATTCTTACTTGCATTTTGAAAGTGGCCATCCTTTCCATCAGAAAAAAGGAATAATAAAAGGACAATTCATTTGGGCATCTAGAATGTCCAGTACAGATGAATTGTTCCTTAGAGGTTGATGCACTAAAGTTTTTTTTGCAGAGAGAGGTTATCCAACAAGTTTGATCAACAAATTGGCTTCAGAGGTAACTACTAATAGGGAATTTAAATATTACCCATTATTGGGCATTGGACAGCAGACAGTAGAGAAAACGGTACAGGAAGGCAAATTTGAGTCAAATAGCACATTTATTTACACATTTACTAAGGATGCTGAACATTTAGAATCAACTGTGTTAATATATTGGCCAGTACTGACACTTGAGGAAGATATGCGTAATGTGATACCTCCAGAGCCTAGTTTTGTGAAAAGAAGGGACACAAATTTAAAAGGTTTATATGAAGGTAAAAATCGTGTTAGGAACCAGACATCTATTTCAAGGTTGGGTACATTTAAATGTGGAGCCTGCAGCCAGTGTCATTTTATTTTAAATGATAGTAATTGGCATATTCACTCAAGAAATTTTAGGTATCATCCAAGGGGTAATTTTAATTGTGGAACTAGAGGAGTAGTATATTTAGGGGTCTGTACACAATGCTACAGTTTTTATGTAGGGAAGACTGAAAGACCCCTAAGACGTAGGATCTATGAACACCTATATGAGGTAACTAAAAAGAAAGACACTAATGCCTTTTACAAGCATTTTACCCAGTGCCCTAACATGCATTTTACCCAGTGCCCTAACATGCAGTTAAAGTTTTTGGTCTTGGAGCAAGTTTTGCAAGACCAAAGAGGGGGTGATTGGGAAACATTTCTCGAATGTTTTTGGCAATTAAGGTTAGATGCTTCAAAACCCCTTGGTCTTAATGACAATATTAGTATTAAAAGTATTCATAGGATGAGAAGAACAAAATTATAATAATGTTGGTATATATTTATTATAACATTTATTATTACAACATATTTTTTATGACAATACATTTTAAATTAAATTAATTTGTGGTTACATTCATTTTTTAGTCAAATACTTTATATGGTATATTTAATGGCATTTCTAAGGTATGTATTTACTATGTAATGTCTTTTTAAAAAAAAGTTTTTAATGAGAGTAATTATTAATTAATTATTCACAATTAACTATCATGTGACTGCATCTAATGATATACAAGAATGGTGGTTTTAGCTTTTTTGTATCTTGATAAAGCCTGATATTAGTCAGGTGAAAGCGCTCGATTCATATTTGCTGTGATTTTTATGCAATTAAAGCTTTTGAACTATTACTTCGTGCCAGTTTGACGTTTCTTCAGTCATTGAAGGTGTTTTTGTGATTTAGTTTTTAAAAAGAAGTTTGTGCGAGTCAGGAAACCTGTAATATCTGTCAGGCTTAACAGGAGCTGGGGGTAAGGAGTCAGGGGTCAGACTAGACTCCGAAAACACATCTACAATGTCTAACACAGGTGGAATGGCTAGAGGCCTTTGCTGAGGTAGTAAAAGAAAATCCCTGAGCCTCTTTTTAGATTCAGAAAAATCTTGGCTCTCCCAGTGGAAATGCTCCCTCATGGTATGCAAGGTTTCCCCAAAAGAATAGTCATCAGGAGGAGATGCTGAAGGTATAGATTCTTCAGCATCAGAATCCTCATGGGGGGGAGAGAATATTCCTGATAAGAAGAGGAATCAGAAGAAATAGAAAACTGATCTGAAGATTCATAGTGTCTTGCCTAGGCCTCTTATCAGGTGGGGGATGGGAACCCCTGATCAAGGTAATCAAGTCTTCGGCCATGTGGAGCATCTGTTTTGTGGGCATAGAGGCCTGTCCACGTGGCTCTTGAGTTTGTTTCCATGCTTTAGTCTTTGAAACTGAAGGTCGTTTTAATGTAAAGATGTTTAGGTCTGATACACCCTCAGAAGCCGGTACCTGCTTAGCGGCTCCGGACCCATCTGAGGGATTAGCGTCTGAGGCTCCAATACGTTGAGTACCCAGCGGCATGGCTGACTCCACATGGGAGTCGGTAGCGGCCTGCGACTCAAGTAGCAGGCGTCAGAGGCTGCGAAAGCGCCTCACTGAGAACCGGCGACTGGCTTAGGAGAAGCTTAGTCATCGGTTGTGGGCATCGGTTGTTTTTCTCTATCCTTTTCTTTGACTTTTTTGTAAACTCCGGTAGTCGGATGGCTATCAGAAGACATTCCAGGATAATTAAACTGGCGTCCAAAAAAGTTTAAAGCAAATTCATGCAGACGCTTAATAGTGCGTTGGTTAAATCTAGGAGAAAACAGACCACCAGTAACATTGTGATCAGGGCCTAGGCAAGGAATACAGTAAGAATGAAAATCTTTATGAGGTATTTGCTTTCCACAAGAAATAGAATTAACTTTTTCTGACAGCTTTATGGAAAACTTCGGATCTGAAACTCAAACACGAAAATCTCAGGAGTCGGCCGACCGGCACTTGCCAACTGCTTCTGCTTCGGACACCGCGCGGCAAGAAAGACTGAAGAAAAAGGTATTGGCTGCTTTTTATACCCCTGACGTCAGGGAAGGGGTGACAGCAGCCGACGCACAACCCAAGACTTTGGAATTCAGGCCGGCTGAGGGCAGCTTGCCAGCAGGATTACCCAAATGTAACGACTGCAACATTGAAACACGAAGAACATATTCCCTTGCTGTTCTAGAGGTTAGAGGAAGAAGGGAATGAAAAAAGGAAATTAGAGTTAGGGCCATGGAAGGAGGCAGGGATGCCAGCATAGGAACAGTCTTGGATCCTGCACCCCAGAAAGGGATGATCCTGAGGAGGAGTCAGAAAGGACTTTTTGAAATTTATAGTGAACCCCAGCCTCTGCATAAAGGAGACTGCAAAATGAAGATTTTAAAACAAAGTCTCTGAAGAAGATGCCTGAAATAGACAGTTGTCCAAGTAGGGGAAAGACTTAGATTCCCTATAGCTTGCAAAATGCAATGAGAGGAGCGAGGAATTTGCTGAATACCCTTGGGGCAGTAGAAAGGGCAAAGCAGAGAAAGTACAGTTGTGTACACTTACCATAAATGTAGATGTTAAAGTGTATTCACTGTTGCAGTCATTACATTTGGGTAATCTGCTGGCAGGTTGCCCTCAGTCGGCCTGAATAACAAAGTCTTGGGTCCTGCGTTGGTTGCAGTCTCCTCCTCCATGACATCAGGTCATCAGGGGTATAAAACATGCAGCCAATGCCATTTTAATCAGTTTTTCTGGCCCCAGATGTTAGGTGCCCCCCAAATGGGGAGCAAAAATATATAACCAAACAGTAAATATATATAAATGCACCTTAGAAACATAAAATTTACCTTCAACTAAAATCAAATACACCACAAAGGCTTTTGAGTATAGTGAAGGAAAGAAAAGTTATAGAATGGGGGATGGCGGGTGGGTAAACCCAGACTGCAACAATGAATACACTCAAACATCTACATTTATGGTAAGTGTACACAACTGCACTATGTTCTTCATGTTTTACTGTTGCAGTCATTTCATTTGGGTAGAATCCCAAAGCTATGGATGGGGAGGATGGACCTAAACCGCATTAGGAGCAGCTATAAGGCCCTGCAACACTGCAGTGGCAAAGCCTGCCCTGGATTTAAAGAGAGGTACATGGTAATGCTTTGTGAACGTATGAACAGAGCTCCAAGTAGCAGCTTCTAGAATGTCTTTAATAGGGACCCCTCTGAGTAAAGCTGCTGAAGTAGATGCAGCCCTGGTGGAATGGGACCGGATCCCCTTTGGCACAGGTTTACCATGGTGCAAATAGCAGAAACAAATGCAGTGGCTTATCCATTTAGAAATAGTCTGCTTTGATATAGCCTTCCCCTCTGATCTTGCAGCAAATGTTACCAGTATTTGCTTAGACTTTCTTAGAGATTTTGTCCTGTTCAAGTAGAATCTTAGTTGTCTGTGTACATCCAATGAATGCAGAATCCACTCCCCCTTGTTCTGCGGATTTGGGAAAAAAGTTGGCAGGTGAATGGTTTGGTTAAGAGCCACACTGGATACCACCTTAGGCATAAAGGAAGGATTGGTCCCGAGGGCCACCCTGTCCGGGTAAAACATAATGAAAGGCTCCACTGCCATGAGAGCCTGTAGTTCTGAAACCCTTCTAGCTGAAGTGACTGCCAAAAGAAAAGCAGTCTTCCAAGAAAGAAATTTTATATCCGCAGTAACTGCTGGTTCAAAAGGAGGTAGGGTGAGTTTTTCCAGCACATAATTGAGGTCCCATGCGGGAGTTGGCACTCTCTTGGGAGGCCTTAAAATTTTTGCCCCTCTGAGATACTGTTTTAGCAGTGGATGAGAAAAGAGAGGAGGCTGTATTGTAATGAGCCGAGATGGCAGAGTCATGGATTTTTATTGAAGAAAAAGATAGGCCCTTGTCAAGCATCTCAGTTAAGTATTGTAAAATCTGGGGAATATTGGGCTTTGCTGTGTCTATTCCCTGTGCTTGGTTCCAAGCACAGGATCTCTTCCATTTGTCAGCATAAGAATTTCTAGTACTAGGCCTTCTGGCTTCCAAAATGACATCCATCACTGGTTTACTGAGAGATGTGGTTTGAATAAATAGTTGATTAGCCATACTGCAAGATTCAGAGTTTTGAGCAGTGTGTGCAGAATTTGATAGTTCTGTTGAGACAGCAGGTGATGTGTCTGAGGCAAGTATCACGGAGGAAGGTGCGACATATTCCTAAGAAGCGGATACCAGTGTTGGTGAGGCCAGTCCGGAGCAATTAAAATCTTTTGGTTTTTCCTGTATGACTTTTAGTAAGACCTTGGAGAGTAGAGGCAGAAGGGGAAAGGCACAGACAGATAGGTTTTTCTAGCTGAAGGATAGAGCATCCACTTTCTATGCTTTTTGTGATGAGTTCTCATGCATTTGTCCAACTGATAGATCTATTTGCCTCTCCCCAAAACTGTGTCTGGGCTTCCCCATTTCTGTGTTAACATGTTGAAGATTTGTGGATCCAGTTTCCATTCGTGCAGGTCCATAAGATTTCTGCTTAGGTCGTCTGCCAGAGTATTTTGCTTTCCTGGCAGGAATTGATCTTGAAGATGTATTTAGTAAGTCAAGGCTGTGTTCCACAAGGCCATAGCTAGTCTGCAGAGGGGGTAGGAATGTGTACCCCCCTGCTTGATTATGTACCACATAACTGTGGTGTTGTCTGTCTTTATCAGTAGTGGTCCTGGATGAAGTAAGTCCTTGAAGGCTGTCAGAGCATTCTGAACAGCTAGCATTTCTTTCTGGTTGATATGCAGATGCATTTGGTTTGGGCTCCATTTGCCTTGAATGCACCTCCCTGCCAGGTGGGCCCCCCCAAGCATAGTCTGATGCGGCTGTAGTTAGGGTTTGGGTGGCAGGGGATAGAGTCAATGACAGTCCCTTGTTTTGGTGACATGTCTCTGCCCACCAAAGAAACTCCTGTTGTAGGCAGGGAATGAGCGGGATCATTTTAGGTACCATTGAAGTTTCCTCGTATGCAGTCTCGCATATGGAATTAGTAGAATACAGGATTGCCATGAACCCCAAACCCTGCAGAATTTCTCTTACAGATTATTGGGTTTTTGTTGCAATTTGTTTGAAGTATGTTGTCAATTGCAGTTGTTTGTCTGGCGTGAGGTAAGCTATCTGGGCAGCTGTATTCAAGCTTGCACCCAGGAATGTAATTATTTGAGAGGGTACCAGTTGTGATTTCTTTATGTTTATGGTGTACCCTAGGCATGCTAGAAGCCTTTTTACAAATGCCAGATGTTGAAGAAGAGTGTCCTTGTCTTCTGTCTGAATGACAGTATCGTCCAGATAAGGATAAATTTGAATGTTTCTTTGTCTGCAGAATGCAATTACTGGTGCCAGGCACTTTGTAAAGAACCTGGGCACAGTAGATAAGCCAAAGGGCAGTGCAGAGAATTGGTAATGCAAAAAAGCTGTTTTGAACCGGAGGTATCTTCTGCAAGATTCCCTTATTGGGAAATGCAGGTATGCCTCTAAGTCTAGAGTTACTAACAAAGCATTCTTGCCTAGCATAGGTAGTAGCTGTTGTAACGTCAGCATTATGAATTTTGGAATGTCCAGGAACGTGTTTAGAATTGTTAAGTCCAGTATTGGACGTCATGAATGGTCTTTTCTGGGTACCAGGAAAAGTCTTGAATAAAATCCTTGTCCTTTTTCCTTTTCTAGTACCGGTTGAATAGCCCCACATATCCATGAGGGACATGACTTGTTTCTGGGCCTCTGCCCACTGGTTTTGTGGCAGATCCGGCCATCCATTTGGAATTGGCAAAGTATAGAAATTAAATCTGTACCCCTGGGATACTACGTTTAATACCCACTTGTCCTGGGTAATTAACTGCCAATTTTGAGCATGAAGTGCTTGTTTTCCCCCCAAGAGGTCTGCCAAAAGATAAGTGCTTGGAAATGGTAGGGGAAAGTCATTAAGACTGCTTACTGTAGGGGTTGTGCTTTGTTATGTCCAGATTTGGAGGTGGAGGCACCCCATTGCTTTGACCTGCAAGATCCCTGTGATTGATATCTGGAGCCTATTGAGCACCTGGGTTTGCCCTGAGTGGCTCTGTTGGACACATGAAAGGACCAATTTTTAGTAGGCCAGTGCCTACTGAACCTGGGAGGCTGCACTTGCAAAAAGTCTTTTACAGTTTGCATAGATTTAGCTTAGTCTTCCATTTTCTTTAAAACATCTTCTGCATTATTACCAGAGTATCATGCTGTAAAGGGGCATCCAACAATTTAGCTTTAACATGATCAGGCAGATTTCGCTCCTTGAGCCAGGCATGCCTTCTCCCAGTAACAGTGGCCCTACAAGAGGCCTCCAAGGAATCAAAACCACATTGCAAAGTATGCTTTCCAATCTGCTCTGCTGCATGCAATAAATTCTGCAACTTTTTCCACACAATCAGAAATCAACATCATATTCTGTTTCAGTAAGCCCATAACATGCTATTGATATTTAAGCATATGAAACTGGCAGTTTAAAGCCATGATTGCCAAGGTTGCAGAGATATACCTTCTTACCCCATCTATCCAGTGCCCTGGAATCTCTATCAGAAGGGGTAGGATTTTTGGCTGTAGAAGCCTTAACACCCTTGGGACCCTGAGAAATAGTCTCAGGATCAGCAGCAAGATTTTTGAAAAGAAATTTGTGGGAGCCAGGAACCCTGTAATATCAGTCTGGCTTACTAAGAACCAGAGGCAAGGAATCAGGAGCCATGCTCGATTCCGAGAACACATCATCCACAATGTCTAATACAGGAGGTAGTGCCAAAGGCCTATGCTGAGGTAGAAGGAAATCCCTAAGCCTCTTTTTTGATTCAGAAAAGTCCTGACTCTCCCAGTGAAAATGTTCCCTTAAAGTATGCAAAGTCTCTCCAAAAGAGTAATCCTCAGGAGGAGATGCAGATGGGATGGATTCCTCTGCGTCAGAATCCTCAAAGTGGAATAGAAAATTCCGGATCAGAAGAAACGGAAACCTGATCTGAAAATTCATAATCAGTGCCTTGCTTAGGCCTCTTAGCAGGGAAGGGGGGAGGGGGTTGGGAACCCCTGATCAAGGTAATTAAATCCTCAGCCATTTTGATAATTTGTTTTTTAGGCATAGGGGCCTGAGCATGTGGCTTATGCGTCAGTTTTGTAGACATAGAAGCTGTTTTTGACCTTGTTTTTGTTGATGGCGTCAGTTTAATATAAAAATGTTGAGGCCTGAAAACACCCACAGAAGCCGGTGCCTGCTCAGGGGCTCCAGACCGATCCAAGGGAGAGACATCCACGGGTTCAATACTTTGCGAATCTCGCAGCATACCGGACTCTGAATGGGTCTCCGTAGAGGTCTGCGACTCAAAATTAGCGGGTATCAGGGGCTGCGAAAGCACCTCACTGAGTACCGGCGACTGGCTTAGGAGAAACTTAGTCTGTTTTGGACCTCGACGGTCTCTCTCTCTCTGTCTTTTTCCTTGCTTTTTTTGTGAACTCCGGAAGTCGGATTGCTAACCGATGACATTTCAGGGTAGTTAAATCTTGAACCAAAAAATTTAGAAGCAAAAATATACAGATGCTGAATAGTGCGTTGGTTAAATTTAGCACAAAACCAACAGCAAGGTACGTTGTGGTCAGGGCCTAGGCAAGGAAAACAGTACAAATGAAAATCCTTATGACGTATTTGCTTCCCACAAGTAATGCAATTATTAACTTTTACTGACATCGGTAAGGAGCAAGAAAAAAAAGTTCCCAACAGGGTACTTAGCTTTAGTTTGAAGACTTCGGTTCTGAAACTCAAACGAAAATTTCAGAAGTCGGCCGACCGGCACTTGCGAACTGCTTCTGCTTCGGGCACCGCACGGCAAGAAATACTGATTAAAATGGCGTTGGTTGCATGTTTTATACCCTTGACGACTTGACGTCATAGAAGAGGAGACAGCAACCAACGCAGGACCCAAGACTTTGTTATTCAGGCCGACTGAGGGTAACCTGCCAGCAGATTACCCAAATGTAATGACTGCAACAGTGAAACACGAAGAACATCTGAAAATGCTAGGAAGCAACACAGAAACCTAAAAACTTCCTGAGAATGAGATGAATCGGGATATGAAGACAAGCATTCTTGAGACCCAGAGACACCAGATAAGCCTGGGGAAGCAGAAGGAACTAAGTCTGAAGGGATAACATTCGAATAGAGGGAAGAGTCAGAAAAGTGTTTAGATGAGAGAAGTGCAGAATAAGTCTTCAAATGCCCTCTTTCCTGGGCAACAAAAACAAACATTCTGGAATGAAATCCTTTCCACCTTTGGGAAACTGGAACTTCCTGAACTGTTCCCCAAATCAAGAGATCCCGAAGCACCCGTGGAAAGAAAAGCAACTCTGCCCGAGGGGGCTGAGGAATGCCCATAAAACTGGAAAGATTTCCAGACCATGAAATACTCCAAGCTGATAATAGAACCCAGGAATCCAGAGTAATCTTTAACCAAACAAAATCCAGAGTAATCTTTAACCAAACAAAAGGAAAGGAAAAGATGAAGAGAAAGAATGTGGCTGAGAAGAGCAGGATATTCAGACAGCACCTGGTTTGTCAGGAAAAGCAGACTTCTGTGGTACAGAAGTTTGGTAACTTTTGCAGGAGGGGCCCACTTCCCACCCTTCTTACCCTTGAGGGAGGGTGAGACACAAACAAAGGCTGGCTTATTGGGGGTAATTTCTCTGAAATTTAGGCACAAGAGAAACAAAAACATGTTTAAGTTCCTGCAAGGGCTTGCCCTTACCCTGAAGGGACAGCTTCATCAAACAAGTGTTGCTGTCCAGAGGAGCATCCATCAACTTAGCCTTAACACACCAGGCAAAGGTTGAAGCCAAAGTCAGGAATATCTCCACATCAAAGAACCAAAGGCAGCATCCCTAGAAGTAGTACCTGCTGCATTATAACTACACTTAATGGAATATCGAGCCACCTGGGACGAAGTCCCTAAAAGAGAAAGACCAGATGTCTTTTCTTCAGAGTCTGGAAGATGAGAAATTACCTGAGAATCTTGGGAAAGAGCAGCCAAAATGTACCTGGACATATGGGTCTGATAACTGGCAGCTCTAAAAGCTAAGGTGGCAGAGGAATAAACCTTCATATATAGCCTTTCCATAGTTCTGCAGTCTATCAGAAGGAAGTAAATTAGTAGAAGGTAGCAACTGAGACGGCTTGTCAGAAGCCACAGACACCACAAAAGGGTTAGCAGAAGGGTGCCTATATAGAAATTTACATCCTTCAGGCACCCTATAAAACCTTGGGGGCAGGGGGATGGGAAGGGGGCAGGGGGATGGGAATCCTAAGTCTTAAATAGATCAGAAAAGGCATCCAACAAGGCTGCCAAAACGAACAGCAGAAGATCTAGGAGAGTCCATTTGCAGGAGCTTGTAATAACTTCTGTATCTCAGAAACCTGGGCGCAATCCCATTTAAAAAACTGCATCATTCTGGAGATAGTTCCCAACAAAAGAAAATCTCCTCAAAAGGAGTGTCAGGACTAGTATTCATCTTCCTCAGATCCATAGTCTAAAGGAGACTGAATCTGGGACGAGATGAATAAGCAAGGGACTTCCTCATCTGGATACACCTCCTCCTCAGAGGAATCTTGTTCACGGGGCCTTTTAAGGGGAGTGGAGGACCAAGAGGGGCTGGAACAGAGACCCTATAAGGAGGTTTTCAAAGTCATCAAAGCATTAAACAACCCCTGAATAAAATTCTGCCATTCACTCTGCAGGTCCTTAAGAGCTGGAGAAATATGCTTAGACTTTTGCTTTTACTTAACGGGGGACATTCACCTTATAAAACTTAGAAGACTCCAACTCTGGACGGCATTCAATAACAGTAGCTGGAAATTCCTCAGATTTTTGTCAGAGAGGAACACCTCTAGACCCCTCAAAAATAATCAGCCGTGGTTCCCCCTGAATGTCCAAAGCGGACATCTGCAAGGCCTCTATGGACATCCATAAGGTTGGCTCCATGTCAGCCTCAAATGGTCATGGCAGAAGAATCCAAAGGCAGAGCCAGGCAAACCTTCAGGCTTTCACTTACCTTGCGAGAAACATCTGGCAGAGGCTGTACTTCACAGAAGAATCAGAAGACGCAAGCTTCATGACCTTTTTCACAGATGGCTGTCCCTCAGAGAGGGAAGTTCCTTCCGTAGTGTCTTTAGCTTAAGATGCTGATTCTCCAACTACAAGGCCAAGGAAGAAAGCAGACTACCGAGAGTCTTTGGAACAAAGGCCTGACAAATTGAACATGATGTATGGTTGTGGGAAGCGCAGAGACAAAATAGGCACTGCTTGTGACAGTCTTTATGGGGAATATGTCTCCCACACTGGCATTTACCCTTCATGGATGACATGAAATCCCACAAGCAATAATGCAAAAAAGACAAGATCAATGGGGCACTTACTTGAACGGCTTGGTGAACCAGCAATGGAATAGGGGTTCAAACAGATGATCAAGAGATGGCTTTTAGACTGGCGGCAAAGAAGTTGAGGATGGTACGTCTGGACATCACCTTTATGCCCTACGTTACACAAGGAGCATGTGTGCGATATACAGTGCACCTTAAAGCAACTTAATGGCTTTAGTATACTGGCTGGACATTGTGCCAGGAGATCCCAATTGTAAAGAATACTGCAAAGGTGAAATAAAGGACGTGTAATACATCTGCAACACAATCAAACTGACATACTAAGACTGCATTTTTTTTTTTGTTAGGTGCAGTAAAGAAACCACGAAAAAGGGCTAAAATAGCTATGGACTACAAAGCATCTATTTAAAAAGATGAACCTTCTCCTTATGCAATATACATCAACTGCACTAGTAGTAATTCTTCAAATGAGAAAAGAGCTAAGTAAATGTACCACCAATGAGCACAATGGCGAGGCTTGTCCCATATTAAACTGGTAAAGTCCACCACTAAATTGTTACCTGGCACTCGCACTTAATCATTCTCAAATGGCATGTCAATCTTATTTCCATAAATACAACCTGTGACTGTAAATAGTCGAGCTGCATTTTTCTTCCACTGAAGAAAGTCTTATCCCATTAAAAGACCGTGCAGTGGTTCATGTACCACTGACCTTTGAGACTTCTGCAAGGACTTCTACACTGCAGCTACTAGGTATAGAGGCCTGTAACCTCATTTGGGTAATGAGCTGCACACCAGATTAAGATTACCAATGTTGTGCACATAGTGCAGAATATCCTTAAAAGTTCAGTCGTTTAATCAAGCTGACCTCAGATATGTTTAAGGACCAGCCTAACTTAAGTTTATTTGTACCCATTACTCCTAACATCTGCATGTACATGAACAGTCTTGACATCCATCCACTCCCAGAGATGACATGAATAAATTGGGGGGATGGGACTGCTTGTATTGTGTCAAACGTGAATTTCACATTTTGTTGGCAGAAGCAGTGCTTTCCCATGGGGTGTCTCAAATTAATTCAAATGACTTTCTCCCTCGACTGCTTACTTAACTGAATTTGTCGAGTGGGGCAGAGCACCAATTTCAGTGGACTTTTTTAGAGTCAGCCTGGGAGTAATACACAAAAATCGGAACTGATAACACTAACTTCAATCTGACACACGATGAATTTGAGCTGACAGTGGGGAGAGCCTGAATGCTCATATCATGGGACACAGAACAGGATACAATGACTGCCTAAGTCCACATGGGTGGGATAACAGAAATAAAGGATAGGCTATGTAGACTTCTGTTTGGCAAGTGGGTTGATGGTGGCCAACATGTGGTTCACCAAAGAAAACACTCAAGGACGTTTAAGAGTGGTCTATATACAACCCTGGTAGACTTCCTCAGAGTGAGGAAAGAGAACAAGAGCAGACTCCAAGATGGCAAAAATCAACTCTGTGAAACTTTTGCCTCCGGTATAAGCCACTGGCTATAATCAGGTGGAAGCAGTGGTCAGAGGAGGATCCAAGCTCAACAGATATTAGGCTGAAGACCTGCAAATTGACTGAAGTGAAAAAGCACAGTTGTGTACACTTACCATAAATGTAGATGTTAGAGTCTATCTACTGTTGCAGTCATCACATTTGGGTTATCTGCTTGCAGTAGCCCTCAGTCGGCCTGATTAACAAAGTCTAGGATCCTGCATCGGTTGCTGTCCCTTCTTCAGTGACGTCAAGGGTAAAAAACATGCAGCAGATGCTATTACATCAGTTTTT
This sequence comes from Protopterus annectens, assembly GCF_019279795.1. Taxonomy (NCBI): domain Eukaryota; kingdom Metazoa; phylum Chordata; order Ceratodontiformes; family Protopteridae; genus Protopterus; species Protopterus annectens. The sequence goes on along the minus strand of NC_056747.1, from coordinate 352,281,918 downwards.
TCTTGCCCCAGATGTCAGGTGCCCCCAATGGGAAGCCATAAAATCTATAAATATACAAGGTTATACCTCCAACAAAAAAGCAAATACACCAAAAAGCTTTTGAGCATAGTAAAGGAGAGTAGAGGTATAGCCAAAAAAGGTAAGGGGGCTGGAGGGAGGGTAACCAGAACTGCAACAGTGAATACACTGGAACATCTACATTTATGGTAAGTGTACACAACTGTACTATGTTCTTCGTGTTTCACTGTTGTAGTCATCACATTTGGGTAGATTCCCAAAGCTAAGGATGGGAGGAGGAATTTAGATAGCATTAGGACCAGCTATAAGGCTCTGCAAGACTGCAGTGTCAAAGCCAGCTCTGGATTTAGAGAAAATTGGCAGATGGTAATGCTTGGTGAAAGTATGTACAGAACTCCAGGTAGCAGCTTCTAGGATGTCCCTGGTAGGGATGCCTCTGAGAAAGGCTGAAGAGGTAGATGCAGCCCTGGTTGAGTGGGGTCTGATCCTCTGTAGGATAGTGGTGCTTGTAGCAGAAATGAATGCAATGACCTATCCATTTGGAAATGGTTTGCTTTGAAATAGCCTTCCCCTCTGCCCCTGCAGCAAATGCCACCAGCAGTTGTTCAGATTTCCTTTGAGGTTTAGTCCCGTCTAAGTAGAATCTAAGTTGTCTGTGCACATCTAATGGAGCACAGTATCCATTCCCCTTTGTTCTGTGGATTAGGAAAGAAGGTTGGCAAATGAATGGACTGATTAAGGGCCACACTGGATATCACCTTGGGCATGAAGGAGGGATTGGGTCTTGAAGGACACCCTGTCCACATGAAATATGATGAAGGCTCCACTGCCATAAGGGCCTGTAATTCAGATACCCTTCTTGAAGTGATTGCTAAAAGGAAAGTGTTTTTCCAAGAAAGGAATTTTAAGTCTGCAGTAGCAGCTGGCTCAAAAAGGGGAAGAGTGAGTTTCTCCAATACAAAGTTAAGGTCCCAGGCTGGAGTTGGAGCTCTCCTGGGTGGTCGTATGTTTTTGGCCCATCTGGAACTGCTTGAGCAGTGGATGAGAGAAAAGGGGAGGTTTCTGTGTTATAATAAAGGTGAAATGTCTGAGGCGTGGATTTTGATGGAGGACAAGGACAGGCCCTTGTGAAGCATCTCAGTTAAGTATTGTAAAACTAGAGGTAAATTGGGCACTGTTGTGCTCATCCCTTGAGAATGGTTCCAGGCACAGAATCTTTTCCACTTTTCAACATAAAATTTTCTAGTATTAGGCCTACTTGCCACTAAAATGATATCCAACACTGGTTTATTGAGGGATGGTAAAGGAGAAATTAGGTAATTAGCCAGGCTGCTAGGTTCAGTGTTTGAAGCCGAGAGTGCAGGAGCTGGTTCTCCAGCTGAGACAATAGGGTAGAAGTCTGAGGCAGGTGCCATGGGGCCAAAAGCGACAGCGCAAGAGGGGGTACCAGTGTTGGCGTGGCCAGTCTGGTGCAATCAAAATTGTCCATGGTTTGTCTTGTTTGATCTTTAGTAGTACTTTGGAGAGCAGAGGCAGAGGAGGAAAGGCATAAACGGATAGATTTTGCCAGTTGAAGGACAGAGCATCCACTTTCCAAGCTTGTTTGTGGGGAGTCCTTGTGCAAAATGTGTCCAATTGATAGTTCTGGGGGGAGGCAAACAGGTCTATATCTGGGCTCCCCCATTTGCTTGTCAACATGTCGAAAATCCTTGGTTCCAGTTTCCACTCGTGTGGGTCCGTGAGGTTTCTGCTTAGTTAGTCTACCAGTGTATTTATTTTCCTGGCAGGAATTGAGCTTGTAGATGCACTTGGTAGCTCAGGGCTGTGTTCCACAATGCCATGGCTGGTCTGCAGAGGGGGTAAGAATGTGTACCCCCTGCTTATGTACCACATAACAGTGGTGTTGTCAGTCTTTACCATTAATTGTCCTGGAAGAATGTGGTCCTTGAAGGCTGTCAGAGCATTCTGTACAGCTAACTTTGCTTTTTGATTGACATGCAGGTGCATTTGACTTGGGTTCCATTTGCCCTGAATGCACTTCCCTGCCAGGTGAGCCCCCCCCCCATGCATAGTCTGATGGGTCTGTTAAGGTTTGGGCAGCAGGGGGTAATTTGAATGGTAATCCCTTGTTTTGGTGGCAGGCCACTGCCCACCAAAGGCACTCTAGGCGTAGGCAAGGTATGATAGGAATCATTGCTTCTAGAGCTTGAGAATGTTGACACCATAGGCTTTTTAGATACCACTGTAGTTTCCTCATATGCAGTCTTGCATATAGAATTAGAAGAATGCACGAGGCCATGAACCCCAAGGCTTGCAGTATTTGTCTTGCAGATAGCAGGGTTTTTGTGGCCACTTGTTTGAAGTAGGCTGTCAAATGAATTTGTTTCTCTGGCGTAAGGAAAGCCATCTGGGAAGTTGTATTCAAGCTTGCTCCCAGGAATACAATTTGTTGACTGGGTACCAGGTGCGATTTCTTTTCATTTATGGTGTACCCCAGACAAGTTAGCACCCTTTGTACAAAGGCCAGATGATTCAAAAGTTATGTCCTGGCTTTCTGCCTGAATTAGACAATCGTTCAGGTATGGGTATATTTGAATATTTCTTTGCCTGCAAAGTGCAATGACTGGAGCTAGGCACTTTGTGAATACCCTGGGCGCAGTAGATAAGCCAAAGGGCAGTGCAGAGAACTGAAAGTGCGTGTAGCCTGCTTTGAAGCGTTGGTATTTTCTGCAAGATTCCCTGATTGGGATTGTGCAGGTATGCTTCCTTTAAATCTAGTGTTGCCAACCAGGCGTCTTTGCCTAGCATTTGCCTAGATTTGGGAGTAAATCTGGCCACCCGCTTCATGTTTGTAACATGTGGAAGTGAAATCTGTATCCCTGGGACACTATATTTAAAACCCATCTGTCCTGGGTAACTAGTTCCCAGTTCTTTGCATGAAGAGCAATCTTTCCTCCCAAAGGGGCCGACAGTTGAGAAGTGCTTGGCAGTTTTAAAAAGTCATTGAGACAGTTCACCATAGGGTGAGTTTTACTACCCCCAGATCTGGAAGTGGAGACCCCCCACTGCTGTGCGTACCCTGGGACTGAAGCCTGGGAGCTCTGCTGGATCTGGGTTTGGACTGAAGGTCTGGAAGAGGCAGGATAGGACTAATTCTTGGAAGGCCAATACCTACTAAACCTTGAAGGTTGTACTTGTAAAAAATCTTTAACAGTTTGCATAGATTTAGCTTTTTCCTCCATCTTTTTAAGAACTTCTTCTGCCTTGTTGCCAAACAGGCGGTCCTGGTTTAAGGGAGCATCCAGTAATTTCGCTTTAACATGATCTGGCAAGGATTGCTCCTTAAGCCAAGCATGCCTTCTAAGTACAGACCCAGTGACAGCAGCCCTGCAAGATGACTAGTGAACCAAAACCACATTGTAAAGTATATTTTCCAACTTGTTTAGTTGAATGCAGTAAATCCTGTAAATCCTTCGGCACAATCAGGAATCAACATCATTTTCTGTTTAAGCAATACAATAATATGCAGCTGATACTTTTAACATATGAAACTGGCAAAGGCCCTAATGGCCAAAGTTGCAGAAGTGTATACCTTCTGACCTTATCTATCCAGCGCCCTGGAGTCTCTATCAGAGGGGGTAGGGTTTTTGGCGGTAGTAGCTTTAATGCCCTTGGGACCCTGTGAAATGGTCTCAAGATCCACAGTAGGATTTTTAAAAAGGAACTTATGAGAGTCAGGGACCCTGTAATATCTGTCAGGTTTTCTGGGAGCAGGAGGTAAAGAGTCAGGGGCCAAGCTAGATTCCGGAAGGCATCATCAACAATGTCTAGTACAGGAGGTATGGCTAAAGGCCTGTGCTGAGGCAGGAGTAAGAAATCCCTAAGCCTCTTTTTAGAATTGGAGAAATCCCGACTTTCCCAACGAAAAAGCTCCCTGAGGGTATGCAAAGTTTCACCAAAAGAAAAATCCTCTGGGGGGGATGCAGAGGGAATAGAGTCCTCAGCATCAGAATCCTCATAGGCAGATAAGGGTAAATCCTGGTCATCAGAGGAAACAGAAAATTCAGAATTCTGGTCAGAAGTATCATAAGCAAACTCAGTCCTAGGTCTCAGAGGGGGAAGGTTGGTTTCCCCTGATTAAAGTAATAAGGTCTTCAGCCATTCTTATCATTTGTTTTTTAGGCATACAGTCTGGGCATCAGTTTTCTAGGCAGGGTTCGAGTTTTAGGTCTTGAAGAAGATGGCATCGGTTTAATACGCAAGTCAGTAGGCTTGAATACACTCTCAGAAGTCAGTGCCTGCACAGCGACTCTGGACACATCCAAGGTAGAGACATCCGTAGGTTCCACAGTTGAAGCATCTCGCGGCATACCGAACTCCGAATGGGTCTCGGTAGAGGCCTGTGAATCTGAAGTAGCAGGTATCAGGGGCTGCGAAAGCACCTCACTGAGTACTGGCGACTGGCTTAGGAGAAGTGTTGGCGGCAGCTTTGGACCTCTGCGGCCTGTCTGTCTCTATCTTTGCGTTTTTTCAGAATGTCGGTAGTCGGATGGCTTACTGAAGACATATCGGGATAACAGAACTGAGCACCAAAATATTTAGAAGTGTAAGTATACAGATGACTGATACTTCGTGGTTTAAATAAGGCACAAAACTGACAGTGAAGTACATAGTGGTCAGGGCCTAGGCAAGGAATACAGTACGAATGAAAATCTTTGAGGTATTTACTTTTCACAAGTAATGCAATTATTTACTTTTACTGATCAGTTTAGAGCAAGAAAAAACTTCCCCAATGGGGTACTTAGCTTTTAGTTGAAGACTTCGGTTCTGAAACTCTGAAACTCGAAAACGAAAATTTCAGGAGTCAGCCAACCGGCACTTGCAAACTGCTTCTGCTTCGGGCACCACACGGCAAGAAAGAATGATGTAATGGCATTGGCTGCATGTTTTATACCCATGACGACTAGATATCATGGAAGAACGGACAGCAACAGACGCAGGACCCAAGACTTTTGTTAATCAGGCCGACTGAGGGCTACCGCAAGCAGACAACCCAAATGTGATGACTGCAACAGTGAAACACGAAGATCATCACAGGAGCTGAAAGGAAATACTACAGGCTCTAGCACCTCAGGAAGAAGAAATGGGTCAAGTGCAAGCATGGCTGTCTCTCAAAAACAATATTTGTGAAGACTATAGAAGAGATATGGGGCTGATACAGGTACAGAAATAAGGTGTGGAAAGAAAACTGATAGTGGAATGCAAAAGTCCAGGAAGTTATCAAAATAAAGACTTGCAGGAGGAAAGAATAGTTGTGCAAAATTTTACCATAAAGTACAGTTGTATACACTTACCATAAATGTAGATGTTAGAGTGTATTCACTGTTGCAGTCAATTACATTTAGGGTAATCTGCTGGCAAGTTGCCCTCAGTCGTCCTGAATTCCAAAGTCCTGGGTCCTGCGTCAGGTGCTGTCTTCTCTTCCATGACGTCAGGTCGTCAGGGGTATAAAACATGCAGCCGATGCCAATTTCTTTAGTTTTTCTTGCCCCCAATGTCAGGTGCCCCCCCCCCCACAAAAAAAAAAAATATATATATATATATATATATATATATATATATAAACATGCATCAATATAAACTTTTCCTTAATCTAGAAACAAGATAGAGAAGGAAAGATAAACTGTAAAATGACAGTGGGATGGCGGAAGGGTAACCTGGACTGCAGCAGTGAATACACTCGAACATCTACATTTATGGTAAGTGTACACAACTGTACTATGTTCTTCGTGTTTCACTGTTGCAGTCATTACATTTGGGTAGAATCCCAAAGCTATAGTTGGGAGGCTGGAGCTAAACAGCATTAGGTGCGGCTATAAGGCCCTGCAGCAATGCAGTGGCAAAGCCTGCCCTGGACTAGAGTAGAGAGGCAAATGGTAATGCTTTGTAAAGATGTGAACAGAACTCCAAGTAGCAGCCTCTAGAATGTCTTTGGTTGGTACTCCTCTGAGAAAGACTCCCGAAGTAGCTGCACTTCTGGTGGAATGAGACCTAATGCCCTTGGGCACAGGTTTACCATGGTGTGAGTAGCAGAAACAGATGCAGTGGCTTATCCACTTTGAAATTGTCTGCTTTGAGATCGCCTTTCCTTCTGATCCTCCAGCATATGACACTAGTAATTGCTCAGTTTTTCTTAGAGCTTTTGTCCTTCTCAAGTAGAATCTTAGCTGTCTGTGTACATCCAAGGAATGCAGAATTCTCTCCCCCTTTGTTCTGCAGATTTGGATAAAACGTTGGCAGATGGAATGTTTGGTTAAGAGCCACACTGGAAACCACCTTAGGCATAAAAGTAGGATTTGTCCTCAGACACCCTGTCTGGGTAAAATATGATAAAAGGCTCTACAGCCATGAGGGCCTGTAGCTCTGAAACTCTTCTTGCTGAAGTAATTGCTAATAGCAGGGCTGTCCTCCATAAGAAGAACTGTATATCAGCGGTAGCGAGTCAGGGTGAGCTTTTCCAACACATAATTGAGGTTCCATGCAGGTAATGGTCATCTTCTAGGAGGCCTTAGGTTTTTGGCTCCTCTAAGATCATGCTTTAAGTAAGGGATGAGAAAAGATTGGTGGCGCTGTATTGTAATGAGCCGAAATGGCAGAGGCATGGATTTTGATTGAGGAGAAAGATAGGCCTTTATCAAGCATCTCAGTTAACTATTGTAATATCTGAGGAATATGTGGTTCTGCTGTATCAGTTCCTTGTGATGGATTCCAAGCACAAAATCTCTTCCATTTGTCAGCAAAGATTTTCTAGTACTAGGCCTTCTGGCTTCCAAAATGACATCCATCACAGCTTTACTGAGAGGTGTCAATGGTATGATTACATGATTAGCCATGCTGCCAGGTTAAGAGTCTGTAGTTGATTGTGCAGGATCTGTTTGTTTTGCTGGGACAGTAGTTGTGGTCTTTGAGGCAAGGTCCAAGCTGGGTACTGTGACAAGTTCCTTAGGATTGGGTACCAGTATTGGTGGGGCCAGTCCGGGGCAATTAATATCTTTGGCTTCTCTTGTCTGACTTTTAGGAGGACCTGGGGTAGAAGAGGCAGAGGAGGAAAGGTGTAAACGGACAGGTTTTTCCAACTGAAAGATAGGGTGTCCACTTTCCATGCTTGTCTGTGATAAGTCCTTGTGCAGAATCTTTTCAGTTGATAATTTTGAGGAGAGGCAAATAGATCCATGTCTGGGCTCCCCCATTTCTCTGTTATCATGCTGAATACTTGTGGATTTAGTTTCCACTCGTGAGGATCCATAAGGTTTCTGCTTAAATAGTCTGCCAGAGTGTTCTGTTTTCCTGGCAGGAATTGAGCTTGAAGATTTATCTGCAAGGTCAAAGCTGTGTCCCACAGTGCCATGGCTAATCTGCAAAGGGGGTACGAGTGTGTGCCCCCTTGCTTGTTTATATACCACATGACTGTGGTGTTGTCCGTCTTTATCAGTAGTTGTCTCGGATGAATTACGTCCTTGAATGCTGTTAGGGCATTTTGAACGGCTAGCATCTCTTTCTGGTTGATATGTAGATGCATCTGATTTGGTGCACATATGCCCTGAATGCATCTTCCTGCCATGTGGGCCCCCCAGGCATAATCTGATGCATTTAAGGTTTGGCTGGCAGGGGGTAGAGTGAAGGGCCGTCCCAAGTTTTGGTGACAGGCCTTTGCCCACCATAGAAACTCCTGTTGCAGCAGGGTATGACAGGATTCATTGTTTCCAGACTGTGTGAATACTGACTCCCATAAACTTTTCAGGTACCATTGAAGTTCTCATATGCAGTCTTGCATATGGAATTAGTAAGATGCAGGATGCTATGAAGCCCAGAGCCAGCAGAATTTATCTTGCAGAAGACTGGGTTTTTGTTGCCATCAGTTTGAAGTAGTCAGTTGCCTTAGTTTGTCTGGCATGAGGTAAGCCATCTGGGCAGTTGTATGCAAGCTTGCACCCAGGAATGTTATCTCTTGAGAGGGTACCAGCTGTGATTTATTTTCGTTCATTGTGTACCCTAGGCATGCTAGAAGCCTTTTCACAAACGCCAGGTGGCATAGAAGAGTGTCCTTGTTCTCTGCTTGAATGAGACAGTCGTCCAAGTAAGGATATATTTGAATACTTCTTTGTCTGCAAAATGCAATTACTGGTGCCAGGCACTTTGTAAAGACCCTGGGTGCAGTAGATAAGCCAAAGGGCAGTGCAGAGAATTGGTAATGCATTAAGCCAGCCTTGAATCGGAGGTATCTTCTGCACGACTGTCTTATTGGGACATGCAGGTATGCCTCTTTTAAGTCTAAAGTCACCAGCCAAGTATTCTTGCCCAGCATGGGCAGAAGCTGTTGCAAAGTGAGCAATTTGAATTTTGGAATGTCCAGGTGTTTGTTCAAAATCGATAAATCCAGTACTGGCCGCCAGGCCTGGTCCTTTCTGGGTACCAAGAACAGTCTCGAGTAGAAACCTTGTCCTTTTTCCTGTTCTGGTATTATGTGAATGGCCCCCATATCCATGGGGAATGTAACCCGTTTCTGTGCCTCTGCCCATTGGTTTTTTGGCAGGTCTGGCCAACCATTTGTCATTGGCAGAGTGTGGAAATGGAATCTGTATCCCTGTGATACGATGTTCAGTACCCACTTGCCCTGGGTTATTAACTGCCAGTTTTGAGCAAAAATTGCTAGTTTTCCCCCTATGGGTGCTGCCAAAAAATAAGTGTTTGGTGTAGGCAGAGGGAAGTCATTGGGATTGCTTTCTGTAGGTTTGCACTTTATCTCCTCCAGATTTGGAGGTGAATACGCCTCATTGCTTTGATCTGTATGAGTCTTGAGCTTGGTACCTGGAACCCTTAGGGCGTCTGGATTTGCCCCTTTGTGCTCTGTCTGACACAGGAAAGGACCATTTTTTTGTAGGCCAGTGTCTACTGAATCTAGGTGGCTGCACTTGTAAAAAATTTTTAACAGTTTGCATAAGCTTTGTCTTCCATTTTCTTTAAAACCTCTTCTGCCTTAATACCAAACAGAGAATCATGCTGTAAAGGTGCATCTAGTAATTTAGCTTTAAGATGATCAGGCAAATGTTGTTCCTTTAACCAGGCATGCCTCCTAATCACAGATCCAGTAACCGTGGCCCTGCAGGAGGCCTTTAAAGAATCAAAACCACATTGCAAAGTATGCTTTCCAACTTGTTCAGCTGCATGTAATAATTCCTGCAATTCCTTATTTTCTGCACATTCTGAAATCAACATCATTTTCTGTTTCAGCAATCCCATAACATGTTGTTGGTACTTAAGCATATGAAATTGACAGTTTAAGGCGCTGATTGCCAAGGTTGCAGATGTATAAACCTTTTTTCCCCCCATCTGTCCAGCACCCTGGATTCTCTGTTGGAGGGGGTAGGGTTTTTTGCTGTTGAGGCCTTAAATCCCTTAGGACCCTGTGAAATAATTTCAGGGTCAGCAGCAGGGTTTCTAAATAAAAATTTATGAGAGTCAGGGACCCTGTAATACCAGTCAGGCTTACTGGGAGCCGGAGGTAGAGAGTCAGGGGTCAGGCTTGACTCTGAAAAAACATCATCCACAATGTCAAACACATGGGGAATGGCTAAAGGCTTGTGCTGAGGGAGGAGGAGGAAATCCCCGAGCCTCTTTTTTGATTCTGAGAAGTCTTGACTCTCCCAGTGAAACTGTTCCCTCAAAGTATGCAAAGTTTCTCCAAATGAATAATCCTCAGGAGGAGATGCAGATGGAATAGACTCCTCAGCATCAGAATACTCATAGGGAGGTAAAGATAATTCCTGATCAGAAGAAATAGAAACCTGATCTGAAGATTCATAGTCAGTGTCTTGCCTAGGCCTCTTATCTGGAGGGGAATGGTTACCCCTGATCAAGGTAACAAGGTCTTCAGCCATTTTGATAATCTGTTTTTTAGGCATAGAGGCCTGTGCATGTGGCTCATGCTCGGTTTTTTAGTTTTAGAAGGTGTCTTTGCCTTTGCAGCTTTCGGTTTGATGTAAAAAAGTTGAGGTCTGAATACACCCTCAGAAGCCGGTGCCTGCTCAGCGGCTCCGGACCCATCTGAGGGATATACAGCCGTCGGTCCAACACCTATCTTGCTGCATGACTGACTCCACATGGGTGTCGGTAGAGGCCTGTGACTCGAAGGTAGCAGGTATCAGGGGCTGCGAAAGCACCTCACTGAGTACTGGTGAACCGGTGACTGGCTTAGGAGAAGCTTAGTCTGTTTTGGATCTCGACTGCCTTTCTCTGTCCTTTTCTTTATGTTTTTTTTTTATGTGCTCCGGTAGTCGGACTGCTATCCAAACGACATCTCTGGGTAGTTAAATCTGTTGCCAAAATACTTGGATACAAAAATATACAGACGCTTAATAGTGTGTTGGTTAAATCTAGCACAAAACCGACAGCCAGGCACGTTGTGGTCAAGGCCTAGGCAAGGAACACAGTATAAATGGAAATCCTTATGAGGTATTTGCTTCCCACAAGTAATACAATTATTAACTTTTTCTGACATTGGTAAAAGGCAAGAAAAAAAGTTTCCGGGTACTTAGCTTTATTGAAGACTTCGGTTCTGAAACTCAAGCGCGAATATTTCAGTAGTCGGCCGACCAGCACTTGCAAAATGCTTCTGCTTCGGGCACCGTGAAGCAAGAAAGACTGAAGAAAATGGCGTCGGCTGCATGTTTTATACCCTTGACGACCTGACATCATAGAAGAGAAGACAGCAACCGACGCAGGACCCAAGACTTTGGAATTCAGGGCGACTGAGGGCAACCTGCCAGCAGATTACCCTAAATGTAATGACTGCAATAATGAAACACGAAGAACATCCATAGATGTCCTTCTCTTCCATGCTGTAGTATTCAAAACTTTTGGGTTATCCACTGCTATCTACCCAAATGTCCAGCCAGTATACAAAAGGTTATATTAACTGCAAAGTACATGTGAAGTCTGATGTGGGCCATAAAAATGTCTGCACGTACCTTTCCTCAGAGTTAGAGTGTATTCACTGTTGCAGTCATGACACTTGGGTTATCTGCCTGCAGGTAAGCCCTCAGTCGGCCTGAATACCTTTCTGCGTTGGATGCTGTCACCTCTTCCATGCTGTCAGGGGGTATAAAACATGCAGCAGACACCATTACATCAGTTTTTCTTTCCCAGATGTCAGGAGCCCCCAAAATAGGAAGCAATTACATGGTGTGGAACACCTCCAGTAAAAAGTAAATACCATAGCCATAAGAGATGGCCAAAAAGAGTAAAGGTAGAAAGCATAGAGAAGTCATGGGGCTGGAGGGAGGGTAACCAGAACTGCAACAGTGAATACACTCGAACATCTACATTTATGGTAAGTGTACACAACTGTACTATGTTCTTTGCGTTTCACTGAAGTCATCACACTTGGGTTGATTCCCAAAGCTGAGGAAGGGTGGAGGCAGTCAAGAAGTATTAGGGCTGGCTAGCAGGCATTGTAAGACTGCTGTGGCAAATCTAGCTCTGGATTTAGAAAAGACAGGTAAGTGGTAATGTTTGGTGAAGGTGTGTACAGAACTCCAGGTTGCAGCCTCCAGGATGTCCCTGGTAGGGGATTCCCGAGGAATGCTGTAGAGGTTGAGGTAGCCCTAGTGGAATGAGTGCTAATCCCCTGTGGGATAGGTTTTACATGGTGTTTGTAGCAGAAATGGATGCAGTGTGCTATCCATTTGGAAATGGTTTGCTTTGAAATGGGCTTGCCCTCTGCCCCTGTGGCAAAGCTGACTAGCAGCTGGTCAGATTTTCTGAAAGGCTTAGTCCTGTCAAGGTAGAACCTGAGCTGTCGGCGCACGTCCAAGGAGTGCAGGATCCTTTCCCCTTTATTCTGAGAATTAGGGAAAAAAGGTTGGTAAATGGATGGATTGGTTTAAAGCCACACTGGATACCACCTTGGGCATAAATGATGGGTTAGTCCTGAAGGAAACCCTGTCAGCATGGAAAATAATGAAGGGTTCCACAGCCATTAGAGCCTGCAACTCAGACACTCTCCTTGCTGAAGTGATGGCTAGAATTAAGACGGTTTTCCGAGAGAAATTTTAACTCTGCTGTAACAGCAGGCTCAAAAGGGGGAAGCGTGAGCTTCTCTAGGACAAAGTTAAGGTCCCAGGTCCCAGGCAGGAGTGGGAGCTCTCCTCGGGGGTCTTAAATTGTTAGCTCCTCTCAGGAACTGTTTGATCAGAGGGTGAGAGAAGAGGGGTGGCTCAGTATTGTAATGAGCTGAGATGGCAGAGGCATGAATCTTAATTGATGAGAAGAATAGGCCTTTGTGGAGCAGCTCTGCTAGGTAATCAAGGATTTGAGGTAAAGTGGGCACGGCTATGTCCTTTCCTTGAGACTGGCTCCAAGAACATCATCTTTTCCACTTTTCTGAATAGGATTTCCTAGTACTAGGCCTCCTGGCCTCAAGGATGACATCCAGCACCTTGTTTGTTGAGGGTTGCTGGCAGAGTACTCAGGGAATAAGCCAGGCTGCAAGGGTTCAGGGATTGCAGCTGAGGAGGCAAAATATGTCCCTCCTGCTGGGACAGCAGGGAGGGGGTCTGATGTAGGTGTCAGGGTGGCACTGCTGTCAGACTGCATAGGAGTGGGTACCAATGCTGGCGTGGCCAGTCTGGTGCAATAAGGATCGTCCTTGACCTGTCCTGTTTGATCTTGAGTAGTACTTTTGAGAGGAGGGGCAGAGGGGGAATGGCATAGATTGAGAGGTTTTCTTATGTAAAGGATAGGGCATCCACTTTCCATGTTTGGCTGTGGGGATTTCTGGTGCAAAATTTGCTCAACTGATAGTTTTGGGGGGAAGCAAAGAGGTCCACCTGTGGTGTCCCCCACTTGTGGATTAGCAGTTTGAATGAGTTTGGTTCCAGTTTCCACTCGTGTGGGTCCAGTAGATTTCTGCTTAAGTCGTCTGCCAGCAATTTTTTTTTGCCTGGCAGGAACTGAGCTTGTAGGTGTGCACTTGAATGCTCAAGGCTGTGTTCCACAGGGCCATGGCTAACCTGCAGAGTGGGTAGGAATGACCCCCCCCCCCTTGCATATTTATGTACCATATAACTGTGGTGTTCTGTCTTTATCAAGAGTTGTCCTGGAAGAATAAGGTATTTCAAGGCTGTCAGAGCATTCAGTACAGCTATTTATTTTTGATTGATGTGCAGGTGAATTTGTCCTGGGCTCCATTTGCCTTGAATGCATTTGTCTGCCATGTGAGCCCCCCTATGCATAGACTGATGAGTCTGTTGTCAGGGTTTGGGTGGCGAGGGGTTGAGTGAAAGTGAGTCCCTTGTTGTGGTTGCAAGCCTCTGCCCACCAAAAGAACTCTCCTTAGGAAGGAAGGATAGGAATCATTGTTTCCAGGTCCTGAGAATGTTGACACCAGAGGCTTTTTAAGTATCATTGAAGTTTTCTCATACGTAGTCTTGCATACAGAATTAGTAGAATGCATGAGGCCATGAATCCTAGGGCTTGCAGTATTTTTCTTGCAGATAGCTGGGTTTTGGTGGCCATTAGTTTGAAGTAATTTGTCAAATAAACCTGATTTTCTGGAGTGAAGAGTGTCATCTGGGAAGCTGTGAATACAATCTTTTGGCTGGGTACCAGATGTGATTTATTTTTGCTGATGGTATACCCCAGAGAAGTTAAGAGTCTCTTTACAAGTGCCAGGTGTTGAAGTAGCAGTTCCTGATTGTCCGCCTGAATCAGGAAATCGTCCAAGTATGGGTAAATTTTAATATTTCTCGGCCTGCAGTATGCAATGGCAGGAGCCAGGCACTTTGTAAATACCCTGGGCGCAGTAGATAAGCCAAAGGGAAGTGCAGAGAACTGATAGTACATAGAGCCTGACCTGAAACTTAGATATTTCCTGCAAGATTCCCTTATGGGGATGTGCAGATAAGCTTCTTTTAAGTCTAGGGTAACCAGCCAGGAGTCCTTGGCTAGCATAGGAAGCAGCTGTTGAAGTGTAAGCATTTTGAATTTTGGGACCACCTGGAAGGTGTTTAGAATGGAAAGATCTAGGATAGGGCACCAAGAGTTCTCTTTTATGGGCACCAGGAACAGTCTGGAATAGAAACCCTGTCCCCTTTGCTCTATCGGATCAGGTTGAATAGCCCTGATACTGAGAAGATAGAGTACTTGCTTTTGAACCTCGGTCCACTGGTTTTGAGGAAGGTCTGGCAACCCGCTTGGGGTTGGCAGTGAGTGGAAGTAGAATCTGTATCCCTGGGATACAATGTTTAGGACCCATCGATCCTGGGTAATGTATTTCCAATTTTTTGCATGCAGGGCGTGTTTTCCTCCTATGGGTGCAAGTACTTTGGCATGGCTGGGAAGGATTACAGAAAAGTCATTGTGAACTTTTTCCATAAGGGGGTGGCTTACCACTCCCTGTTTTTGAGGTGGGAGCACTCCACTGTCTAGATCTCTGTATACCCTGAGACTGTAGTTTTTGTAGTCTGTTGCCCCTGGGTTTGGACTGAAGGTCTGGAAGGGACTGGAAAGGACCAATTTTTTTTAGAAGGCCAATGCCTACTGAATCTAGGTGGCTGTACCTCTGAGAAATATAACAGTTTGCATAGATTTAGCTTTTTCCTCAATCTTTTTAACAACTTCTGCTTTTGCGCCAAACAAACATTCTTGGTTTAATGGAGCATCTAGTAATTTTGCTTTGACATGGTCTGGCAAGATTTGTTCCTTCAGCCAAGCATGCCTTCTCCGTACAGACCCAGTGACAGCAGCCCAGCAGGATGCTTCTAAGGCATCAAAACCACATTGCAAAGTATGTTTACTAACTTGGTTTGCAGAATGCATTAACTCTGGTAAATCTTTATTTTCTGTGCAATCAGGAAAAAACAACATTTTTTGTTTAATTAGTTCAATAACATGCTGCTGATAATTTCAACATGTGAAACAGGCAATTTAAAAGACTGATAGCAAGAGTTGCAGGGGTATATACCTTCTTACCCCATCTGTCTAAAGCCCAAGAATCCCTGTCCGAAGGGGTAGGGTTTTTGGCTGCAGTAGCCTCAGTACCTTTAGGTCCCTGGGAAATGGTCTCTGGATCCACAGTGGGAGTTTTAGAGAGAAATTTGAGAGAGTCAGGTACTCTGTAGTACCAGTCAGGCTTTCTAGGAGCTGGTGGCAAAGCATCAGGGGTAAGACTGGATTCCATGAAGACATTTACAATATCTAGGACAGGGGGTATAGCTAGAGGCCTGAGCTGGGGCAAGTCTAAATATTCTCGGAGTCTCTTTTTGGACTGTTGGTAGTCCTGGCATTCCCAGCGGAAATGCTCTCAAGGTATGCAAGGTTTTACCAAAAGAAAAATCCTCTGGAGGGGAGGCAGATAGAACGGAATCCTCTGCATCGGAATCCTCATAGGTAGATAAGGGTATGTCCTGGTAATCAGAGGGATCAGAGTAATCAGACTCATGGTCTGTGGAATCAGAAGGAAAATCAATTATTTGTCTCTTAGAGGGGGAAGGCTGGCTTCCCCTAATTAAAGAAATAAGGTCTTCAGACATTCTTAGCATTTGTTTCTGTGGCATGGGAACTTGATAATGCGCTTTGGTCATCGGTTGGCGTAGTGCGAACTCTGAGCCTGAGAAACTCGGTAGTTTTAGTCAGAAAAGTACAGTTTTGTACCTACCATAAATGTAGATGTTCGAAGATCCACATTGCTGCAGTCATAACCTGTGGGTAGTCCGCTGTCCTCGGTCGGCCCGAATCCCAAAGTATTAGGCTGGCGTCGGTCATGGTCGCTTAGATCTGACGTCAGTACGCCTGGGTACTAAAGCGCATGACCGACGTCATATCTCCAGTCTTTCTTGCCCCAGATGTCAGAAGGCCCTAAAAAGAAAGGCCATAACTAAAAAACAATATTTACAATCCAAAACACACAACCACCCCAAACTACAGTGGGGAAGGAGGGAGGGTAAATTGGACTGCAGCAATGTGGATCTTCGAACATCTACATTTATGGTAGGTACAAAACTGTACTATGTTCTTCAACTCACATTGCTGCAGTCATAACCTGTGGGTAGAATCCCAAAGCAAAGGTAAAGGGAGGATGGCAAAATCATAAAGCATTGGGAGCTGCTAACATGCCCTGTAAAATTGCAGTGGCAAACCCAGCCCTAGATTTGGAATAAAGAGGGAGATGGTAATGTTTAGAAAAAGTGTGTACTGAACTCCAAGTAGCTGCCTCCAAGATATCTTTAGTAGCTACACCCCTTAAAAAAGCAGTAGAAGTGGCAGTAGCCCTAGTGGAATGAGGTCTGATTCCAGCAAGAATCTCCTTACCATGATGAGAATAACAAAAAGCAATGCAATGTCCAATCCACTTAGAAATAGTTTGCTTAGAAACAGGTTTCCCCTGAGATCCCAAAGCAAAAGAAACAAACAACTGTTGAGACTGTCTGAACCCTTTAGTCCTGTTCAAATAATAACGCAACTGCCTGTGAATATCCAAAGAATGCAAAATTTGTTCCCCTTTATTTTGGGGGTCAGCATAAAATGTAGGCAAATGAATAGATTGGTTCAAGGCCACATTTGAAACCACTTTAGGCATAAAAGTAGGGTTAGTACGTAGGGATACCCTATCCTTATGAAAAATCAGGAAGGGCTCAACTGCCATTAGAGCCTGTAATTCAGATACCCTTCTAGCAGACGTAATGGCCAACAAAAAAGCAGTCTTCCAAGACAAAAACTTCAACTCAGATGTAGCTGCAGGTTCAAAAGGAGGTAAAGTGAGTTTTTCCAACACAAAATTGAGATCCCAGGAAGGAGTAGGAGCTCTATTGGGGGTCTTATGTTCTTTGCCCCTCTAAGAAATTGCTTAAACAAAGGATGAGAGAATAATGGTGGGTCACAATCATAGTGAGCAGAAATGGCTGCAGCATGAACTTTTACAGAGGAGAAAGACAAACCTTTGTCTAGTAATTCTGTAAGATACTGAAGAGAAACACTCAAATTAGGTACTGAAACATCAAAGCTCTTTGCTTGGCTCCAAAAAAAAATCTCCTCCATTTATCAGCATAAACTTTCCTTGTACTAGGCCGTCTGGCCTCCAAAATAACATCCAAAACTTGTTGAGGAAGCTGCGACCCTCCAGGGTCTAGAACCGAATATGCCAGGCTGTCAGATGCAGGGACTGTATCCTTACATTGAGGAAATGATTGCCTGCCTGGGACAAAAGGTGTGGAACTGATGTCAAAGGCCAAGGAGGCTCCCGTACTAAACTCCTCAGCAGAGGGTACCAGTGCTGACGTGGCCAATCTGGAGCTATTAGAATCATGGAGGGCTTGTCCTGTCTGACCTTCCAGAGCACCTTGGGAAGGAGAGGCAGAGGAGGAAAGGCATAGACGTGAAGATTGTTCCAACTGAATGATAGAGCATCCACTTTCCAAGCTTTCGGATGAAACAGCTTTGTGCAAAACTTTGGCAGCTGGAAATTTAGTGGGGAAGCGAACAGATCTATGTCTGGAGTCCCCCAAAGCACTGTTAACTGTCGAAATACATGAGGATCCAATTTCCACTCGTGGGGATCCACCATCTGTCTGCTCAAAACATCCGCTAAGGAGTTCTGTGCTCCTGGCAGAAACCTTGCCTGAAGAGTGAGATGCAAACTGAGAGCAGTCTCCCACAAAATCATAGCTTGCCTGCAAAGAGGGTACGAATGGGTTCCCCCTTGCTTGTTGATGTACCACATGACAGTTGTGTTGTCTGTTTGAATCAACACGTGTCCTGGTTGAAGTAGATCCTTGAAAGCCATCAATGCAAATTGGACTGCTAACATCTCCTTCATGTTGATATGCAAATGTTGAAGTCTGGCAGGCCACGTGTCTTGAACCCATTTTCCATTGAGGTGTGCTCCCCAAGCCTTGTCTGAGGCATCTGTCGTTGAGATCTGACTCGCCTCTGGTCGGGTCACAGAGAGTCCCTTGTTTAGGTGACATTCCTGAGCCCACCACAAAAATTCCTTTTGAATGCAAGGTACTATCTGAATGACAGTGTCCAAATCGTGGCAGTGTTGAGTCCATACACATTTGAGATACCACTGTAACTTCCTCATATGCAGTTTGGCATTGGGAAGCACCAGAATACAAGATGCCATGAACCCCAAGGCTTGAAGGACTGTCCTTGCAGTCAGCCTGGACAGGAGAGACAATTGTTGGAAGTAAAGAGTAAGATTTCTTTGCTTGTCCGGGGTCAAAAATGCCATCTGAGCTGTATTCAGTCTTACACCCAGAAAGCACATGTCCTGAGAGGGTACTAGACTGGACTTTATTTCGTTCACAGAATACCCTAGGCACCTTAACACTGCCATAACATACTGGAGATGGTGAAGTAGCTTGTCTTTGTCTTGAGCAAGAATCAGGCAATCGTCCAAATAAGGATAAATTTGTATTCCTCTTAACCTTAAGAAGGCTATCACTGGAGTCAGAACCTTTGTGAATACCCTGGGCGCAGTAGATAAGCCAAAGGGCAATGGAGAGAACTGATAATGTAAAGTCCCAGCCCGAAAACGCAGGAATCTCCTGCAGCTGGGCCTGATAGGAATATGAAGATAAGCCTCCTTGAGATCCAGAGTTACCATCCAGTGATCCTTGCCTAGCAGAGGCAGAAGTTGTTGCAAAGTCAACATTTTGAATTTTGGAATGTCCAGGTAAGTGTTGAGAATAGACAAATCCAGAATTGGCCTCCAAGTGTTTCCTTTCTTTGGTACAAGAAACAGGCGAGAATAAAATCCTAGGCCCACTTCTGATGGAGGGACCTGCTGGATAGCCCCCATTTGTAGAAGTAAAGAAATCTGTTTGAGAGCCTCCACCTTTTGCTGAGGAGGAACGTCTGGCATGCCTTTGAAAGGGGGCAACGTGTGGAAATAAAACTTGTAACCTCGGTTTATGATGTCCAGCACCCATTTGTCCTGGGTAACTAAAAGCCAATTTTGCCTGAAAAGTGCCAACTTTCCTCCCAGAGGAGCTGCCTGACAGGAAGGATCGGGCAGCTGAAGATGCAGGTCATTGGGTCTGTTTACGAAAGGACTGGCCCCTGCCCTCACCTGTAGACTGTGCAGGGGAACTCCACGTCCTAGGCCTAAAGGAACCCTGTGCATGAGCTCTGCCCCTACCACGTCTAGATCTACCCCTAGACTGTAAATCAGAAGGGTAAGCCCATCCCTTAGTAGGCCAATTCCTGCTAAACTTAGGGGGCTGCACCTGCAAAAAATCCTTAACAGTCTGCATTGACTTAGCTTTGTCTTCCATTTTCTTCAAGACTGACTCCACAGGAGAAGCAAACAAAACTTCAGACTGCAGGGGAGCATCCAGAATATGAGCTTTAACATGCTCTGACAAATTCTGATCCTTAAGCCAGGCGTGCCTACGAATAACTGATCCAGTGGCAGCCACCCTGGAAGAGGCCTGCAAAGCATCAAAACCACACTGCAAAGAATGCTTACCCACCTGATCAGAGGCATGAACCAAATCTTGTAATTCTTTACACTCTATGCCCTCTGCTAAAGCATCTACCTTAGATTTTAACTGACTAAGGAGAAAATTCTGGTACTTCAGCATATGAAACTGGCAATTCAAAGCCCTCATTGCAAGAGTGGAAGAGGTATACACTTTTTTATCCCACCTATCCAAAGCTCTAGAGTCTTTATCCATAGGAACTGGATTCTTTACAACAGAAGCCCTGACACCCTTAGGTCCCTGGCTAATAGTTTCTGGGTCAGCCCTAGGGCTCTTATACAAATATTTATGAGCCTCTGGCACTCTGTAATACCTGTCTGGCTTAACCGGGGCAGGAGGCAAAGAGTCTGGATTAAGGGAAGCCTCAGAGAAAACATCCTGCACAACATCCAAAACAGGAGGTATAGCCAAGGGCCTATGTTGTGGCAAAAATAGGAATTCCCTAAGCCTCTTTTGGGAATCTGAGAAATCCTGACCTTCCCATTTAAAATGTTCCCTCATAGAATGCAGGGTTTCTGAAAAAGAAAAATCCTCTGGAGGGGAAGCAGAAGGACTAGAATCCTCCGCGTCTGAATCAGAATAAGGGGGAAAATCCTGAATGTCTTCAGCCGAAGACTCTGAGTAATTTGAAGAGTGTTCCAATCCTTCCACCTCTGACTCCACCCTAGGCCTCTTGTCTGGAGGGGGCATAGAACCTCTGATCAAGGAAATCAAATCTTCTGCCATTTTAAGCATGTGTTTTTTAGGTACAGAACCTGCAGAAGTAGGACTGACGCCAGAGGAAGACAAACCAGGCCTGGCCTTGGAAGGTACCTTAGAGACGGAGGGAGAAGGCCTAACCACCTTATGTAAAGAAGGGATTACAGCAACTTGAGAGGCCCCCTCAGCCTGACCTGACTCCTGAGAGGCCACATCTTGCAAAATTAAAGGTTCCCCCTGAGACTCAACTGAAACCTCGGCTGGATCCACAGATTCCACCGTGGTTTCTAAAGAACCGGCGTCTGGAACGGACGACTCATCCTGTTTAGACTTTACAGATTTCTCCTTACGCTTCTTAGCGGTAGTGGGCGTCGGAGGATCCGACGGCATGTTATAATTACACCGCTTACCGAAGACAAGCCTAGCACAATCTAACCTACGTTTAATGGTGCGCTTATTAAATTTAGCACAAAAGCGACACCCGACTACATCGTGCTCAGGCCCCAAGCAAGGAATACAGAGAGAGTGGTAATCCCTATGAGGTATCTGTTTCCCACAAGAAATACAATTATTCACTTTTTCTGACATCCGGATTAAACTGAGGCAAGAAAAGACAAAAATATTCCCCAACGGGGTACTTAGCCCAACTTGGTTTCGGTCTGAAACTCAGAATACGAAAATTTCAGGACGCCGAACGGCACTTGCAAACGCTGCTTCTGCTTCGGACCATGCGGCAAGAAAGACTGGGGATATGACGTCGGTCATGCGCTTTAGTACCCAGGCGTACTGACGTCAGATCTAAGCGACCATGACCGACGCCAGCCTAATACTTTGGGATTCGGGCCGACCGAGGACAGCGGACTACCCACAGGTTATGACTGCAGCAATGAACATCGAAGTAGTCTGTTTAATACGAACATCGGAAGGTCTGAATACACCCTCAGAAGCCGGTGCCTGCACAGTGGCTCTGGACTCATTCAAGGTAGAGATCTCCGCAGGTTCCATAGTCGAAGAAGCATCTCATGGCATGCTGGACTCCGAATGGGTCTCAGTAGAGGCCTGCAAATATGTAGAAGCGGGTATCACGGGCTCCGAAGGCACCTGAGTACAGACGGACTGGCAACTGGCTTAATGGCAGCGTCATCGGCAGTTTTGGACCTATGCGGTCACTCTCAGTCTTTATCCTTAAGTCTTTTTTTTTGGAAGATCGGTAGTCAGATGGCTTATCGAAGCCATTTTGGAATACGGAGAACGAGAGTGAAGGAAGTGACAAAGATAGCCAGACAATGAACAGTTCGAGCATTAAACAAGGCACATGAGGAATGTTGTGGTCTGGGCCTAAACAGGTGACACAGTAAGAATGAAAATCTTTATAAGGTATTTGCTTTCCAAAGGCAAGACAATTGTTAACTTTTTCTGAAATCGGTTAGAGCAAGAAACCCAATGGGGTACTTAGCTTTAAAAGACTTCAGGTTTGAAACTAGAAAAACGAAAATTTCAGGTAGTGGCCGACCGACACTTGTGAACTGCTTCAGGCTCCCATGTGGCAAGAAAAGCTGATGTAATGGCGTCTGCTGCATGTTTTATACCCCTGACGACATGACATCATGGAAGAGGCGACAGCATCTGACGCAGAAATCCCAAGACTCTGGTATTCGGGCCGACTGAGGGCTACCTGCAGGCAGATAACCCAAGTGTGATGACTGCAACAGTGAAACACAAAAAACATCTGAATGCCGCAGTTGGACCTCAGTCCCAGGATAGCTGCAAAAGTCCTGTGTCATCCAAAAAGGGATTATTTATATGTTAAACTAAACTTCTTTGCTCCTGATATAGTAGGACATTTATGGTTATGGTAAGATTTTACACAACTATTCTACATCCTTCTATTCCCATGTTGCAGTATTCAAAACATTTGGGTGAATACCAAAGCTCAAAAGGAAGAAGAGAGGGTGGTATGGAAGTATTCTCCAAGAACCCATGCAGGATTGCCCTAGCAAATCCTGCTCTAGACCTTAAAATATGATCTAGTTTGTAGTGCTTGGTGAAGGTATGAACAGAAATCCAGGTAGCTGCCTCTAGAATGGAAGCAGTGTCCAGCCCTTTGAAGAAGGCTCCAGATGAAGTCATGGCCCTAGTAGAGTTGGCTTGAATTTTTGAGGAAAGATGTTTGCCGTGATAGGTGTAACTAAAGTAGATAGCCCTGGAAGTCCAGGCAGAAATAGTCTGTTTTGTCAACGCTCTCCCCAGAGCTCTTGGGTGAAAGGAAACAAACAGCTGCTCTGATCTCCTAATGGATTTGGTCTTCTCCAGGTAGAATGCAAGATGTCTGTGGACATCAATGGAGTGGAGGACTCTCACACTATCATTCTGTGGATGTGGAAAAAAAGGTAGGAAGGTGAATACATTGGTTCAGGGACAGCTGGTGGAACTGGCCTCCTGGGGGGACCTGAGGTGCAGTACTCCCCTTAAGGAATAACTTAACTGGGAGTCTTGAGGAAAGAGGAGGGTAAAGAGGCAAACAAGCCGAAATAGCAGCTAAATGGGCCTTGACCAAAGAATATGCCAACCCTGCTTGCAACAATTTACACAGACATGACAGCACTAATGGGACCTGTCCCTGAAATGGGTGCAGCTGTCTTTGTAGCCACCAGATGGAGAATCTTTTCCATTTAGACATACAAGATCTCCTAGTATTGGCTTTCCTGGCCTCCTGCAGGGCTTTAAGCATGTCCTTGATGTATAGGTGTCTAAAAGGGAACAGAATTCCATCACCCACAGAATTAGGCTCAGAGATTCAAGATGGGGATGGATTAGGGATCCCTTTCCTGTATGAGAAGGTCCACTCTGTAAGGTAACTTGTGATGATTACCCCAGGCTAAATGCAGAAGGGGAACCAATGCTGTCATGGCCAAAAGGGAGTCACCAACAAGATTTTTGGTTTGTCCTGCTGAATTTTCAAAAGGGCTTTGTGTAGGAGTGGGAAGGGGGGAATGCATAGACAAACATTCCCTTCCACGAGATACAGAAGGCATCCATTGCTCTCACAATGGGGCTGGTCACCATGGTACAAAAGAGTGGAAGTTGTCTGTTCAAAGGGGAGGCAAACAGATCCATTTGTGTTGTACCCCACTTGTGGACTATGTCCAGGATCACATCCCTGTGTAGCATCCATTCGCGGGATTGTGACATGGACTTTTTCAAGGTGTCTGCCTGAGTGTTCTGAGCTGAAGGGATACAGACTACCTGCAGGACGACTCCATGTTGCGCTGCCAATTCCCAAGTCTGGAGTACAAGTCTGCATAGCAAGTAAGACTTTGTTCCCCCTTGTTAGTTCACATATCAGAGAACTGGAGTGTTGTCTGTGAATAACTTCAGGAGGCCTTACTTCAAAATGTCGGAAGGCCTTCAGAGCAAATATGAGTGCTCTCAGTTCCCTGATGTTGATGCACTCCCTCTTGAAAGGGGCTGTCCAGGTGCCTAGCACCTTCAAACCTCCCCCCAAAGCTGCTCCTCATCCCAGGTCTGAAGCATCTGTGTACATCTCCTGGAATGGGGGGGGGGTTGTAAAGGAAGTCCTGGGTTGAGGGAGACTTGGTTCAACCACCAGTGGATCTCCTTCCTTAGGCATGGAAGGAAGGGAAGGTTGTGGTCCAAGGAGTGGGTGCGCTGAGTCCATGTGGACCTCAGGTACCACTGGAGCTTTCTCAAGTAGAGTCTTGCCAATGGCAACATGGGTATAGTGGAAGCCATATGACCCAAGAGTCTGAGAAATTGTCTTGCTGTCATAGCGTTGGCATGTAGGACAGAAAGCAGATACAGTTTCAGGCTTTCCATTTTTTAGGGTGGAAGAAATGCCCTCATCACATCTGTCATTCTGCACCCCAGGAAAACTTGGTGCTGGGAGGGGCATAGATTGGACCTGGGGTAACTGATGTTGAAGCTGAGGGACTGTAGGCCAGAAATGGCTTTTTGGATTTGGATGCGTAAGGAAGTGGAGCAGTCTGCCTGGATCAGGAGGTCATCCAGATAAGGAAATTTGAATCCATTGGACCCTGTAAAAGGCCATCACTGGAGCCAGGTACTTGGTAAACACCCTTGGAGCAGTGGATAGTCCAAAGGCAAGACAGAGAACTGAAAATGCAAATAACCCACAGAAAATCTTAAATTCCTGTAGTTGGGCCTTATAGGTATAAGCAGATATGCATCTTTGAAGTCCAAAGTGGCCAGAAATACCTGAGGCATTAGAAGGGGGAAGAGAGTCTGGAGAGTAAGCATGCAAAAAGTGGATACTCTTAAGAAAAGGCTGAGGTGGCAGGGATCCAAGATAGACCTCCAAGGCCACCTTTCCTTGGGACTAGGAAAAGTCTGGAATAAAAGCCCATGCCTTTTTTTGACAGAAGAACAGGCTAGGTAGTCTCTTGAGAAAGGAGGCGGTCTGGGACTGTCTGGAAAAGGGGTAGTTGGGTTCCTGGGTGGCTGTGGGATGCCTCGGAGAGGGAGGAATGATCTGGGTCATGAAATAGCCCTTTTCTATAATGGACAAGACCCATATGTCGGAGGTAATGCTTTGCCAAACTGGAAGGCAATGAGAGTCTTAGGGATGGGGAGTGGAATCCGGAGGTGGCGAAGTGGAAGGCAGGTAGTCAAACTACCTGCCCAGACACTGAGGTTTCCGAGCTGGGGTCTGAGCAGGCCTGGAAGGTGGCTGGTACTTCTTAGTACTCTTTTTGCTCCTAGAATTAGGTGTAGGGGCAGAATGTTTTCTAATGGACTGTGTTTTAATGGGATAATTCCTATGAAATTTAGGGACTGGGGACACAAACAAATGTTTAAGGTCTTGTAGTCCCCTCCTCTTTTGCTGAAGGATTTTGAAGAGCTCTGACACTTAGTCATAAAAAGGGCAGAGTTGTCCAGGGGTACATTCAGAAGTTTAGCCCTTGTATGATCAGGTAAGGGGTGGGGTCTCAGCCATGAATACCTTGTAAGGACTGAAGCAGAAGACTGCAGATCTGCCACAGGCTTCTCCAGCATCTGATCAAATGCCTTGTCACTTGAGGAAACAAGGATATACGAGTAGACATTTGAGCCTTAGAAGGGGAGTCTGGAAGATCTAGCAAAAGTTTGGAAACCATCTGGGGGCTGCAGGTTGTGAATCAGGGTTCATACAGGCTGCAGTGGAATGCATCCAAGAAGTCAGGCAAGACTGGGGGGATGAAAGAAGGTGGAGTGTCCATCTGAGTTCGTAATATCTCTTTTGAACCTCTTATGTCAGTGGAGTCCCATTTATAAAAACTCTCTCATTTTGGAGATTGTTTCAACAAAGGTGAGGTCCTCTCCCGGGGAATCATCTTTACAGTCCTCCTCAAGGGAGGCATACCCAATAGGGGAAGGCATCTGAGAGGCATAAGAAAGGGAGTCCTCCAAGAAGGAGGAATCTGAAGAATCTTCAGCTTCCAAAGGAATAGTCTCTTCGGTATGAGGCCTAGGACTGATAACTGGAGGGCAGCCAGAGGGAAGTGGGCATAGAAGGTCTAAGCGCCATGGAAGTATTAAATAAGCTCTGGGAGAAAAACTTGCGAATCAGGAAAGCTCTTTGAAGGGGGAGAGATGTGCTTTGTTTTCTGCTTTCTTTGACTGGCGATATTTACAATACTTTTGATGGGGCAAATTGTTCGTTCATAATGTATTGCTTTATGCCTTTCTTTTCCGTGATTGGCAGAACTCTCTTTCTAGGAAAGATGATTGGCCAGACTATGTTCTACTGATTTTATCTTTTTTCAAAGAGACTTTTTGCAACAATGATTTGCACATATTTTACAATGCTGCAAGACACTATGTGTCTTGAATACATAGCTGTACAGTGTTTTCCGTAATTTAAAGACATGTAATCTAATTTGTTTTTAAAGATACGTGGTCTCCTACAGATCACATTAATAGGTAATGCCTTAATCATAACTATTTCGTACAACTTCTACTTTTCAAAGTGGAAAGCTAGCGGATAAAACTTATAATTTTAATTGGTTAGCAACTTCTGCTGTAAGCTATTCCGATAGGCTTTATTTATAACATCCTTATTTGGGTAAGCTATTTACAGTTATTGGCCTGGGTTCTTTCCTTGTCTATGATTGGTTGATTTTTTTTTTATGATAAATGATTGGGAAGAATTTGCTGTTTTGTACATAGGCACCTTCTCATGATGAGATTAATATATGTCAGTGCCTCATTCTCTGAAGCAATTGTGATTAGTTTATCATTTAATTTTTTTAGATATTGATATCATACAAAGAATGTTATATATTGTCTTTAGGAATGTTATAACGCCAATTATTAGATGCTATTACAACAGCGCCTTGGCAAATATACAAGATATGTTTTTATGACTTGTTTGTTTTTATGTAAAAGATGAACATTAACTGATATGCAAGTAGGGTTATTTCTTAGCTATTGGCTAAGACTTGTATATTGCATTACAAATTTAATAAGATGCCTTAAGCATGATTGGTTGATTGAATAAGGAAGGACCAATCATTTTGGGTTTATTCACCAACTTCCATTGGTTATAATTTGTTTTTCTAAGTTTTTATTGGATTAAACTGCAATTGGCTTCCTTGTTTTAACAGTAATAAGCTGCTTTGGTTTGACTATACTATAAGTCTGCGATTAGGTTATCGGTTCAACATTTGTAGAGTGACACTGTCGCTATATCAGCAAAAAGATTTATTAAAATTGATTTTCTCATTAGTTAGAAATTTATTTTGACAAATGTTCGTTTAGCCAAGATGCTATTTAATTTTTGATTGTTTTTCTACATATCTAATCTATGATAGGTTATTAACATGATTGATTCATTTTTATTTTCTGGAATTTAATTGGCTGATAATTTAAGTGATGTTTAGATGCCTTAACAAATATGATCTGATGAAGGCTTAGTCCGAAAGTGCTCACCTGTATTGTTTTAAGGAATAAAAGTTTTTTTACGATCTCTGTTGAGTTCTACTCGTTACTGGACTGTTCTTGACACCTGCTCTCCGTGGTGAAACGGACTTGGTGTTTTTGGTTTACTCTGCTGTCTCTCAGTCCTACAATTTTCTTTTTTTTTTTTTTTTACATGTGCAGGAAAGCAGAAGATTTGCGAAAGACGTTAAGACAAAAGGAAATGAGGACAAGGACAGCGAACAAAGAGATGGGGTTATGGCAAATGAGATTCTTTAATACCAGTAGGCTGTAAGCTTGACAGTCAAGTTTCTGGCACACTGAATAACACACTCGGGTATGACAGAGAAAAAAATGCTACAAGCTCTAGTACTTCCACAGAATGTTCTCTTGTCATTATTATTGAATTCTTGGCCGGGATGCTCTGTACAAGTCCTCCCTGACTTTGCGAGCGGTTACACTGTATAATTCAGTTTCCTCTCACCTCCCAAAGATGCAGGTAGATGAAATGGTGAATCTACATAGTGTGTGTGTGTGTGACAGAGAGAAAAGTCCTGGCTAGTAAACTCTGGATAGTGGCGTCCTATTCATCGGTCATTACAGGAATCAAAATGATAACAGATATGCACAAATAGATTTTTATGTCTTAAGTCAGTGAAGACTGCATCTCTGAATACTTCAAATTATAGTCTTCACTTCTGTTCATTCAGAAAAGGGCACTAATTGACTGGACTACTTTGTGGAAAAGGGGGCTCAAGCAGGTTTTCACACAAGCACGAACACTGGCTCATGCGTGCACACACACTTCATGCATTTTATTTCAAGAGACAATGAACTTAAGAACTGCAAGCAAATAAGTTTAGGCACTGTGACAAATTTGTTTTACATAATTTTATCACAGTGACTACTGCTTCCAAAATGGTATAAAATTACTTAATAGCATCCAAAGTAGGATAGTGCCTTGTCTAGAATTGGCTTCTCTAACTTGTGCCATTAAGTGCCAGTATAGACCCTGACCACCCTTGACCATTTCTCAGGTAATCAAAAATGATTTTTTGCTGCTAATAATAAAACAGTCTTACTGTAAATGGTGTAAATTATTCGGTTTTGAATATGGAGAATAATGCTCAGCAAATGTGAATATTTTTACATGCTGCTGAAAATGCAAACGTAATTCTTACAACATGGCATTGCTGGTTAAGTGTAACTAGTGGTAATATTGGCAGAAGGTATGGGAAGTACATGGTACTTGAACTAGTGTATGTGCTTTTACTCTGCCTCAAGTCCACTAGCTGGGTTGCCTACTGTATGCAGTATGTATGTTTTCAGTGTATGCATGGCTTTTCTGTCACATTGCAAAGACATGCTGAGAGATCAGTGACTCTGCAAACTGCCTGTTGGCATGGGTGCATGTCTAGCTGTGGACAGCTGCTCTGTCCAGAATTTATTCTCTAACTTCAAACACACTTTTTGCTGAGACAAGTTTTGGTTCCTTTCATTACCATGAGCAGTACAAACGGTTATCAGAGGGTGACTGAGTATTACAAATGAAAGACAGGGACAAAATATAATGGAAATAGCTGACTTATGAAAAGTAGGAAGGCTGGATGCATTACCTCAGCAGAGAGAGAGCGAGAGCTTTTAAGAATCCTCTATCCTACTGTACAGAATATCAGTAACATGATACAGCTGATCCACATGCATCCCCACTAGGATTACTTTTTAATGTCATTTTTGATGGAATTTTAACTTTATTGCAGGTTATGTGTGTGTTCACATGACCGTGTGCACCTGTTTTATACGTCTGCATGTATGTGTATATACATTACAGAAGAGACACTTAATGGCGAACATTTGGTTGGTATAGCCCTACAGGCAAAAAAAAAAGCATTGTATCAAGTATAGTTATGTTATTATCAAGGATGTACTCAATGACAATAGCATATTAAAATGGTGCAAGTATTGCAAGTAGAATACAGTGCGTGTTGGTGAGGTTACTACCAGCGCATTGTCTAGAAGCACACCAAGAGTATTTCTGGAATTGTGCACACACACAACACACACACACCTATATCTGTATCTATATCCAGTCTATATATATATATATATATATATATATATATATATATATATATATATATATATATATATATATAGATATATAAATTTTTTTATAGGTGGTGTGGCCCTCTCCATACCATATATGCTTGTAAGTAGAAAGTCGTTGACTAGATAAAAGAACACATGCACTGCTTTACTAAATTGCAAAGACATAAATGCCAGCACTACATACTCTGCAGCACACTACTCACACAGACATGTCAGAAACTCTAGGCAGAGTGAAAGAAAATGCCATCATAAAGAAACATATTGCTACAGCCTGATGTGCTGTGTAGACATCTGTAAATGCCATTAGTTCCAATAAGGAGAGCAGTCAAGTACCCAAGTCTCAACATGTATTGTTGGAGTTTTTCCAATAATTTGCAATAACCATTAAAAAACTTTTTAGCTATATATATATATATATATATATATATATATATATATATATATATATATATATATATGTGTGTATATATACATATATAAAATATATATATATATATATATATACACACACATATATATATATATACATTATATATATATATATATATATATATATATATATATATATATATATATATATATACACATACACACATATACATACACACACGTGTGTGTACCTCGTTATAAAATACATACCTTATAAACTACCTCCCGTTCCATTTGCCGTTTTATTGCCAACTTTCCCCAATGAACATCACTCTCTCTCCTTGAATAAAGAAAATGGCTCCCTATTAAAACAAGCCAACTTCCTTCTAGGCGGTCTGCTCTTTCAACATCTTAAAGGGACAGTCCCAGAGATTTTTTGTTTTGATTCTGGTCTCTGCTTACATATTCAGTCTAGCTTTCTGAGCATGCCCCAGCTTTGGCTGCGGGGCTTAGGGAATGCTGCTTACAGGAAGTTTCAAAGTAAACTTTGTCATTTAGATCTGCACATAGTGCAGCTATATGAAATTACGTTGCTTCATTCCCAGTGCAAGAAACAAACCTACATATAGTTACTATTTAACAGACACTTACAGACATTCCATACATAAAATGTGCCACTTGGAGTACTGCACAAACTTGAATTTTCACAACAACAGGTACCTGTGAAGCAAAAATATTGCATAGACTATTGCATATTCAAACTTCAGGACAGATGAAGATTTGGATATTGCACTAAAGTATGCTACTAAGATTAGTGATCTTGGAATAAATGGACATCAGAGTATGTAATTTACTGGATTAGACAAGAGAATATTCAGTTAAAATGGTTGAAAGTGCAGAATGCTGAACTCTAGCAGGCATGCCAGAAGCTAATCTGGTGGATAAGGGGAAAAAGTTTCTATTGAGCCTGGAAGCCTTGCAGTGCATGCTGCGGTAATGTCTATCTGAGGAAAGGCGGGAAAACGTATAACAAGCAGGGTGAGTATGGTCATTTATCTAGCTCTTCCAATACATCAAGATTCGTGCAAGTCATCCAAGGATGCCAGTGGAGAGCAAATGATTCTTTCTGCTGCCATTACTACTCTCCGGACAGCCTTGCAATCTGAGGCATTACCGTTCCTGTACCTTACAATGATGTTGTTTGTCAGTACGCTCTTGATGGTTCCCCTACAGAAGGCTTGGATGGACTATAACAGGTTTGCTTTCCTCAGTTTCCGCAGAAGTGCAAATGTTGCTGTGCTTTGACAGTGTGGCTGGTATGCAATGACCAGGACAGGTCTTCTGATAGGTGTATACCCAGGAACATTGTGCTCTTGACTTTTTCTACTAAAATTCCCTTGATTTCCAGAGGTTGACATGCTCAGATACCTCCTAAAGTTCACAATCAGTTCCTCGGTCTTGCTGACATTCAATGCCAGATTGTTTCTGTCACACCAGCCAAGGAGATATTCCACTTCACTCCTTTATGCTGTTTCAACACCGTTCCTGACGAGACCTATGCCTGTGGTGTAGCCTGCGAACTTGATAATTCTGTTGGATTAATATCTGGCTACATAGTCATGTGTAAGCAAGGTGAACAGTAGAGAATTCAGGACAGCCCTGTGGTACACTCATGTTCAGAGTTATGCTTTTAGAGCTATTTCCCACACATACCTTTTGGGGTCCATCTGTGAGAAAGTCTAGTATCCAATTGCACAAGGGGGTGTTGATGCCTAGTTGGATTAGTTTCATCACTAGGTTCTGGGTGAAGACTGTTATTAAAGGCGGAACTGAAGTCGATGAATAACATCCTGATACAACAGTCCTTATTTTCCAAGTGAGTCCAGGTTTCATGAAGTTTTAAAGAGATGGTATCTGCTGTGCAGCAGTTTGACCTGTAAGCAAACTGCAATGCATCTAGTGTGGCAGGTATGCTTGCTGAGATGTGGGTCCATCAGTCACTCAAAGCACTTAATTACTGTCGACGTTACAGCAACTGGGCAGTAATCATTCAGACTTGCTGGTTGTAGTTTCTTGTACAAGGGAATGATAATCATGTTCTTAAAGCATCTTGGTACAATGGCTAATCGCAGTGATGTACTGAAAATGTCTTGAGTATCAATGCCAGTTGTGCAGCACAAGTTCCAAGAACCCTTCCCATAATGCTATCCGGACCAGCTGCTTTCCTTGGGTCAACTCATCTCAAAGTTTTCAGTACATTAGCTGTGCCGAAGTATAGCACTTCCTCATCCTGACCAACAAGTAGTTTTTTCCACAGTTTTGCTGTCCAAGTCGAACCTGCTGAAGAAGTTGTTTAGCTCAGAATTCTGTAACTGTCATCACAGTGGGCAAATGCAAGTTTGTAGTCAGTTATGGTTTGTATGCCTTTCCACAGACGTCTAAGAGTCCCTTTGGTCATTAAAGTGACCCTGAATTTTTCTTCTGTAGGATCTATTTGCCTCTTTTATGCCTTTTTTAGGTTTGCTCTGGCCGCCCTTAGAGCATCCTTGTCTTTTGATCTGAATGCTGCATTACATGCTTTTATAAGCTCGTACACCTCACTAGACAGCCATGGTTTTTGGTTTGCACATATGGTGAGGTCTTTGGTAGTTCTCACATCAACACATACTGAGATGTAGGCCATAAGAGATTCTGTGTATTCTTCCAGGTCTATTTGGTGATGCATTGTGACTGCCTCCCTGAACATAGACTAGTCCATACTCTCAAAGTATACATCTGCAATTGTGTGACTCCACACCTATCTTCTGACCTCACAAAACCAAAATGTAGTGAAAGTTTTGAAACATGAGGAAAATAAATCTAAGATAACTTCTCTGCTTAATTTAGCAGAAACACATCAGTGTCAAGCAGGAATGGAACTCAAACCAGAAGTAGATAAAAATCAGGCAGCAACTGAACGTGCCAAAAAACAAAAGAAAGAATATAAGGTGAAGGACCAGATGAGAAGGCAAGAAATGTGGAATACGCATAACTATAGTTGCAAGTATAGAAAATGTCTGAAGAAACTCATGTTGATCAGGAATGAACGCAGGAATGGTTAAGGAGATGAGAATTCAAACCAAGAGATGAAAGGTTAATATTGGCAGCCCAGGATAGTTTGCTATGCACATGCTGGTTTACAAAGTCCACTGAACATGTGGGAGAAACAGACAGTAGGTTTTGTAAAACTGAACTGGAAACAATCGCACACCTTGTTGCGACATACTATTGGCAGAAGGACTGTATACTGAAAGGCATAATAATGTGGCAAGATTGTTGCACTGGGGATTGTGCAAACATTATGGTACTGAAATGGCTGAAAAACATTGGAAACATGAGCCACAAAGCATCATAGAAAATGAAGTGTATATCACATGGGATCACACATTACCAACAGTTCAAAAGATAGATGCTAGAAAACTGGATATAGTGGTCCAAGAATAAAAAGACTAGAGTAGCATTGATCTCTGAAATCAACACACCCACTTACTAGTGTCTTGCATAGAGAGTCATAAAATATCAGGATCTGCAGGCAGAAACGAGAGCAATGTAGAAGAAAGATATTCAGACAGTTCCAATAGTAGTAGGAGCAACGGGTCTTATAAAAAAGAATCTACAAATCGTATTTAGATACGTTACCAGTCCATGTAACCCTGTACAAATGTCAGGAGTCATTAGTGCGCACATTACGGGTGCTGCTAAGAGCACCTTTGGTTGACATCAAAAACTGAAACTATACTAATTTCATGAACTTTAATTGTACTTTGACTTAGGAATGGGGTTCATTCCCATTATGGTATTAGAAACCCAAAAGATTTGGATAAATTAAAGAGACTGAAGCAGTCTTGCAGTGCTGTGGCTGCACCCTCAAGGCCATAACCTTATTTGATTCCTTGATGGTTTTCCTGATTTTAGCAGTGATTTGTATACAGGAAACATCATGTCAAGATGATTTGAGTTGCCCAGGTGTGGATAAGGTGCTGCCATATATGCCAGTTTTACATTGGTGAAAACATTATCTAGTGTATTCTCCTATCTGGTCGCAAAGTTCACATGCTGATGGTAGTGGGATAGTACCGATTTCAGGTTGGCTTGGTTTAAGTCCCCTGCAATTACATAGGCAAACTCTAGGTTCCTGTTCTGGAGTTCACTTATGGACTGGTATAGAGTGGCAAATGCTGCATTGGTGTTTGCATTGGATGGAATGTAAACAGCTGTTAAGCTCACTCCACTAAACTCTCTAGGCAAATAATAGGGCCTGCATTTTAGAGACCAAAATTCAATGTTCTCTGAGCAGTGTGTGACCACCACCTCACAGGTAGTACAGCAGTTGTTCACGTATAAACATACATACCCCTCCACGCGATTTGCCAGAGTGAATTGAATTCTGTCAGCACAAAATAATGTCATTCACTCTACATTTACTATACTGTCATTTATCTTGGAGTTAAGCAAAGTTTCAGTGAACGCAAATAAACTGTTTCTCACCTTAGTATGTGTAGAGTTCCACCAGCCTTAAGTAGTCCATCTTACTCTCTAGAGAGTATATATTAGCCAGCAGTAAGGAAGTGTAGTCCTGTGTGGATTAGCTTTCAGTCTGGCTGTAATTCTTGCTCCTGTGCCTCTTTCTTGATCTTTCACATCTTTTCTTTTTTCTGCATCTGTCAGGGGCAATGAATGTACTCAACCAGATCTGTGCATTTTTGGCCATGTTTCAGCAAGATGCCTAGCTGAAGTAGTTCCTGGGAGTGTGTTAGGCCTCACAGACCTCACTTTCATCATACATACACAGCATGGCGAAATTAGAGATCAAATTTCAAGTAGATTCTTAGCATTGTAGCATATCATGCCTTCATTTCCTGCTTCTGAAACTGATTTTTCTGATTTATCCCATAAAAAACAAGACAGATTGTGCACTTTTCTGTAAGTATCTGAAGTATCTGTTGCCACACAGGGTGCCGCCATTTTTTTTTTCAAATGGTCTTGGTCAAATTTCATCTCAAACTACAGTTGTACTCAACATCTCTCACAGAGTTATTCATTAGTTTCACCTGTAATTTTTATTCTCCAAGAAAACTAGCCTTTCAGGAATTTTATCTTGCAGGAAAGCATATAAAGCAATGCAAAGCTAAAATGTTAGTTAACAGAGTTTTCTGTTCATTTCAGATTTTAAACGATAAAACGCAAAATCCACCAGGGACAAACTGTGCGTGAACCAATATAAATGAAGTCCAAAGTAGATGCAAATGCACAGAGACACAGCTGATAACTTTAAAATAAATTTAATACAAATAAAACAGATATAAAATAGTAAGCACTTTCACACTCAACACAGTGCTTCTTCAGACCATAAAATAAACAACCTAACCAGGCACTTATAAGCTGTCATCATATCAAGTAATTCAAATGAACGAATCAGATATCACATATAATTAAAACATCCAAGCCATGGATATTATTTAAAGGGTGGTCTTTTTAGAACAGGTTTCAAAGAAACCTTCCCATTCAATCCTGGGAATTTATCAGCTTTCTGAGTAATAATCCAATGCAGCTCATGCTCTTCTGTGAAATTTGTAAAATTATAAGTTCATGACATGCTTGAAGTTTTACAGGAGGTCTGTAGATGATTGCTTCCTGGTATGGGAAGGGACTCCTGAGGACTTGCTCATTTTTGTGGAATAGCTGCATTCCACCACTCCCTGTTTGAGATTTACATATAATTGGTCTACAGAGTCTACTGATTTTTTTTTTGATGTTCAGGTCTTCAGGGATTCTGATTCTAGAGTGGGAACAGGGATGTATAAGAAACCTGCAGGAGAAATGCTGTCCTACATTGAGATAGCATGCATTCTAAACATATTGACTTAATGCAATGCCTTTTAACTGTCAAATGATGTAAATCTGATGTACATCTTTAAATTTTCTACTTTTGTTGTACGTTTTAGTGAATATTTTCACTTGGGCTGTGACTAACTGTTCAGCTGTGATAAAATATAATGCACAAATATATATATATATATATATATATATATATATATATATATATATATATATATATATATACACACATATATATGCAGATACATGTTTATACAGGGTTCTGATCACAGTCGAACTTGTACGAGTTTGAACCTTACATGGTCAAGACCATAGGTTTGAACTTGTACAAGTTAGTGTGTTTCAACGGAAATCTCCTTAAGTAGATGTTTCCGCTCTGATGAATGAGGTGCAATCTCTTAGTTGATATATTAAGTAGCGGAGGATTGTGGGGGGGTGCAGGGGGCTTGCCCCCCTCATTACAACACTTTATTTTGTTTTTCCTTCCTTCCTTTGTTACTCATAGTCAAGTTTTGTAACTTCGAATGGAATGGCTCGTACATTTCGTGTTCAAAGTTATAAAACTTCGACTATGTGATATAGACCCATTTATATATACAGTACATATACACGTTACGTTTTATATTTACACAAACATGCTCAAGTATACATATAGATACCGCAACATACCACAGCAGTGGTGGTGGTTCCACAGATAAGTGCAAACAGAAAATACAGAAATAGGTCAAGGGCAGGAAAATCTGAATGAGCCAATACCATGATTAGGCTTGCCGGAGTAGGTTGTAAGGAAAGAATAGATTTTAATTTATACTGGTAAACACACTTCGGCAAAGCAGTGGGGGCCTGGTCCTTCTAAGCCAAAAACACTTGGCTTCAGGTGTTTAACCTGAAGTCATCTGTTAACTAGCACTAATACCTAGCTTCATTCTTGAGGTGAATTTCTGGCATCCATGATTCAAACATACAGTAAGTTACGACTGGAGAGAGACTATCATAATCTGCAATGTTCATAATTGCTTTGGAATTAACCACAGGTGGACATCAATTTGTCTAGCCGGACTTTCAGCAAAGCTGCGCAAGTCACCAGATTGAAACTAATCTCCTCACCATGCCAACAGCATAGCTGTATATGACAGAGACCAACACAGAAAATACAAAGAGGGAGAGAGAGGTTACCAACAAGCATTCCCTGCAAAAAGTGTGGCCAAGAAGGCCATCCACAATTAGAACAGAACACAATGTCTAAAAGTGTAAGACAACAGATGCTAGAAGCAGGAGAGTGCCTGCATCCCCAAATTTTCTCATTTTAAAAGTGTAGAGGATAAAGGAAGGAAGGATGGTGGGTTCTTGTTGAAATTCTGAGGACCATAAATGCAATATTTGGAACAGCACGACTGAAAGGGAAAAGGTATAACATGTACAAAGTCTGAGATTGCAGTCTATCTCAAAGCATTCCCCTTACTCAGATGTACAGCACTTTTGAAGTCAATGCATGCAAGTAAGCCCCCCCCCCCCCCCGGCTTCAAAGGCATAGCAGCAAGTGTTGAGATTTGTTGTACTTTTTACCAATTGCTCATCATTTTTCATAGATGTAATATTAGCAAGATTAGCAAACCAACATTATGGTATGTATTAACAACTCATGAACTTTGGTGATGAAATTCTACAAGGCATGCTATACTACAAATTGATACAATATATACATACAGACAAATAATAAAGTACCTGAATGGTTTACTGTCAGGGTCTGTGTCTTTAAATCCCATTTCTTCAAGTTTGCATCGTCTATACAACTCATAATGGCGGGTGTGTGTCTGTTCTCGTAGGTCTTCCATATTTACTCTAATCAACATCTCTCTTAGCTTTACAAAGTCACAGTGGTTTTCATTCTCAACTAAAAGGGGAGAAAATTCATTTGTAGGCTGTACTGGAAATTCAATTCTTACAACACAAGCACATGAAACAATGGCAGACAATATTCACTTATCAAGAGATGAGCACAAAATACAATTTTGTAAGCACTTCAGTTTAGACAATGGACCAATAATACAGCCTTGGTGGAACTGCTGACAGCAGCCACTTGTAATTTGTCTTAAAACATATAGCAGGCTGCACGATGCAAGTGTGAGGCCTGGGATTGTGAGCCCTGGAAATGTGCAGTGAAAGTTCCATACAACAGAGTAAAGGTTGAAAACCCCTGTAAAGCTACTTGAAGTGAAGTCCCCCGCACCTTTGAAGGTGGGCATCTGAATCCATGCCTCTGTACCATATAAACTCCAATATTTCTGTACTTTGAAATTAGTGATCACCAGAATATAAGACTTAACCTTTGTTTTTGCACTTTTACAATCACAGGACTGGCAATTAGTAGCCTTACACTTTCAAATGGCTCCTGGAAGATTAAGTGGCATTTCATCCTATAAACTACATATACAAATTTTATAACTCCTTATTTAAGAGATATATTAAGTTATGTTTCCATATATCACTGCTGCTCATTAGTTTTGTGTTATTCCTACTATGCAACTTTTTTTCCCCTTGGCATGGCTATGTTCTCTTGTGCAACCAACGCAACATTCTTGGCCCTAGTTTTTCATATGAACAGGACTTTTAGTATCATGTGTCTAGCTACCTGAATATAACTAATGTAAACATTACGTTTTTTGTACTCATTTGCCTGCACAGATGTGTACATACATACTACATACCTCAACATCAATGTACAAATTGTATGCAATCTCTTTATATACATCCTGTATGTGATGCCTGTTTACATGACAAAACCCAAGTACTGCATATCTCAACATCCATGTACAAATTGTATGAAACCTGTTGAAATACATCTTGTATGCATCACTCTTCCTTGATTTCTTCAAATGGTCTGTACACAAAGCCCCAAGTCAGTTAAAATAGAATTTCTTTAATTCCCTCAAGCAAAAATTTAAAGGAGATAATGAACTGCCTGAATCACAATGAAACTGACGGACTTTGTGCAATCAAAATAGGACTAAGGAGGCTTTGCTGAAAACTTTACATATGCATTATGGGCTAGATAAGGTACAGTTACAATATCTAAGAAAAGAAAATGAAATCTCCATTAATGTACACCCTGGAGTGTTTTATCAAACAATAACAATTGTTCATGTATGGCGTATGCATGACTTGCTTGTAACCGCACGGTTTAATGCCAAAGTTGAAGTTTGTAGGAGTAAGCCATAACACTACAAGTAAATCCTGCATTCCACACATTAAAACAATATTTACTGCTACTACAAACATTAAATATTTAAAAATGGTTTTACATTTTATATTCCTACATCACCTCACTGATGTTATGTGATCTGATGCCATGCGTTGTGTCTACAGGCACGAAACGTTCACGATATGCATCTGGTGTGTGCATAACTGTTACTGTCCAATTCTTTTGTTTTGGAAGCAAATGTCAGTATATCATACTCAAGGCTCTATATCTTTCCTCTCTTTGCTGGTGTTTCAATGCACTGAATCTATGAAAGTACACTATTTTTAAACTATACTTCTGCTTACTGTAATTTATTAACTTGCGCCAGCTGTTTCATTATCCTTTCCAGAATCCAGTCAGCCAAACTGTGCTTCGACTGTACAGACACTTCAAAACCATACCCTTAAAAAAAAGTTGAAGCTAAATTGCTGGAAATAGAGAATTTTAACCCTGCCACAGTAACAGTTTTATAAAATGCAATAAGCACATATTAAAATATATTCAATACTTGCTACTAAATGACATTTTTTATAAAGCTTTTCTCAAGGCAGTGAACTGTTATGACCAATAAAGTTATAATCGTTTTCAGACTCACTAGGCAATTATGTACACCTGATGCAAACTTCTTTTAATTACAAAGACATTAATGGATGCTAATGGATGAAATGTGTAACCAACTGTTGCCAATACAAAACTGAAAATGTGAAACAAAAGAGGCTTCAAGATCCACTGGTTCTATTCAGTTTTGTGGTCAAATATCTCTCAGGTACTACACTCATGGTTCACACTCTCAGACTTGCCTTGTTTCTTCTTAATGTTCGAGTTCACAGCCTCTTGTGGAGAAATACCTCACTTCCCAAATTTTATCTTCTTCTTTACCTTAACAGCATACCTGACACTGACACACAAAGGTAACACCTGGAAACTTCAAGCTTAACCTTAAACTCCTAGGTTCTACTCCTTCAGCTTGCATCCTGTGTGGCTTTCAGCAAGTCAGTTAACCAGCAAATGTTCCTAGGTTACCCTGAACAGTTTTCTGAACTGGAGCAAGAGAATTTGGCATTCTGTGTAGCATACCCATTCCAACCCTACTACATGTCAAATCACCGTTTGTAAAAAAATCAAAATTTACTTTAGGAGTTTGACAGTTTATAAGTTGCCATGAAACACACACCACTGTGATCGATAAACAGCGTGAAAGTTCAGTTGTGCAAATTCTACTTGGATGCAACAGTAGATGTTCAGATTTCAAACTGCCTCAGTGGCACTTAGGTGTTTTGTGCCTCTACAAACCCCCACTTCTTTCCAGACCTCAGAACTTCCTCCTCTGACTCTCTGTGATAGTACGGTATTGGCTAAAAACCTCCAATCAAGGAAGCCTACCCCCTTGTCAAAGTCGGTCAGTTATTCAGGCTTTTTGTGGTAAATAGGACAAACAAAGAATGATCAGAAGCAAGAACTGTCTGAAACCAACCAATTCACAACCATAAAACAAAGCCAACCAACAGCACAACAAGGGTGGACAACATCGAACTATACATAAAATCGGGGTTGGTGTTAGCATTTTGGGGGCCCCTTAAGCATTTCAACTCTATGTATCACTCTGTCACTGCCACCCCTCATATGCAACCGTTTAGTTCATGCTGCAAAATTTTAGGAGTAGTAAGCACAGACTGACCTGTAGCTACAATGCTCTTAAATTACAATACTTCTATGTACCATTCTATGTTGGCCCATCTCACAAAGGGCATTTACAGTTACTGGCATTTAGTTGCAACATGGATACATTGCAGTAACTCTAAGTATGGACTTAGGAGAAATGGCACCCTAGGCTTAATGTTTGAGCCGCCTCCCCCAGATGCAGAGACACACATTCTCCAGTCTTCCCCAGTTCCCCCCATATTGGGCTCCCTATACCATACACCTTATTTTTTCTTCCCTTTCTCACATTTGCTTTACACTCAAGCTTTTTCAAGAAGCCATAACTTCCTATGTGCTCTGAAGTGCATTTCAAAGTTTTTTTTTTAAACAACCCTTTCATCCAATGATGGCTTGAATAGAATCAATTAAGGAAAGAAATTGTATTGCTACTCAACTTTAGTTTTCCTCGTATCCTTTTCAACACACCTTTCCTGACCAAGACAGCACAGCAATAACCAGTTAGGAAATAATTCAAGTAAGCCAGGGCCCAAAAGTCATTGGGTTTTAGATGCTCTGGGATGTATTTTAGAGCATTTTCCCCAGCCTTTTAATCAGATAGTGACCTAAACAAACACGAGTAATAAAAAAATATGCAGCCTTATTTTTTTTTTTCAAGAAAGACCTAAGTTGTACCTAAGGCTTACTGTTCAAAGACAAAATAGTAGCTCACAAACAAACCATTTGTTTTCTGGATACACAGTTTTTATCTGGGAACTGCCTGTCTCCCTAAGCCCCCCCCCCCCCCCCCAAAAAAAAAAAAGAGACTGTCTATGCATCCCTCTGGACTGGAATAAAAGCAGACATTAAAATAGTCAGAGTCATGTATTTCAAGTGACTGCTGACAAACATATAAGATAGCATGCCTCCTCACTCCTCAACCCAAACTCTCAAAGGCAGCTACCTGCATACATGCCTGAAATTTGATTGCAAGGAAAGTGGAGAAAAAAAAAAAGGATTACAGTAATGTATTCTGCTTTTTTTGCTCCTAGACAATACATAGCCCCTGCACAAGCTATAGTAACTTCTTTGCACACCTCTGAAGTCTGTGAGAAAAATAAAAGAAGCAATGACCACACTGTCCTCAGCCCAAACATAAGCTATACTAACCTCATGTACACACCTTTAAGGTTTGACTGTGATGAAAATTAAAGTAATAATGACAATCCCTCCCCCATCCCCCCACAACCTACAGCAGCTTTCTGTACACACACACATCCAAGCAAGGCAGCAGCTTTCTGTACACACACATCCAAGCAAGGCTGGTTTTAGAATGGGTACAGAGGCCATTATCAGCTTTATTCCATCAGGATCATATCTCAGCCCTGTTCAGGTTAAAGATTGTAATTGGATAATTAATACATTTATTCCTCCTTATTTTTTTCCAACCAGCAACAGCTTTTGTCAGGCCACCACACAGTCAAGGATTGTTAAGAGAGCCCCCCAGTATCCAGTAATACAGTTTGGGCAGTGTGGGGGGGGGGGGAGGCTATGTTCTATCATATATTGTATGCATTAATTTTGACATATAATTACTTGTTAGCTACATTTTTTACTGACACCCAGAAGAATAATGTATGTGCCGTGGCATAATTGGGTGTGTGCACAAATCACTATTTTTTATACAGAGACAGTGACCAACACACCATAGCAATACTAGTTTTGTACTTATTTCAGCAAATGCATTGTGCAACACTGGTTCTGGCACACCAGATCAATGACTGCTGTTTAGCAGTTGTCAAACAGCAGCAGCAGCAGGGGTAAGTCACTTTTATTTACCTCAATGAGGAGTAATGTAAACCCGCCACTGTCCCTGATTTTACAGACCTTCCCTGATTTTTCTCATAATCTTGCTCTGTCCTTTGTAAAAAATTTGATTTGTTTGTAAATTAGTCAGGATTACAGACGGTCAATAAATCCAGACAGAGTTTTATACTTATTGCCCAAAAATGCATTTGATGCAAAAAGGTGTTATACTATTAACATTTTAATTAAATTATAGTAATATTTAATACTTGCTCCTGATTTTGATCCTTTATTCTGCTATTATTGGTATAGCACTGAATTCTTCTGAAAAGAAGTTGAAAGTTGTAGTATCTCGTGTTCTGCCACTGTTTATAGAATTTCCTGAAAGTGAAAACCATCAGAGAAGATCAGAAGCATCATCTTTTCTTAAAATTCAAGGTTCGCATGAAGATCAATCACTCTGGGCTTCTAAACTCTCTAGTGATTACCTTATGGTCATTATCAGCTTTATCCTAACAAGGTCATATCATACACCTGTTCAAGAGCATAATCAGAAAATTAATATATTTTGTCTCATTTTCCCCAACCAGCAGCAGCTTTTGTGGGGCCCCCCACACAGCCAAAAAATGAATTAGGTGCCCCTTGC
Organism: Protopterus annectens; assembly: GCF_019279795.1. NCBI lineage: Eukaryota > Metazoa > Chordata > Ceratodontiformes > Protopteridae > Protopterus > Protopterus annectens. The sequence continues at coordinate 352,239,038 of NC_056747.1, read as the reverse complement.
AGCCACGGATAATGCAAGTACCTATAGCTGGTTACGTTGTTAGTTTTAGTGGAGTGAATTTCCACTAGCAGGGTTTAACTAAGCAAGGGCACTACGTCAGTGGTAAAATATTTAATGGAACCGTGAAGCCTGCTGCTTGATAGAACATAGTTACTATAACTAGAAAAAGAGTTATTACTGCAGTGGTGGTGCTGCGGTAGCACTGTCGCCTGACAGTAAGACGTTGTCCCGTTCGATTCTCAGCTAGAGCATCTTCTGTCTGGAGACTTGCATGAATGGGTGTACCTTCGTTGAAGGTTGTGCATCAGAGCTGGCAACTCGGCACGTAAAAATCTACTGCCAATCATTAGCGGACCGGAGTTCCGCTGTGGCGACCCCTAACCGGGAAAAGCCGAAAGACACATACACCCATCTGGTTTAAGTATACGATATTGCCGTACTAGCTTTTGTTGTTTTTATAGACACTCTACAAAATATTAAGATAAGATATCTTGCTGTGGTTGGGGGCCCCCAGCGACCATAGGTTTTGCTGGTACCTAAAGCCAGCTATGCATAAGATAAGGAAGATGGTGGGTGGGTGCTCCCACTGAAGCAGTGTGGGATTCCAACATGTACTGTTGCACGCAGAGGAATTATGCAACTGTGCTATGTTTATCATTCACACTGCCTCAACAGCATATGGGTAGATTCCCAATGCTTACCCTACCTGGAGGAATAAGGATAAGGGATACAGCAGCCCCTCAAAAATTGGTCCTCTGAAAGCCTGCTCTGGACCTTGAGAGAGAATCCAGTTAGTAGTGCTTTGTAAAGTATGAACAGAAGACCATGCTGCTGACTCTAGAATGCTTCATGAAATACAATATGCCACTGAAGAGAAGACTCTGATGGAATGTGCCATAACCTTGCCTGGCATAAATGTACGATGGTAGGAGTAAAAAACAATAGCAGAGAACAAACGAGCAATCCTTTGCTTAGAGAAAGGTTAACCCCCTTCTTAGACTCAGAATAGGAGATAAACAGCTGTTCCGCTTTCCTGAAGGGCTTAGCTCTTCCAAGGTAGAACCTCAGTGGCCTGTGCACACCCAAGGTATGCAGAATCTTCTCTATCCTGTTTTTAGGTTTGGGCTGGGAGTTTGATGGCTTGAGTCCAGGTAAATTTCAAAACAAAGAAACAATCAATCTGAGCAAGTAAAAGATCTCTCAATAACAAATTCAAAAGCAACAAGTAAAACAAAAGAACCAGCTAACAGCACTGTATAAAACGCTTGTTTAATTTTAAAAATAAAAACAGTAAAAATTATACAACAGATGAGCGCTTTCACACCAAAGGTGCTTCATCAGATCTAAAAACAAACGGTGCTTAAAAACAGTCAAGAAAGCTCAAAATCAACTGGTCAAGTCACGTGACCCCAAAAAGGGATTTAAAGGTATATGTTCATTTAATCTTTTCCCTTTGTCAAAGGTATATGTTAATTTAATCTTTTCCCTTTGTCAGACTGTAAAATTAACATCCATTTAACTTCTAAGCATTCGGTTTTTGTTTTAATATCACCTCCTCTGGCTACCAAAGTCAATAATTCAAAAATGAAACATTTAAAAGTGTGTTCAATATCAGTGTTACAAATATGCTTACATAAAGCATTCAGACTGCCACACACATGCTTATTTCGTACAAGTGTTCCCCGATACGATTTTTCAACCTAGTAACATCCACATTGATCACAAACAGCCAAACAGACCAGGTTGCTACTAGTACAGTCCACATAGAAGTTGAATTTAAAAGTACATACAGTAACCCGATGTAAAAAAGGTATCAGTTTGAATGTACTTGCACGTTACATAATCTACATGGATGTGTCCCTTTCCTAACCGAGATACAGGGTCTGTTTCGAACTAGAGGTTTCTAGCAAAGCAGTTTCTTAATGGAACTATCCTGAAGGTATTTAATCACTGTCTGTTAGCTTTTAGATCTGATGAAGTACCTCTGGTGTGAAAGCGCTCATCTGTTATACACTTTTTACTGTTTTTATTTTTTAGATTAAACAAAGTGTTTTACACAGTGTTGAGTTAGCGGACTCTTTTGCTTTACTTGCAAATTTTGAAACTACGTTTAGCATGAAAGATAGATTAGTGTGTAAGCAACCATGACCTTGTGGAAAATCAGAAAAAAGTTGCCCTACTGTGACAGCCTACAGCTCAGAGACTTACCCTGCAATTCCACAGCAATAAGCAAAACAGCTTTCCAAATGAGCCACAAAAATCAGCCTAAAAGGCAGGTTCAGAAGGAGATGGTTAATTTTTCCAATATCAATGTTGAGATCTGAAGGAGGAGGAGGAATTTGCTATCGAGGTGGTCTGAAGTGCAACACTGCTTTCATAAACTTTCACCACAAAAAAGATACGAAAAAGGAAGATCCACGTGCAGACAAGCGGAGATAGCTGTAAGATGCACCTTGGCAGAGGCACAAGATAAGTAACAGTTGACTAGCTCAGACAAATACTTCAAAACTAGAATGGTTGATACCATACCAGCCCCACTAATAATGGTTAGGCACCACCTAGAATCCCCTTTTCAGTAGTAAAGGGAGGATTTTCTAGTTACAGGGTTTCTTGCCTCCCTTCAATACCTGCTGCATATCCTCAAGGAACAAGCACCTAAAAGGCATCAAGATCGAATCATACAGGCTGTCCACAGCAATTGCTCTACTTTGAGGTGCACCAGTCACCCTAGATTGTATGAGCACTTCAAAGTGTGAGGAAGCTTGTGGCAGTTACCTTTGGCCAATTCTATTAAAACTGGAGAACCAACTTTGCCTGGGCCAAAAGGGGGCCCCCATAATGATCTTTGGCAATTCTTTCTGAATCTTCATAAGTACTTTGGGTATTAGTGGAAAGGACAGAAATGCAAAAAGGAACATTCCCATCCAAGGGAATAAGAATGCTTCTGTCATCTTATTATGGGTGTAAGCATCTTATTATGGGTGTAAGTATGTCTCAAACAGAATTTATCCAACTATCTGTTTTGAAAGGAGGTGAAAAGATCCGTTTGAAATGTTCCCCACATCCAGTCCAAATCCAGGCAGACCTCTGTCCAGAGTTTTCCCTCTGGAGGTTCTGTCCAGGATCTGCTTAGTCTGCCACTGCATTTTGTTCTGATGGGATGTATGAGGCCTGAAACAGAGAATGCTGTAAGGCTAGCTCACAAGCTATCAGTGCAAACTGGCAAAAATGGTATGCCCTCGTACCCCCTTGTCTGTTCAGGTATCACATGACTGTGGTCTATGACCAATAAAAAGGACCTGGAGACCATAAGTGGTGAAGAACTTTTAAGGTCTGAATCACTACTAACATCTCTGACATGTACGTGCACTGTAGCATCCAAAGGCCCCCATTTGCCTTGTACTTGGAACTCCCCTGTACAATGTTCCCTTTGCAAAATCTGACGAGTCCATCTTGACCGAATGAAGTGGGGGTCTGGAGGGAGAAGAGCAGGTCTGGATTGAGAAACATTTGATCCCTCCATTACCAACTTATTTTGCACAATTCAGCACTGGAACCTGAAACTGCAAGGGAAGCACGTGTGGAGTCCAACAATTCTTTTTCAAGTATCACTGAGCCTTTCTCACGTGGAATCTGACCCATGGTGTCACAAGGATCATTGATACCATGAGGCCTAAAATTTTGAGAAACTCTTGTAGAGGCAGCTTCTTGAAGACAGAAATCCTTGAAAATGCTCTGAACAGTCAAGACCATGTCTTTTGGCAGGAAAATCTTACTTTTCTTCGGTGTCCATCATACATCCCAAGAAGAAAATTCTTTATGAGGGTGAGAATCGGGAATTTTATATGGTCAACTTGAAGTTGTGAGCAATTAGCATGAGATAAGCATCCTTTAAATGTAAAGCCACTGTGAAACAGTGGGCTGTAAAAAGAGGTAGAGCCATCTGCAGGGTAAGTATTTTGAATATGGGTACTTTCCGAAAGGTATTTAGATATGGCAAATCTAACAGTAGTCCCTATGTTAGCTCCGTTTTGGGTACTGGTGTAAAATCCTTTTCCTTTTTGTGGTACAAGAGCTGATTCTATAAGCTCTGCTTACAACTTGTGAAGGAGTACATGAGAGAACATGCCTGTCCACTGCCAAGAGTATCCTCAATTATCCTCAGCACCCACTAGTATGAGACTATTTGTTGCCAGGCTGCTGTGTTAAGCTAAAGCCTAGGTGAAGGTGAAAGAGGAGGAGGGAAAGGAGAAAGGGATAGGATGTCCCGAATCTTGGCATAGTAAAGATAGTTTTTAGGAAAGGTACCAGTCATTCTTTAGCAGGGACAAGATAACTGTTTGGGAAAGAATCCCTTTTTACTTGGTTTGGAAGCATTACCCTCCTGCCATTTCCTCTTGGTACCCTGACTATGGTTAGGCTGGGATTTTTGTTCTGCCCTTTCAAGTTGGACACCTTGACAGCACAGAACCTTGGAATATGAAACTTTCTAGATAACCCATGCAGCAATTTACCTCGATCACTGGTCGAGAATCTGAGTAGCAGCAGGACCAAATCAATTCAGAACTTTATATTTTTTTAAATCAGAAAAAATTATGGTTATGTAATCAAACAAACCTACTCAATACAACAGAAGCGGATGCATTTCTAGAAGGTGCCCACATCTTTCAAGACTCACCTAAAAGCATGTTTCAAAACCTGAGTGATGTTAGAAATTCTCATTCATATAACACAATGCTCAGCAGGTAAAGATACAGCAAAGTCATCTAAGCTGTAAGCACACTGCAAATTAAATTTCCCCATGAAGCCCCAATAATTTAAAATTCTAAAGACTAACTTACTAGAATGAGCTAACTTCATTCTAGGAGATTCTAACCACTTGCCAATTTTATCTGGCTGCGTAGGGTTAGAAGCCAAAGCGCTACTGTTAAGAGTTGGCAGCTACAGAAACCGCAGCTGGGTCAGCTGACAAAGGAGGAGAGAGAGCTGCAAGACTGGAGTGCACATTGCGTTTACTCATATTCTTTTCTACAAACTGGCTCACTAGCCAAGGGAGTTTTGCATATAGATTTATAGACTTGAGGAACAGCCAAAACATTTGTAATTCTCATAAGATCATAAACATTGCCCATCTCTGGTGTAGCTCCAAATTTGGAGAGATTGGTTTTCCTGTACCTGAACCAGGTACTGAACAGCCCTAGAGGATATATCGGACCTGTGTAACAGAGTGCTGTAGTGTTATACCAGAGGACAATGGGAAAAAGGATTATGGCCTGCAGACTGGCTTGAAGCAACAACAGATTCACAAACCATAGGCTCAGGTCAGTCTTTTCTTGACTTTGATGGTAGTGGGCAGCAGGGGAAAAAGCACCAGACAGAATGCAATGACACTATTAAGGGCAGACTAAGGGCAGCAATAATAGAAAATATAAACTATGCTCTTGCACAGCAAATTGTGCTATATTTTATGCAACTTAGCCCTAACACTTTAAATTGTGCTAACTCTCGTCTATAATCTGCACAGTTGCAGTAAACAGCACACACAGTCACAGTTTGTTTGTTTCTTTCGGCTTTTCCCGGTTAGGGGTCGCCACAGCGGAACTCCGGTCCGCTAATGACTGGCAGTAGATTTTGACGTGCTGGCTTGCCGGGCCTAACGCACAACCTTCAATGAAGGAATGCCCATTCACGCATGTCGCCACACAGAAGACGCTCTGAGAATCGAACGGGCAACGCACACAGTCACAGTACCAAGTAAAACTCACTTGTCCAAATAGTGACAAGAAATAAATATATGTCCTTAAATCAAACGGATACCTTTTAAAACAGCACAAATAAACATTTAAGAAATTCCCTCGTCAGAAATGAAAAAAAAAAAAAAATCTCCAAAAAATGCAAATAAACTAACGTGGTAAAATTGTGATTGAACAATTAAAAACAAGTATAGCTATGTTACACCATTAGTAAATATCATAAAAATGAAAAAAAAAAAAGTGAAAAAAAATTTCCTGTCAAAACTTCAAAATGAAGCAAAGAAACCACAGGCCTCTTAGCACCCAAACAAAAGAGAATCCTTGGAGCTCAACTGAAACCACAATCCTTTTGTTCCCAGTACAAGTCATAAAACACTAAAAGCTG